>NC_057814.1:638927177-639249057 GCF_018294505.1 Triticum aestivum
AAATACAGTACTCATTCCTCAGGCCTCATCAAACCTTTTCTAGTAACAACACGACGACTCCCTGATGTAAACCACGACATCTCCTGGAGCAGTAGGGACGGTCGGACCGAACATGTCTACCAAACAGCTGCCAAGTACTCCTGCAAGTACTTAAACCATATTAAACCGTATCACTCCAGAGATTAAGGATAAGATGACAACTTCACAAGTACTGAAAAGTGGAGAAGACAGCATACCAAGATTTTTAGGTAGACTTCTCTTCACACTGAGCATTCGTCTCGTAGATGCGGCGGGCCTTGCTGTACCTTATGTACTTGTTGCCATCGGTGCTTGTGATGCGCACCTCAGGGATCTGCTGCACAACGTGCCAGTTCTTCCCACCCTCCAGGCAGCTCCTGAGTAAAGGGAGTGCACACTGCAGCTCGAATCGATGCAGGCCATTGGCCTGCAAACGGATCAGCAGCTCCAGCCACCGTGGGAACGCGATGTTCCAGAAGATGACCAACTCCTCGAAATAGTATGTCTCCGTGGATGGGGGGAACACAAGCCTGAGATGCTGCAGCGTGTCGAGGCCCGACACGTGCTTCAGCTTCGCGCAGTCGTCGATGGTGAGTGACTTGAGTGCGGGTAGGTTGGAGATCCTCAGAAGCGCCCTGTTATCTTTCAGATAGAGTTCATCAGATAGTTTTGGCAGGTCCTTTATCTCTGTAAGGCAATGTGCACCCTCAACACGAAGGTCGCACAGAGCAGCGTCCTTCAGACCTTCCGGCAGAGCTTTGAGTTTAGGGCAGAACTGTATGTGCAGTGACTTGAGACAGGGCAGCAATGTCTGGCTCTCTTCCACACTTAAGGACCAGTCTTCCAGATTCTTCATGTTTCTTAGCTTCAAAACCTGAAGCTTGGGGAATGAGATGGCTTGTGACATCACAGTGGTGCCGAGGAATTCAGAACCGATGGCGACAATGGAGTCTGCATTTGAGATTTCCAGAGACTTGAGCTGTTTCAGGCGGCCAAGGGCAGGCAGAGTGGTGCATGACATGCAGTTGTCAAGATCAAGGAAGGCAAGGGCAGGGAAGGAGGTGCTTAGCTTGGGACCCGCCATCCAGTTCGGAAACTTTTGACCTTGGTAGTTCTTGATTACCAGCTTCTCGACGCTATTGGGTGGGGTGAGCTCATTCCATATCTTTTCACTCACTTTAGCTGAATCATCTCTAATCCACTGAGCATTTTTTACTTCATGTCCGTCCTTTTCTTCTTTCTCTGCGCCCTCTTGGTTCTCCTGCTCTTCATCATTCTCTTCTTCTTCAATTAATGCTGCTTGCTCAGACAGGTGTAGAACCTTCAGGAATGGCTTGTTTGCGAGTGCAGAAGCCCCAGAAGTAGCCCTATCAAGTCTCTCTATCTGAAGGTACCTCAATTCAGACATGGCTCTAAGGTGAATCAAGTCACAGCCCTCAGGATCATTGTTGTCCTGACCAATGATCAGACCAGATAGATGGTTAAGATGCTTGAGTTCACCCACACCTTTTGGCACATAGCGTAGGGAGGTTCCCTCGAGACAAAGGCTTCTAAGCTCTTGCAATTCACTGATGGACCAAGGGAGTTTCTGCAATCTTTGACAGCCTTCAAGGCTCAAGGTCTGCAAATTTACGAGAAAGCCGACGGAGGAGGGTAGGTCGCTGAGCTGAGTCCCGTCAAGATTGAGGTACCTCAGATGTCGCAAGGTGCCGACGGATTTTGGGAGAGCCTCTATTGCTGTGTTGCTCAAGTCCAAGACACGCAAGCACGTGGCTGACTCGAGAAGAAGATTGTCTATCACTCTGACATTCGGGCTGTTGAAGAGCATCAGTGACCTTAGGCTCATCTGCTGCTTCACTGAAATCGGATCCTCCAAGCTGTTCTCCATGTTACACAATGCAAGATGCCGAGGCTTTGACAATGAGGACAACGAGCCCATGCTCGATCTCTCCTGACCGTCAATTAAGATGCTCTCATCTGTTATCAGGAAGCGGGCAAGAGATCGTAGGAGATCATGTGTCATCCAGCACTGGTCAAGATTGTCAGGATCAGGCTGTAACAAGTTTCTGCCTATCAATTCCAGATAGTACTCTTCAGCAGACTCTTCCAGTTCCTTGTTCTCTCTGGGCTTGACAAGGCCTTCGGCAATCCAGTGCCGCACGAGATCAAAGCGTCGAACGGGGCAGTCTTCTGGGTACAGAGAGGAATGGAGGAAGCACTCCTTGAGTTCAGAAGGCAGATCAACATAGCTCAAGTAGAGAGCCTGTGGCACCTGCTGAAGCAACGGCCGCATCGACCAAGCGTCGCTTTTCAGGACCATCTCCCACTCGGCCTTGCTCGTGCCTCTCGACCTCAGGACACCTGCGATGACCTTGATTGCCAGAGGATGGCCCTCGCATTTCTCCGCGATCTTCATCCCGA
The DNA here is from genome assembly GCF_018294505.1 of Triticum aestivum. Taxonomy (NCBI): domain Eukaryota; kingdom Viridiplantae; phylum Streptophyta; class Magnoliopsida; order Poales; family Poaceae; genus Triticum; species Triticum aestivum. The sequence continues at coordinate 638,929,617 of NC_057814.1, forward strand.
CATCCTCCAGCGCTTGGACCTCCTCTGAATCGGATTCCAGGAAGACCTGCTCGTGCAGTAACGCCCAGCTGTTCTCTGCATCCATTTTGTCGACGCGGTGGACGACTGCCTTCAAGCCTGCCGCCACCTCCTCGTCCCGTGTCGTGACCAGTATTCTGCCCCTTGCCACGCCGTCTCCCAGTGGATCTTTCAGCAGATCGTCCCATATACCCGGGCTGTCCAGGTCATCCAAGACGATGAGAAACCTCTTTGAAAGAGCAGAGCTGAGGAGGCCGAGGAGGTCCTCCTTGTTCTCTGTGTCCCCAGCATTTACACCGGCGCCGGCGATGATCTTCTTCAAGAAAGCTGCCTCGGACAGATCCTTCGACATCTTCACCCACACGCAGATGGGGAAGTTTTCAGTCATCCTCTCGTCGGTGAATATCTCCCTGGCAAGCGTGGTCTTGCCGATCCCCACGGCGCCGACGACGGCGAAGACGTCCACCTTCTTCTTGCCCTCCCTGAGCAACCTCGGCACGAGGCCGGCCACGGACTTGTGGACCTGCGTCCCCACCGCGGCGCGAGGCTTCACCACGTCGTCGTGGCAGCTCCTGGACATTTCACTGGTGAACCAATCCCTCCTGGCGCCCCCGGGGCGCGGGGACGCCCCGGCGGCGGGGAGCGGCGGCATCTCGTCCTCGATCTCCCGGAGCCGGATGTCGATGTCCCGGATGGTGAAGCCGATCTCGTGGTGGAACTTCTGGGGCCCCGAGTAGCGGAAGCAGGAGAACATGAAGGCGCAGCGCACCTTGGGGGCGGGCGGGTGGTCGTCGGCGAGGATCTTGGCGCCCTCGGCTGCGCAGACGTCCAGCACGTCGTCCACCTCGTACATGACGTCCTTGAGCAGCACCACCCAGGCGTCCACCCGGGAGCTGAGCACCCGGCGCCGCTCCTCGTGGGAGACGACGGCGTCGATGCGCGCCAGCGTGCCCAGCAGGCCCCGCACGTTGTCCCGGATGCCGAGCGCGCCGCAGGCCTCCTGCCCCGCGAACTCCTCCAGCGCCGCCGCGCACCGCTTCACGTACGAGTCCAGCACCACCGCCATGGACGGATCCCCTTTCTTGCGCAGACCTTCAACAGCAACGACCACGAAATGTGAATTTTTTTTGCGTCAGCGCGCGGGAATAATAAAATTGGATCCTATGAACGGCGATTACGGGGCTAATTGGATGCACGGATAATCGATTGATTTGCAGAGATTCTTTCCTTTTGCAAAAAATAAAAATAAAAAAATTAAAGAGAGATTCTTTCCCCCATTTATTTCGATTCGATTTGAGGATCAAATCCAGCCGGCACAGGAAACGGAAATTAGCATCTGGACACAGGGAGATCCTCTTCAATTACTACGCAACTAATCACCGGAATCAACATGCGAACAAAAAGGAAAGAACAAAATTCATCTATCAGATCAGGAGCTGGAACTAAGCACAACAAGTAACTGGCAAACTGCTCCTCGATTGATGGATGGATTGACTGATTGATTGATAGATGATTACCTCTTGAAGAAGATTGCTGAGGATGGGAGGATTATTGGAGCAAGAGGAGGAGGCGGAAGAGGAAGGCGGGGAGCCAAGGGAAGGGCGGCGACGGCCACCACCTCAATGGCCACCACCCTCCTCCCCTCCCTGCTTTCCCAAGGAACCCAGCCAAAAGAGGGAGCGCGCCTCTAAATGGATCCACCACGCTTTCCTCCCCCTAATTTCTCCACCCCTCGCAGCTCAAAATCCTCCGATCCAGACAGACAGACAGAAGCTCCATTCTTCTTCTGGTGGGTGACAACACAACAGGGCCATGGATGGGCGCAAACAACCTGTCACATCTCCCTTCTCTCCTCCAGGCCCCTGGAAGACTGCTGTGGTACAAATTGGGTGCCATGGATGGGAGGCTCCTGAGCTTCGCAGGGACATTGGTTGGATATCACAAGAGTGTGAGGGGCAGAATTGGGCAGGCTATTTTTGTAATCAGCTAACACCAATGGACAGCAACATCTATCCATGGCATGGAAAAACAAATTTATGTCGACATCAGATGCAACCTGGCTAGAGGAACAGTCAGCCGCCGACATGATTCCGACGCTGAGATGATCAGGGGTGATTATTGCTTTTCTAAAAGATTGGTTTATTTTATGCGTAGTGGAGGGCCTGCAACGACTAAATCAAGTTAGGAGCTGCTGTCATGTCGGCCAACAAATTTCTTTATTCCTCTTGTATTGTTAAAAATGGCTCCATCATGGCATGGCACCAAATGGAGCCTGCAGCTAGGTTGTTTTCTAGGCACCACACAACAAGAACGCATTACTCTTATATAAAAATCCATCATTTCTAAATTGCTGTGACCCACTACCTAATTTTCCTATAAAAAAGATAGAGCACCACCCTGCTATGTGCTCCGCAGCCGGGCCGTTCGTTTTTGCTTAATTACGCCGTATCCCATAGTGTAATACGTTTTGGGACGGAGGGAATACTTGTTAGAAAGAAGAGCAGGAGAGAAGTGTCCAAGGACAACAATGAAAGCTGAATAAAACTGTTGCTTATTGATGATTTGGTGCGGCATACAAGAGTATATAAGAGGGTACAAACCGACTTGGGGTAGGGGTACAAAACTGACTTGGACTAGAAGTCGTATACCATAATGACTACTCTAACACACACCCCCCCCCCCCCCGCAGTATCAACGGCAGGCTCAACGACATTGAGACTGAAACAGATATCTTGAAACGGCTTAGTTGGCAGTGCCTTGGTGAAAATGTCAGCAAACTGAGCCGTAGAGGGAACATGAAGCACCCGAACCTGACCAAGAGCAACCTTTTCACGAACAAAATGAATATCAATCTCAATATGCTTTGTGCGTCGGTGTTGAACTGGATTGCTGGTCATGTAGACTGCTGATATGTTGTCACAGTAGACAATAGTGGCCTGCTCAATAGGCCTGTGTAGCTCGGAGAGTAACTGCCGAATCCAGATTGTATCTGCAACGGCATGTGCCACAGCGCGATACTCAGCCTCGGCCGACGAACGTGAGACTGTAACCTGTCTTTTCGAAGACCAAGAAATCAAATTGTTACCAAGAAAAACACAAAAACCGGAAGTGGGCCTTCGAGTGTCAGGACAACCAGCCCAGTCTGCATCAGAGTATGCGGTAAGCGAGTTTGGAGAAGAATTATTGAGGTGGAGACCATGATTGAGAGTTCCTTTTAAATACCGAAGAATGTGTTTAACATGATTATAGTGAGGAACCCGGGGATCATGCATATAGAGACATGCTTGTTGAACAGCAAAAGAGATTTCAGGACGAGTAATGGTGAGATATTGGAGAGCACCTGTTAGGCTACGATAGAGAGTAGGATCGGAAAAGGGTTCACCGGTAGCCGAAAGTTTAAAACTAGTATCGACAGGAGTGCGAGATGATTGACAGTCAAGCATACCAGCACGATTAAGAAGATCAAGAATATACTGGCGTTGGGAAAGAAAAAGGCTGGAGGAATCTCGAACAACAGCAATGCCTAAGAAATGATGAAGGAGTCCTAGGTCAGTCATAGAAAATTCAGATCTAAGAAGAGAGACAATATGATCTAAGAACTTTTGAGAGGAGGCGGTAAGAATGATATCATCTACATAGAGAAGTAAATAGGCAGTGTCAGAAGTTTGATGATACACAAAAAGAGAGGTGTCGGAGAGAGATGGAGTGAAGCCTATTGTTTGAATGAAGGAGGAGAAGCGTTGAAACCAAGCTCGTGGGGCCTATTTAAGACCGTAGAGAGATTTCTGAAGAAGACATACATGAGTTGGAAAGGATGGATTTTCAAAACCCAGAGGTTGCTGGCAGTAGACAGTTTCTTGAAGGGAACCATGGAGGAAAGCATTTTTAACATCAAGTTGGTGAATGGGCCATGAAGAGGAGACAACAACACTAAGAACGGTGTGAATGGTGCTAGGTTTAACAACAGGAGAGAAGGTTTCTTCGTAATCAATTCCTTGTTGCTGAGAAAAGCCACGACAAACCCACCTGGCTTTATATCGTGAGAGGCTCCCATCGGAGTGGAACTTTTGGCGAAAAATCCATTTGCCAGAAACAATATTTGTATTGGGAGGACGAGGAACAAGTTGCCAGGTGTTGTTTTGAAGTAAAGCATTATATTCTTCTTGCATGGCAGCGGCCCAATTGGGATCAAGTAGAGCAGTTTTGTAATTCTTTGGAAGAGAAGTGAGAGAGACGGAGGTATGAAGGTTTAGGCGGTCTTGGGGTTGATGAAATCCTGATTTGGCCCTAGTACGCATGCGATGATCATTAATCGGGGCTGCTGTAGGAATAGCACGAGGGGGTAAGGTGGGTACTGGTGAGTCCGGCGCAGCGGAAGAGTCGGACGAAGGAGTAGGGCTGGGTAGTGGAGTGGGAGCAGGGCTGGGTGGTGGAGTGGGAGTAGGGGCCGGGGGTGTTGGGGAGGGAGCAGGGGTCGGGGGTGTTGGGGACGTCTCGGGTGGGGTGAGTGTATGGTTGGGATTGGCTATGGTGGGTGTTAATGGTGGTGGTGATAAGTTGTGTTCGGCAGGTAGGGGAGTATATAGTTGGAAAGGACGGGGAGAGGGGGTGTTTGCGGAGCTAGGGGTGTTGGATGGTGTAGTAGTGCGTTGTGAGAAAGGAAAAATGTGCTCAGCAAACGTGACATGACGAGAGACATGAACGTGTCCGGTGTGAAGGTCGAGACAGCGATAGCCTTTGTGCTCGTCAGAGAAGCCGAGAAAAGCACATGGGATAGAGCGTGGTGACAATTTATTTGCAGAAGTGGCGTAGGCATTGGGAAAACAGAGACAACCGAAAACACGAACCGCGGAGTAGTCGGGATGGGAAAGAAAGAGGGAATAATAGGGAGTAGTGTTGGGTTTAGTTTTGGAAGGTCGAATATTTAGAAGGAAGGTGGCCATGTGTAGGGCTTCAGCCCAAAACTTGGGAGGCATAGATGATTGAATGAGGAGAGTGCGAACTATATCATTGAGGGTGCGAAGAGAGCGTTCTGCTTTACCATTTTGAGGGGAGGTGTAGGGACATGAGAACCTAAGCAGGATGCCATGTTGTAAGAAGAAAGTACGATTTTTAATGTTATCAAACTCGCGACCATTGTCACATTGGATAAAGCGAATTGGGAGGAAGAAGTGAACAGACACATAGCGTTGAAAATTAAGGAAAAGAGAATGGACCTCGGATTTGTTGCGTAGAGGAAAAGTCCAGACAAAGTGGGTGAAATCATCTAGGATAACAAGGTAGTATTTAAAACCCGAAACACTTGCAATGGGAGAGGTCCATAAATCACAATGTATTAATTCAAAGGGATAAGTTCTACAAGAACTAGAGGAACTAAAGGGAAGACGCACATGTTTGCCTAATTGACAAGACTCGCAAAACACAGAATTATGAGAGTCCCTATTACATGGTATGGTAAATTCACTAAGCATAGAAGCTAAGACGGCGGGGTTGGGATGGCCCAAGCGACGATGCCAGAGATCGACGGAGGCCAGCATGGATGTTGGAGGGGTGGCGGCAGGAACTCCATTAAGAGAATAAAGATCACCGGAGCTATTGAAGCGAGCGATCTCGGCCTTGGTCAGGTAATCCTTCTTCACAGATAAACCAAAAGGGTCAAATTCAGCCGAAACTAGATTGTCGCAAGTAAATTGGCGAACAGAGATAAGATTTTTAATGAGGGCGGGTGCAACTAGAACATCGCGAAGTAAAAGAGGTTTGGTGGAAGAGGGAACTTGAGCCTGACCAACACAATATATAGGAATAGATGATCCATCTCCAAGGATAATGGAAGGGAAAGGAGATTTAGTGCAAGAAGATAACCAATTACTAGATGCAGACATATGACTAGAGGCCCCTGAATCAAAGATCCAATCCGTACCTGAGTTTCCTTGTGCAGCAAAGTTATTCATGGCCTGGAGAAAGCCAGCTTGATCCCAGCTCGGCGTCGCAGGTGAGGGTGGCGTCGGAAGCAGTGCCGGCGGATACGATGGTGAAGGCAGTAGGGCCGGCTGGGGAGTCTAGTAGGCATTGGCCGGCTGTGGTGGGGGTGGCGTCGGGAGCACGGCCGGCTGAGGTGTGTAATAGGCGCCGCCGTCGGTGCTGTAATGACCATAAGGAGCATACGTCGGGGCGGCGTGATAGGCATTGGCCAGCTGTCGGGGGTTGAGAACCCCGGGAGCACCAGTAGGCGGCCGAAGGCCGGGTTGCCAGGCACCTGAGTATGCCGGCGGAGCACCGAGGGTGGACGGAGCGGACCAGGGCATGGGCCATGCTTGAACAAGCCCCGTCCAAGGATCATGAGGAGGCCGCCATGCAACCGCAGATGGAGCACTGGTGGGTGGTGCAGGACTCGGTGCTGGTGATGTCGTAGGCGGAACCGAACGAGTCGACGGCGGCCTGTAGATAGGGTTTTTGCCGCGGTAGTTCGGACTAGGACGCCAGCCTGGGGGCGGTTGAACAGATGACGATGCGGACGGCCCGGCGGCAGGAGCCGGCCTGGAAGGCGGCGCTGGTGTAGACGGCAGAGGAGGATGAGCCGCAGCATGAAAGACCTTGGGGCGAGAGTCCTTGCGAGCTTGTGTTTCCGCCGCGAGTTGTAGCAAGGAACGAACTTCAGCGAAGGTAGGAGGGGGCCGTATCATCGGTATGAATGAGGCTTGCTTGTCAAAGTCTTCGCTGAGGCCGACGACGACGATATTGATTAGCTGTGAGTCGCTAACTGTATCGCCGAGTTCGCGGAGCTCATCACCAATGGTCCTAACGCGCTGGCAGAACAGGTTCACCGGGGCGTCTCCTTGCACCATATTGCGAAGCTCGGTGTGGAGAGCGTTTTTCCGAGCGTCGGTATTGCTTTGGAAGAGCTGACGGAGGGAGTGCCAGATGTTGGCAGCGGTGGCGCCGTCGTGATCGAGCATGTTGAAGATTTCGGTGGTGATGCGGGTGTAGAACCACTGGACGATCGCGAGATCGTCTTTCAACCATTGCGGATCGTCGGGGCGGGGAAGATAGTTGGCGGCGACATGCGAGCGCAGGTTGCAGCGGCCGAGGTGGAGATCTAAGAGATGTCTCCAATGGTAGTAGTTGTGGGCGGCGAGATCAAGAACTATGGGGATGTAGGGGCTGACGTCGGAGATTGTGTCAGCAAGAGATATTGGTGCGGCGAGGATGGGTGCAGGGTAGTTTTGTGGAGCTATGGTGAGGGCCGAGAGAGAAGCGGCCGCGGCGTTGGCAGCCTTGGCGATGAGTGCGGCCCGGCGCTCGAAGTAGCCGGGCGGCGGCGGCGGCGGTGGCATTGGCGGAGCCATACCCTAAACCCTGGGACCGGTATCTGATACCATGAAAGCTGAATAAAACTGTTGCTTATTGATGATTTGGTGCGGCATACAAGAGTATATAAGAGGGTACAAACCGGCTTGGGGTAGGGGTACAAAACTGACTTGGACTAGAAGTCGTATACCATAATGACTACTCTAACAAACAACATTGAATGGCTGGAGGGAGAGTATTTAACCAAAAACTACGACAATTCATGGAAACATGTCGAGAAACTACCACTTTACGATTTTGTGCCAAAAACTACCACTTTTGTCCTAATCTGTTGCTAAAAACTACCAAGTGTGAAAACTGCTCGCTTTGCCTGGGTTAAACCCGAATCTGACTGCCCCACCCCACTGTTTAGGTGCCAGCGTGGCAAAGCGCTCATGGCCAGCCGTTAACGCCCGTGATCGCCTGTCCTCGTAGCCACCCGCGGACCCAAGCTCCCGCCACGCCCGCGCCCCCCGCTCGTCTCCCCTGGCCCGCTGCAGTGGTCACCGGAGCACCGCCGGCAGTCGCCGACCCCACTGCGACCGGATCCTGCAGCCTCACCTCCCTGGCGTAGCCCTGCCGCCCAGCGAACCGCCCCGTGCCGCCTGTCGCCATGGCCTCGCCCCGAGCGGCTGCCGTCCCGGGGCTCGCCGCTGGCAAACCTCCCCATCACCGTCCAGCCTCGTCGTCGCCAGATCCGGCAGAGGCCGCCCCGAGTCCGCCTCTCTCGGACCTCCCTGCCGCCCTGCTCGCACCGGAGCGCTGTCTGCAGGTCGCGCCGTCTCCTCCAGATGCGGCCGCACCGCCATAGTACTTCATCTTCTCCGCCTCCGGTGAAGGCCGCCGCCGTTTTGATCTCTTTCTACGGTGACGGCAAAGTTAACGGTGCTGACTTTTTCCGTCCTGACATATGGGCCACACTATCATAAACGAGCCAAAGCGAGCAGTGTGCACACTTGGTAGGTTTTAGCAACAGATTAGGACAAAAGTGGTAGTTTTTGGCACAAAATCGTAAAGTGATAGTTTTTCGACACGTTTCCATGAATTGTGGTAGTTTTTGGTTAAATACTCCTGGAGGGAAGATGGTCAAAATCATGGCAAGTCCAGAACCTGAAAAAAAAGACACTAACTACTAAGGGCTCCTTTGATTCAAAGGAATTCTAGAGGATTGAAATCCTTACGAATTTTTCCTATGTTGGCCCTTTGATTCATAGGATTGGATCCCATAGGAATTTTTCCTATGAAATCTTTTGTACTACATTTTATGGAAAACCTAAGATCCACTCCAACCTCTTTTTACATTTCCTTTGTTTTTCATGTAACATCAAACACTCCTTGCTAATCCTATAGGATTCAAGTTGACATGCCACCCCAATCCTATACTTTTCCTATCTCTACATTTTCAAAATCCTATGAATCAAAGAGGCCCTAAGGGCAACTCCAACGGTGACCCTCAAACCGTCTGCTTCCGTCCGGATCGAGCGGTCTGGACATGTTGTGCCATCCAATGCGGGCCTGTATCGGTCCGTAGGGCGGTTCAGACGTACTTTCTTCCGTAAACCGGAGACAAACGTGTGTGGGGGGCTTTGCAGGCGTCCGGACAGCACCCAAGGCCGCTTCTGACCGTCTTGGCCCACCCAAAGCCCCTCCCTCGCCCGCGCGTCTCCCGCCCGAAACAATCAGCGCCGCTCCAGAGCGTCAGTGCCAGCATTCATGCCCACCAAGAGCGGACGTGACCGCTCACCGGCGTCCGCATTGAAGTGGCGCGTCGGCCGAGAGAGAGCCACCCGCGACGCTTCCCGGTGCACGCGACTGCTCCGCGTTCAAATGACACGATGGTCGTCTGTCCGTCCGTCTGCCGCCCACATTAATGACATGCGGTCACCACTCAAAAAAAAACTCCCCTATTGAGAGAAGATCACGTGCGAAAAAAACTAGCTACGCAGGCATTAAGGACGACGTGCGGTACGAGCATCCATGCTCGTACCATATGATGCTGCTGCCACCTTGTCGACTACTTCAACCCCGTGTGTTCAGATTTCACACACGGAGAAGAAAGAGACCAGAACCACGAACCAGATTCTAAAAAACTCACGCCCTCCATCATCATCATCATCAATACCTCCAATCATGATCCGAAGGGGGAATCCACCAAAGGGCACCGCCACGCCATCACCCCAATCAAGGAGACTATGACATCAATCTTCATCATTAGCGTCATCCACATCCTTGTCACCAATCCCTCCATTCATCTCATTGTAATTAATACCATATCCTAATTTGGATTCATATGTGTGTTAAATTAATCATTAATCTGTTATGACAATGAACACCTTTATTGTTCCTATTGTATATAGATTTATGGATGTACTGCTTGTATAATGTCAACACATCGTATATATTTGGCTTGGACATGAAAAATATTCCATTCTGCGGTTTTTCACATGGTTATGTTACTTACCACATTCTTATTTGTTTAAGAGACACACTTGGCTAACCTATGAACCTCGATCCATTTTTAACATAAGAATCACCTTCCAGCAACTTTCATGCACACTTTTGTTTTCAGTTATATTTTGCTCCAACAAGATAAAAAAATCATTTACCATTTTGTCGTTTAATTATCTTATACAACTAGTAATGCTAGCAAGGTTGACACCCTTATTGAATTTTTTTTCGAGCAATCGCAGCATGAAGGAGCCAAAAGTGGTGATAGGTGGCCCACAACCTGCACCACCTTGTCCTTATCAAGCATCTACCTCACGTGCGACATGTGACGTAGTGCGGCGCCACGTGCCAACTTTGCCATGGTTCGCAGGTTCCACGAGGTGCCCACACTAGTGGCGTCCTACCGGGATGGGGAACGAGTTGATGAAGACAGACGGCATAACGTCCCCGACGCGGCCCTTGAGCGTCACCATGCGCGGGCTCAACAATGGTGGCCAAGACACCCCCACGCCTCATGGCGATGCACTACTCATGTATGTGAACTTAGCCATGAATGTATCTCCCTACCTTGTTTCCTATTCCTCTTGGACAAAGGTTGAACCCAACTCGCGGCTCTAAAATCTACCACCGTCGTGCCCTAGAGCTGTCGTGATGCCTTAGTTTTTCTTTTCTCGAATACGCACAAGCATGCGTATCATATATTATAAAAAGAAAAGGGGTTGAAGAGCCGGAAAGTGCATTGATGAACCTGGATACATATGAACCCACTTTGAAAAACACATTCCTGAATGCTAAAAAAAACTGAAGAAGGTTGCACGCATACGTCTTCATGTTGTATGTGCGTGTATAAAGTTTCACGAAAAAAAATCTTTTTTTATGGCCTGTGAAAAGAAGACAAAAATATGTCGTAAAACGCTATTCAGAAGCACCGCAATTTGTCTTTTCCGGAGGCAAAACAAAAAAGACATTTTTTCACAAAACTTTGTGTCGCGCACACACATTTGCCAACATGTATGCATGAAATTTTCTTTTGAATTTTTCAACATTTTAAAACACGTTTAAAATGCATTTTTCAGAAAATGAGTGCATATGCCCTTGGGTTGAGGATGTACCGACTCATGACCCTCTACATGGGTTTGTTATATGCCTTAGCTTAGGTCCTCACTGCCGACTATATCTGGCCATGGGCCGGGCCTAAAAAAGCCCATGGCCAAAAACTGAGGCCCAGGCCCTCCCATGCCCTACCATCGGGCCTACTTTTCAAGCCCAAGCCCGGCCCATCTGGTAAAAAGCCCTGAAAAGCCCTTAGGGCTTAGGGCCGTGGGCCGAGCCTCTTCCTTAAAATACCAATATGCCAAGCCCAAGCCCGTCCAGGCCCTGCGGGTGGGCTCAAAACTCAGGCCCAAGCCCGGCCCATGGGCAAGCCCATCGGGCCTAGGCCCTAGATTTTAGGGCCGGGCCTGGGTGGGCCGACAGGGCCGGGCCTGAGATGGCCAGGACTACTGCCGACGCTTCACCCCTTCTCCTCCCACGCCATAATCATTGTCCGTTCTACTCCACGATGACATTTCAAGTACCTGTTGTTTTTGTGCCGTCAGCAATTTTCATTTTCCTGACAATTACAAATCTAAATGTTTTTTTTAAAACACATGCATGCGCATGGAGGTGCTTCCCTGGCCAGCCGTCTTTACCCCCCGAGTTGCGATGAAATTACACACGTTTGCCACTGTCCAAGCTGAACCGAGCCCCGATCCCCGACCCGGCGACAGACCAGGCAGCCCCGATTTCTAGGGTTCTCCTCCGCCTCCGCCGTCCGGCAGCCGCCCACCGGCGCGCTCCCGCGTCGCCGCCTCAAGAACCCCGTCGGCCCCCTCCACCCCCTCACCCACCTCCATTGCCTTCCGCTCCGCTCCGCCCCCTACCCCCATCTGCCTCGGCCACAGTGACCGGCCGGCCGGCCGCCGCAGGAGCTCGGCCGAGGCGACGGGCCGCCGCAGAAGCTCCACCCCGGCACCGCCTTCGCTGCCCCTCTTCTCTTACCCGGCCTCCCTGCGCCCGCCGGCTCGACCCCGCAGCAGTTCGGCCCTGAGGTAAAAAAACCCCCAACTTTTGTGATGTACTGTAGTACTACATGCCCCTGTGCCATGAGGGAATGCTTGCTGCTCAAGCTGTGGGTTTGCTGATATTGCACGATTGGAGGAGAAAACATCTGGGCTTTTTTTTTTGCTAGAGAATTGTGATGAGTTGTTTGCTATTTCCGTTCGTGTGCGATGCATTGATCCATGATTTCAGAGTACATTTCAGGGAGCCAGTTTGCCTAATTTCTGACCCCCCTTTGCTTCTAATTGCGACATTCCAGGTGCCCTGCCTGATGCGTTGATTCTACTCAAGCGGATGGCCAACACCCGGTCAGGAGGGGCGAACAATGAGGGGGCAGGGGACGCCAGTGCAAGGAAAGGCAGCGCCATCGCCAAGTCTGCATCCACCTCCACCTCGTCTGCCGGTGGAAGGGAGTCTAGAAGCTCGTCCACGCGTGAAACAAGCGATGAGCAGAAGCCAAACCTCAGGAGGTCGAACCGAGAAACAAGAGGAAAGAACCCCGTTGGGACAACCACCGTCAGTTCTGCCTCCACACCGGTTTCGCAGAAATCTACGAGGGGCAGGAGCAACCCCAGCACGCCTGATACCCCGAAATCGTCGCCAAAGAAGCTAAAAGGGCCGACAATGAAGGCTGGTACCCCAAGAACGTCCGACAGAATAAAGAAAAGTACCGTTTCAGCTTCGACCGCTTCAAATGATTCAAATGGAGTTCCTAGTCCAGTGGCTACTCCCGACAAAACCGTAAATGGACAAATTGATGAACACAACTCAGCAAAGCATAAGCATGATGATGCTTCCGAGAGTGGTACCAGGTCATTGAAGAAGCAGAAAAGGCTAACTGCAAAGAGCTATACAAGTCTCTTCAAGACATCTTCTGAAGAATATGAAAAATCCCCTGGTACTTAACTTGATTTCCCTGTGATTTTGAACGCATGTTTTGCTTGTCCAATCAACTGGGATGATAGTCACAGTTTAGTTTGCCTGTTTCATTATCACAGTTGGTCTGTTTGTTGCAAACACCCATCTCCAAGACTTTGCTGTTTGCTGCATATGATGTAGGTTCATCTTAGATAGCTGAAGATGTAATGCTTAACATATTCTCGTGACAGATTCGGTTAGGATGAATTATTACTAGCTTGCTGCATGCTCTAAAAACAACGCAGGACGTTCCATGCAAAGCACTCGTATTGAAATAACTGACTTAACATTTTAATAGCCTTGTATAGCTTGTTATCAATGAAATTTTGGCATGTCAATTCTTTTCATTCCAATGACTTCATCCCTTCATCTATCTTTGGTGATGTATTCCCTGCTGCTACTTTTAAAGGCTACGAAGGAAATGCTTCCATGGTGGACGCGGAAGACAATGGCTCTGTTTTGAGGTATGAAGAAAGTGGCGCACATGAAGAAGATGACAAGGCACATTTAAGTCAAGTCGTCAATAATTGTCTGGAAGGCTATACTTCTGGCCAGTGTGAACCTCCCGAGGTGATATTGGAGACAGATGGGTTGAAAAGTGATGTTGAAAAATCTGCTCAGTGTGAAGCTCCTGAGGTGATATTGGAGACAGATGGGTCAAAAACTGATGTTGAAATATCTGCTCCCATTTCAGAGGTTTGCTCAACCATCTTCTATTCTTTTGAGTTCTTGTTTTTTTAATTATACTCATTATGAAATCAAGGCGTTGCTGTAAGTACCAGTCCTCTCTGCCTTCATACTTTGCAGGTCTTAACCCCAGAGTAGCAAATTAGAATTAAATACCATATTCTGGTAATAGATTAATATGTTCTTTCGTTGTTCCATATCACATATCACCTCTTGGGCTTAAATTATTACAACTCTTGACCTTACATTATCACAAAGCATTGTTGTAAGTATCATTGTTATTTTCCTTCATCCTTTATAGGTCGTAAGTCTCGAGTAGCAAAATAGGAGTAAATAACTAAACACATGTTCCAGTAATACATCAAAACGTTCTTTATTTGCACCTGCATTATCTCGTATAACGTCTTGAGCTTCTTACTTTATTATAGTATTACCTCCGTCCCAAATTAGTTGTCTTACTAAAACATGTCTAGATACATCCGTATCTAGACAAATCGAAGACAACTAATTTGCGACGGAGGGAGTGCAATTTATGCAGGACGCAGTGTTCACCTGACATAATACTTTGTATAGTTTCCTTTTAGCAACTTGAGCATATGCTTGATTTTTTGTAACATCCTTGCTGCTTCAGTATGTTGGCTTGTTATTTGCAATGTTGCTTTTCTTTCTCTTGTCATCCTACCATCTGTATCAAAGGACTTGGTTACATTATCAATTCTTGTACAGGCACATATGACTGCTGATCTGTGCTCGCAAAATATTGTGGCTGAAAGCAGTCCTGCAATGGATGCTAGAGAGCCAACTCATGACTGTTCAGAGTTCGCACTTCACACTGCAATGGGCCGGAAAGCGGACTCATCAAAATTTGTGGAGTATTGGGTTCCTGCTTGCCTTTCACGAGTGCAACTAGAAATGTACTGTTATACCTTACTTTCAAACTCACCAGCGCTTCGATCACATTCAAAAACTGACAGTGTTGGTGCTCTTCGCAACATTCTTGTATCCCTCCGGAAGGTTAGCTGTTAAAATTTCTGAGCATGCATGATACCTTCTTTTCACAGTAGGGAGAGACGGAATCTGCAGTGGTACTCATTGTGCATAGCTAACTGTCTTTACTGATCTTATCATGCAACAGTGCTGCGACCACCCTTATCTAGTAGATGCAATGCTCCAAACCTCACTTACCAAGGGCTACCCAGTAACTGATATCCTAGATATTGGAGTGCGTGCGAGTGGCAAGCTACTGCTTCTTGACAAAATGCTCCGAGAAATCAAGGGAAAAGGGCAGAGAGTTCTTATCCTTACCCAGGTGAGCGTTTTGTGGTACCATGCCTCAAATAATCTCTTGCTTCCATTATTTAATTTTGGCCCAATTTATGTAGTAATGCCTGTTATGTGTGATTCATTACTACTTCCTCTGTTCCAAAATATTTGAAGTTCTAGGTTTGTCCCTATTAGAGATGGCTCATCCTGAAATAAGTTCATGCTCAATCCTTTAGTTTTAAGGAGGCATCTCTGACCCTCCTCAGGGTCTGGGTTTCCCTCGTTGTCTTGATTCTGAAATTTATCTTTCTTTGGTACAATCCACATACGGTTCACTTCAGAAACAACATTTTGCAAGCACATGTTCTAACATCTTGGCATCGGTTAAAAAAAAACATGTTTTGGTACATTTTAATTGCTGACAGGTATATCCCTTATTAAGCTCATTGTTTGGGTAGTTTCTGATTCATCATTGTTAGAATTAAATATCATGATCTTTTGGAAAGGTTTCCCAAGCTTACCAGTGCAATATGACGTTTCTTTCTTCTGTGTGCAGTCCTGTGGTGGGGCTGGCAACCCAATGGGTGACATTTTGGATGATTTTGTCCGTCAAAGATATGGTTTCGAGTCATATGAACGCCTGGAGCGTGGTCTCGCTGTATCAAAGAAACAGGGTGCAATGAGTATGTTCAATGACACGACTAAGGGCCGGTTTATTTTCTTGATTGATAGTCGTGCATGTCTCCCAAGCATTAAACTATCTTCAGTTGATGTCATCATCATATATTGTAGTGATTGGAATCCCACAAATGACTTGAGAGTCCTCCAGAGGATCAGCATAGAGTCACAATCTGAATGTGTGCCCATTTTTCGTCTGTATTCATCTTGCACATTGGAGGAAAAGGCTCTTATACTTGCAAAGCATGATCATATTCTTGATAGCAATGGCCAGAATATAACGCCTATCCTGAGCCATTCTCTGCTTAGTTGGGGTGCATCATTTCAATTCAGCAGACTCGAAGAGCTAAAAAATGATGCATATTTAAGCAATGATTTTGGTGCTGAAAAACTGTTCATGGATAAAGTACTTCAGGAGTACTTAATGAAGTTGTCCACGAAAAATGATCCCAGCACTGAGATGAGCAATGCAGCCATTTCACAAGCTCGTCTGAATGGACCTTTTTATTCTAGAGATACTGTTGTAGTAGGTGAGAGGGGCGGGATATCTGCACCTGATAGTGATCTGCCAAAATTCTGGGTAAATTTGCTAGATGGGAAGTCTCCTCGTTGGCAGTATATAACTGAGCCGGCACAAAGAAGCCGTAGAAAGATACAAAACATGGAAGAAGGGAACATTCCTGCCGATGAGGCCAGTACCAAACGTAGAAAAATTGCTGGAACCTTGGATTCATCTGCAAATGTTTTAGCTGGCGAAGATAAGGACTCAATATTGCCTGAAATTAATACTACATCTAGTCGTCATCAAATATCAGTTGACCACACGTGGCAGGAACAAGGTATACTGCTGTAACTG
The DNA here is from genome assembly GCF_018294505.1 of Triticum aestivum. Taxonomy (NCBI): domain Eukaryota; kingdom Viridiplantae; phylum Streptophyta; class Magnoliopsida; order Poales; family Poaceae; genus Triticum; species Triticum aestivum. The sequence goes on from NC_057814.1 coordinate 638,945,932, forward strand.
TAATTATTAGCTCTGTTTTTCATGCACATAATGCACTGTTCTAACAGAGTCCATTTTGTAGGGGTGGAACATCTTCAGGACACACAAAAAGGTCTTCACATCAAATTGAAGCCAGAGCTATCAAAGCTATATGAATTGTTTGAACTACCGGTATGCTGAATGTAACGACCTCATTGTTCTGTTGATGTTTTAATTCTTGCTGTGTCACAAATACCTAGTGATAGTTTTTTGCCAATATATTCCTTTGGTCAGAACTAGTAACCTAATTTGACAGTATTGAAAGTTCTGTAAGAACAATATTAAGAACCAAATACATCCCAAAGAGAAGTAAAATGTTTGGTTGTCTGTAATTGATCAACAATCATAAACTGTGCCTAAACTGAAGAGTGCAGCATTCTGTACATCAATACATTATGTGTAGTAAATAAATACACAGACAAGTTATCAAAACGTAATTCACCCTACCATTCCAGTGAGGTTAAAATTCATGAAGACACATGATTTCATATACTCACCATTTGCTATTTTAGCTGATTGGATTCTTTGATGGAACGGTAACATGTTGTGCAGGGAAGTGTTCAATGTTTATGTGATGAACTTCTTCATTATACTTTGAAGAATCACCAAGTCAGTGTGGAGCCAAAGCACATATTGCATGCATTCAACATTGCACTGGTTAGAGAAGAGCCTTCTGTAATTTTGCACTACATGTTCAATGTTAGATGTTGCTGTTCTTGATGAATGTTTTCCTTCTTTGCATGCTTTATTTCAGTGCTGGCGTGCTGCTTCTCTCTCAAGGCATCAGGTTAATCATAGAGAATCACTGGCCCTTGCTGAAAAACACTTGAAATATGAGTGCAGTGAAACTCTCGCTGAGTTGGTTTATAACAAGCTAAGGATCCTAAAGAAGGAGTTCTCACATAGAGTATGCGGAACAGGCGAGAATAATCAATCAATTTCAGTAAAGAACATATCACCATATGAGCAGGAGACCTCAACTAAATATGGAAATGGCAAATCAATCCCTGAGCAGGCAGCATCTGTTGGTGGGAACGAATCACACCAAGAGGATTCACATAATTTAGTGATTGAGGCTATCGTACCAGGAGAGAAGGAAGTCAAGGAACTGCTATCTGTTCCAGAGATTCATGCAAAGCAGCATTTATCAAAGGATGTACTTCTTAATAGAATCAGAGAGAAAAGAATTAATTTGGTTGACATGGTTTTCTCCTTGAGAGAAAAGAATATCCATGATAAACAAGCAAACGAGGTGGCAATGTTTGACATGCACAGGCACAAGGGAGTGGTGAAACTGAGAGAAGCATGCAGAATAGTTGTGGAACATGTTCGTAGGTCTCAAGCTGATCCAGAGGACAGAGGTGGTCAAACGAAGCTAATAGTTGTATGGTTTACTATGCTACTATGTGCGTTTCTGAAGCACATGAGGTACCAACGTGAGAAGCTTGACTGGCAGCAATCAAAGGTGTGGACTAAGGAGTTGCAGTTGAAGGAAGATTTCCTTGACAAAGCAAAATCTGGCCAATTAGATCATACTTTTGATCAAAGTATTTGTTTACCAGATTCAGGCTTTGCTATTGAGGAATTCAGCCATTTTAGCTCCTGTGTTGATACAGCTACTTTGGCAAACTGTCCGCAGTCTTTGCACGGAACCTCAGCGATGGAAGTTACATTGGTTCGTGGTGTGATTCCATCTGATGTTATCAATGCAGAAGCAGCGAGAAATGGTTCTGCTGAAGTTTTTATCCACAGTGAAGGAAGGCTAGCATCAGAAGGTATTGGTTTGACAGAGAACATGATCAGCAATAGTTTTGATTGCATCGACTCGCAAGGAGGGGCATCTCTGTCTGTTCAACGACAATTAAATTCTAGTCCTGCAATTGATAATTCTATTGATCAGGTAGGGCATGGATTAATCAGGTCTTATACTTACTAGTTATTCTATAAGCTTAATATCTATATGTAGGAACTGTCAGCTTAACTTTTTTTTACAGAAACTTCCAACTTAATTTGCAGTCAATTTATGTAAGATCATAACACATTGAAGCTTTCATTCAAGTTTCATGTCTTGTTTTATGGATTGTAGATTTTTCAGAAACCTTTTCCTTTGTGATATAGCGAAAAGGAAAGGAGATGTTTAGTAGGCTCATCTAGGATGTGTTGTTTTTGCTCTTTCAGCGTAGCAATGTGAGCATAGTTACTTGCTCATCATGGTCTGTACAGTACACTAGTCATACAAGGTGGAACTGTATGTAGTATGTTTCCTTTCATACTATGTCATGTTTTACGGTTTGTAGATTACCCATTTAAGTTCTTTGTATTTTGCAATATAACGAAAGGAAAATAAATGTTTAGTAGGCTCATCTATGAGCATCTGTGACTCTGTGTATCCATTTACTTGAACGTACTTCCAAATAGTGGACATCCCAGTTGATGCAGCACTTATCTTTCCATTAGAGTCAGTTCTGAGCACATGGTCTCCGTGTTCCAGTTCATGGTACTTTATTACATTATGGTTACACCAGTATTCCTTTTGACTGTTTTATTATTAGTATCCTATATGACACTAATCATATGTACCTGTAACATATATCAGGAATCTTCAAGTGGTGACAATAGAAGGACCGAACATGTTGAGCAACAGAGTGGTGTGGGTTCGCAACCATTACCGGGAGAGACTGACCGACGTTTAGGAGATGCTGAAATGGAAGTTAACACCGGCAATGGAGACACTACTCAGGCAGATCCACCGGAATCACAGACTCTCGCTCCTGTGCCCAGCCAGGCTTCCTTGCAAATGTCTAAGGAAGTTGAAGCTGAGGCCAATCTTGTAATGCTGTCTGCCGAACCAATTGTAGCACCAGCACCACTTCTACGAAGAGAGGCAGAACAAGTAGACCGTTCTGGTATAACACCAGCACAGACTTTGCAAGCTGAAATGCAACCATCAGCATCCAGGGAACTTTCTACTCCGACGGATCTGACAATTCAGTCCGCACAACCAAATATGGTGCCAACTGTGCTTTCACAAAGAGATGTAGAACAATCAAGCCTACTTTCTGGTGTACCATCATCTCAGTGTTTGCCATCGGTTCCACTGTCCAGTATTCCGCTTGAAAGAACAAGCCCTTATCAGTGTCAACCAAGTCATCAACCCGAGGCTGCCCCGGGTTCTTCAGCACAACTCTTTCTGGGGGCTCCAATGGTGTTTAATCATCCACCAGTTGGTGATGAACCACTGAAAAATGAGTTGCACAGATTACGGTTATACATTGACTCACGTAATAAAGCCCACAAACTAAAGGTTTGTTGTTTCTTCTAGCTCATGTATATCTTAGTTGTGAACTTCTTACACCAGTTCTGGGATTCTCATCTTGTTCTTATTTTTTGACTTATGGACAGCAATCACAACTTATGACCGAGTGTAGCCAGGAAATAGAGAAGGTCAAACAAAAGTATAATTTGTTACTTGAAGAAAATGATTCCACTCATCTTCAGCAAAGGAAGGCGCTTGATAATTTATGTGAGAAAGTTATCCTCAACCAGTCACTAGCTGACGATTTTCGGGCTAAATTCATATCTTCTTCTGGAGCGCATGGTACTGAGTATTGACTATAAGCAATCATATTTGATGTCCTTTAAATGAATATGCTGACATGATTTTCAAACATCCGTCCCAAATCTCTATCACTAATATCTAATTACTTTGATCTGCAGCTAGAGCCCACAGCCCTCCAAATCACCAGAGACCACAGGCTTCTCAGCAAGTTCCCATGAGGCCTTCAGCGGCGGCATCGACTGCATCACCAACTGCATCGTCGACAGCTGGTCGACCACCAGTGCAGATGCATCATGTCCAACCATTACAGGTCGATCAACCATCACCATCATCATCATCGCCATCTTCACCTAACCCCTCCGTACTACAAAGCATTGTCAGATCAACATCAACTACTTCTGGTCTCGCGCCAGTTCTGCCACGGGGAAACTTTGGAGTCCAGAGTGAAGTAACGCGTGCACCTGCTCCTCATCTTCAGCACAGGTTGCCTCCACAGGTGCATTCGATGGCACATGCAAATCAGCAGCAGCCTCCAATTTGGCTCGAGAGCACGTCTGCAAGGACACGGTCTACCCCTGTGACTCCAGTAAATATAAGACAATCATGCCCACAGGCAGTTCCCCCAGGGAACCCATCACTGTCAAGCTTGCACCCAAGTTCACACCCCACTGTACCTGCACCATTGGGGCCATCAAGCTCACATCAAATTCAGCAGGTTCCACTACTGCCATCAAGTTCACAGCCAACACGCCTGCTGTCGCCCGTATCTTCGGTTCCAAGTCCAGTTCTGCCACTAACATCACCGCGAGGTTTGACTACGACATCTAGCGTTGCCTCAGCTGCGTTGAATGTGTTGCCAAGTAGGGGTGTTGGCCCTTCCGCATCAGGCATGCCACCGTCAGACTCTGATTCAGTATCACTGGATGAATGGCTGACAGGAAAGCTTGGGCTGCGCAATGATCCCCCTGGCGTGGCCGCTCGTGTAGATGTGGTATGCCTATCTGACGATGAATAGACCGGTACGTTCACATTTCCTTGACACTGAGTGTAACAGGTTGCTTGAAAAATTAGAGATATCAAGGATAGCACGCACCATTACAAAGATGAATAACAGACCTATAATGCGATTCGGAACTGATAGTTAGAAATACATTTATTTCAGTTGCAACTAAACTGTATAGGTGACTAGCTAAGTGTACACAATGAGCTGCCATGTGTATTTATTAATCGTCAAGAGAATACCTCTGCATGTAAGGAACTAGCTAAGTGAAGTAGCTCACGAGTCTCAGTCTAAGTGAAGTAGCTCATTAGTCATTAGTGGTGTTTGCTTTTGCTTTGTTAGTTTTGTTGTAGCATAGTTTGTGTTACTTGTTTTTCCCTATCATTTACAATTTTCTGTAGTTTTCTTGTAGCATAGTTTTTCTCTATCATTCACGTTTTTTGTTTAGCAAAGCGATGTGCCTCTTGAATAATCAATTTTCAGAAACATTATGCACATGTGATGGGTGATGTCTGATAGATTCATTTGCTGTATAGATGACTAAACCAAGCAAAAGTGAGGCTCGTCTCTTCGCTCCAAGAGAAGGTCGCGTGCAAGCTTTGGTGAATCTCATGAGTAACCTGTAATGCAACTGCATGCTTGCTTCTTCCATGGGATGGACACTTTCTCGTGTTGGTCAATCTCATGAGTAGACGATCGTCAAGACTGAGCAGAGCTAGCTTCTCTTGGAGACGACCTGGACCAGCTAAGCAAGCTGTCGATGTTTCGCATAGGAGATGTCTGACCTGGGCCGGCCCATCTAAGGTCAACATAAAGCGGCGGGCTAGGTGGGAATCGAACCACGCAGCTAGCCAATGCCACGAGCTGACTCTAATCAATTCAGAACGAACGAACGGCAACTGTAAAATACAATGAACAGCTCGCAAAATAGGGAATCGTTTCCATACGGCGCGCCGGCGGAATGTTCGGCCGGTCGCGTGCGAGAAGCGCGATTCTTTTTGATCAAACGACGACCCCGTTTGCCCGCGTGCCCACATCAGTTGCCAGCGCAGCCCATCTGGCCCACCACCACTTGCTCATCCTTTCTATCCTTATCCCGTACGGAAGCTCTCCTCCACTCATTCACTTCCTTTCCTCATCCGTTACTCAAAAAAAAAAAAAACTTCCTTTCCTCATCCCCTACCTTAGTTCTTGCCAACAGCTAGCACCCAAATCAAAACACCAGAGAAATCGCCAATGCGGAGACGAGCAGGGGATGCGCGGGGGGGGGGGGGGGGGGGGGGGAGCTTTGCTTCCACTGTAGTTTGCTTTTGCTGGAACCATCATTTTTCAAAGGATCCAACGGATGGTGACGCGGAGCTGCCTTGGGATAATTTTGTTGCAAGCGTCGACGGCGAGCCTCGATGGCAAGCATTTTTTGCTACCACCGTAGTCTTTTCTTGCTACCACCATAGGTTGTTTTTGTTGCGAGCGTTGACTACGAGCATCAGGCGAGCATCGACGGCGGCAAGATTTTTTTGATGCAACTGTCTTTTGAATTTGCTACTATCGGTGAGGGATTTTGCCACATCCATCATGGCGGAGGCGCGACCCGCGACGGCGGCGGCGATGAATTTGCTGCAACTATCGTTCTCTTTCGCTACGACTGGCGTTTTTTTCTGATACATCCATGAACAACGTTGAATCTTGGCTGTTGCTGACGCAACCCCGGGCAGCGAGCTTCGGCGGTGAGGGGGCGGCGACGGCGCATCAGGGTGCTACAACCATGGAGCTCGCCGGCAAGTTGCTGCCATCTTCACCGGAGATGCCACTGCGGGTGGACGCGGCTACATGCATGGAGCCGACGAGAAGTGTAGGCGGCGACCGGCGGCGAGGGGGGCGACCGTCGGCGAGGGCAGCGACCGGCGGTGAGGAAAAAACGGAGGCGAGGCGGTCGGCGCATGCGGGGGCGGTGCTCATTTTCCTCTCGTTTTTCCTGTGTAGAGGTTAACGATGAGGAGGACAGGGACATGTTTGAGATTTTTTGCTGGAACCAGTGATTTGTTTTGCTGGAACTGACTTTTCTTTTTGTTACAATCGACCTTTTTCAGATTTGTTCTTCTGAGAATATTTTTGCTGGAAACATCTTTGCTTCCACCGTAGTTTGCTTTTGCTGGAACCAGCATTTTTCAAAGGATCCAACGGATGGTGACGCGGAGCTACCTTGGGGGTAATTTTGTTGCAAGCGTTGACGACGAGCCTCGACGACAAGTGTTTTTTGCTACCACCGTAGTCTTTTCTTGCTACCACCATAGGTTGTTTTTGTTGCGCGCGTTGACTGCGAGCATCAGGCGAGCATCGACGGTGGCAAGATTTTTTGATGCAACCGTCTTTTGAATTTGCTACTATCGGTGAGGGATTTTGCTACATCCATCATGGCGGAGGCGCGACCCGCGACGGCGGCGGCGATGAATTTGCTGCAACTATCGTTCTCTTTCGCTACGACTGGCGTTTTTTCTGATACATCCATGAACAACGTTGAATCTTGGCTGTTGCTGACGCAACCCCGGGCAGCGAGCTTCGGCGGTGAGGGGGCGGCGACGGCGCATCAGGGTGCTACAACCATGGAGCTCGCCGGCAAGTTGCTGCCATCTTCACCGGAGATGCCACTGCGGGTGGACGCGGCTACATGCATGGAGCCGACGAGAAGTGTAGGCGGCGACCGGCGGCGAGGGGGGCGACCGTCGGCGAGGGCAGCGACCGACGGTGAGGAAAAAACGGAGGCGAGGCGGTCGGCGCATGCGGGGGCGGTGCTCATTTTCCTCTCGTTTTTCCTGTGTAGAGGTTAACGATGAGGAGGACAGGGACATGTTTGAGATTTTTTGCTGGAACCAGTGATTTGTTTTGCTGGAACTGACTTTTCTTTTTGTTACAATCGACCTTTTTCAGATTTGTTCTTCTGAGAATATTTTTGCTGGAAACATCTTTGCTTTCACCGTAGTTTGCTTTTGCTGGAACCAGCATTTTTCAAAGGATCCAACGGATGGTGACGCGGAGCTACCTTGGGGGTAATTTTGTTGCAAGCGTTGACGACGAGCCTCGACGACAAGTGTTTTTTGCTACCACCGTAGTCTTTTCTTGCTACCACCATAGGTTGTTTTTGTTGCGCGCGTTGACTGCGAGCATCAGGCGAGCATCGACGGTGGCAAGATTTTTTGATGCAACCGTCTTTTGAATTTGCTACTATCGGTGAGGGATTTTGCTACATCCATCATGGCGGAGGCGCGACCCGCGACGGCGGCGGCGATGAATTTGCTGCAACTATCGTTCTCTTTCGCTACGACTGGCGTTTTTTCTGATACATCCATGAATAGTGTTGAATCTTGGCTGTTGCTGACGCAACCCCGGGCAGCGAGCTTCGGCGGTGAGGGGGCGGCGACGGCGCATCAGGATGCTACAACCATGGAGCTCGCCGGCGAGTTGCTGCCATCTTCACCGGAGATGCCACCGCGGGTGGACGCGGCTACATGCATGGAGCCGGCGAGAAGTGTAGGCGGCGACCGGCGGCGAGGGGGGCGACCGTCGGCGAGGGCGGCGACCGGCGGTGAGGAAAAAACAGAGGCGAGGCGGTCGGCGCATGCGGGGGCGGTGCTCCTTTTCCTCTTGTTTTTCCTGTGTAGAGGTTAACGATGAGGAGGACAGGGACATATCAGACTTTTTTTTTATTTGTGAGGACAAATCTGATAGCTGTACATACAGATCAAATGGCTACGGGCAGACCGGCCGAAACTTTCGGCCGGTGCGCCGGCGCCTATAAGCGCCGCGCAAAATATTGGCAAAAACGACCGTGTGTGGGATCGAACACACGACCTCAAGTGACTGAACCATAGACTTGTTTGTCTAAAATGCCAGCTCAGCTGATAAAAACTATAGGCGGCGGCGAAAGTAAATAAACATTTTTTCAAAATCTCGAATGTGGTTCTCTTTTTCACAAAGGTAAATATATTTACAAAAATAAACATTTTCCAAATTTGCTCACAAACTTCAAACATTTTTTGGGAATATAAAAAAACAATTGTAAAAAAAGGAACAAAATTGAAAACGATTTTTTTTGAAACTACGAACAACTTTTTCAAAATGCAAACATTTTTCAAAAAAGCAGGAGCAAAATTGAGAAACTCTAATAATTTCCGAAATTATGAATATTTTTCAAACGGAAAATATTTCATGTAATTCTCCGAAACTTGTTTTCAATTTACGAACAAATTATGAAAACATTAATTTTTTAATTTATGAACAAATTTTCAAAACAGGAACATTTTCTGAAAAGATGATAATGAATAATTTTAGCAAAACACGAACATTTATGTAATTTCCCAATCATATTTTTAGTTTGTGAACAAATATTGGAAACATGATTTTTTTTTGAATTGTTAATAATTTTCAAAAATAGGAACATTTTTTGAAATCCTCGGACATATTTTGAATTTGTGAACAAAATGAAAAAATGCAAATATTTTCAGAAATTTTAATATTTTCTGAATTGTTGAACATTTTTTGAAAGAAGGGAATTTTTTTTGAAATACTTAAATTTTTTCGGAATTTCTGAACAAAATTTAAATGCAGGAACCAAATCTAGAAAAATGAACCGATTTTAAGAAATACGAACATTTTTTATTTTCCGAAAATTTGGCGAAAAAAGAAAATTTAAAGAAATTAAAAAGAAAACAAAAAAGAAAAATAACTGAAAAAGAAAAACCAGGAAAAATAAAAACGAAAAAATAAAAAATGGTTTAGGAACCTTCTAGAAGGTTCCCAGAACCACTCTAAACTGGCTGGGAATCCTCTAGAAGATTCCTCAAACCAGAATCTGAAAGTTGTACGTAAGCTACATATGGGCCGTCCCAAATCGCTCGCTAGGTCGCCTCGTGTGTGCGTTTCGCCGACTATTTGACCCAAAATGTGTCAAATAGGTTTTTCCGCCGCCGCCATCGGGGATCCTATTTGATACATAGGTCGCCGGGTGGCGACCGAGCGCGTCACTACAGGAAACAGGTAATTTGCCGTCTGTGGATTACAGACGGCAAAGACCCAAATCCAGACGGCAAAGATTTTGCCGTTAGGATGCAGACGGCAAACTCAGACGGTAAAGATAAGTCGACAAAGAATACTTTGCCGTCAGTCAATACAGTTTTGCTGTCTGCCGCAAAAATAACAGACGGCAAAAAACGTGTGCTTTGCATATCCCCTACATACAATGTGGGCCGGCCCGTCAGCTTTTTCTGGTTTTGGGATGGTTCTAGAACCTTACGAAACAGTTTTTTTTCTTCTGTTTTTTCTACTTTCTACTTTTCGTTTTTTTCTTTCTATTTGCTACGCAATCCACGACCTCTTCTGGATCGGGGACGTTGTCGAGGTCCTCCTCCATATCCACGTGCAGGGAGGGGATCCACCGCTTCCTCCCCCCCCCTCTCTCTCTCTCTCTCTCTCTCTCTCTCTCGGTACGCCGGCATCCACGGAGCTCCGACCCAACATCAAGGTCTCCTCTCTCTCATCAAATCTGTTCAACACATCCGGCCTGGGCTTCTCCTGCAGATGTGCGGCGAGTGGATACGCTGCTGCAACCCTAGTGCCAACGCCATGCATAATTTAAAATCTGACAAAAAATTGAGATTGCGTAAAAGATTGCATATTTGTCATTCCTGACTTGATGAGCCAAAGAGGCTGCAAATGAACATTTGCTTTAGCTTTTAAATTATATATCCTTGACAAACATATTATTAGGGAAGATCAAATGTGGCCTTTCAAATTAGTGAATATCATATTATTAGCGTTATAATAGTTGAAGAAGTTGTATATTTACTGGGTGATGCAGTGTGTATAGGAGGAAAACAAGAAACATACTATTAGATCATGAGCTACCACCTCATCAAATGTTATACATTGCAGTTTTAGGGCTTTTGCACCAACATGCTGAATGATCAAAATGACTTGCCAAAGCCATTAAGTAAGGTCTAGTTTGGCATAGTGAGAAGCAACTATTCCTCTTTTGCTTTATTTAAGAAATCATATACCCAGATCATAGCGTGCTTCTGTGCCGTTCCTACTTTTTGCTGATTTACAGAATTTCAGTGCCAATTTTGTTTTTATGTTTCAGGTGACAAACTGTGCCACTTTGCCACAACTTGCTCTATGCTTAGCTATTTAGAAACGAAGAAAAAAATTGTTGAAAATATGCCCTAGAGATAATAATATTATATTTCCATATTCATAAATAAAAGATTATATTCTATGTTATAACTCCTATGATTCTGGAATGTGCGATTCAGTGGAAAATTCATATGCAATGATAAATAAGATTCCTCACCCCGCCTCTAAAACTAGCCCAAGTATTGTTTGTGATCATGTTTTCTGGATCTTAGTATATCGTGAAGTGTAACGATAGTCCTAAAACAAATTTGAGAATATGACATTGATATTTTTTTGCGATTTTTTATTTTTTTTTTTATTTTTAAATTTCTGAATTATTTTAACCTCTAATCTCTAATCACCACCCCTCATCACTGCTCAATTTATCCTCTAATCTCTAATCACCCCTCATCATTCCAAATCATCTAACTTCCCGAACGGTCACCCATCCTCTCACTACTCCAGCCTGAGCACGCTTAACTTCCGGGTTCTATTCTCCCTCGTTTCCAAGTTTGCACTTGTTGTTTTCCTGACAATAGTAAGATGTCAATTCTATTAACCCTCAGGAATTTAGCTTGAGCATGAAGTGACACATTTCACTGTTTGAGTTTGAAACTATTGTTTTAAAAAACAATAATTATTTAGTAACACTAATATTTCTGGAATAATTAGTTTGACCATTGTTTGACCACAGTTTGACCAGATTTGACCAAAATTAAAAAAAACTGAAATAATTATGAAGTCCCAAGACCGACCAGGTTATCAGGATTGTTTTCAAGGCTATGAATGGAAGGTGGCTTTATTTAGCAAAGAGCTAGCACCCGGCGGACGTATCCACTAAATTTCATACATCAGCCCTGTGGGCCAATAGAAGTCGCCCAACACTTGGGATTTAATAGCCTGACGTGGTCTATATATCACCCCGAAAAGGAAGAGCTCAACTATATTACCTAGATTCTAGTAATAATTGGAGCAGTGTCCGAAATAGATTAATGTAAAACAAGTTTTTCCGCTCAAAAATTATATACACAACAATTTTTCTATTATAATGCACTTCTGTTTTTCTGCTATAGTTTTGGACAACTCTAAATCATTACAACTATTACCAGGGAACCATTTATTTGGCCCACCCTTTAGGTCTACTTGAACTAAGACCTAATTTTTTTAACGTTGGCAGGAGAACTGCCAAGTCCATTGATCAGAAAGAGGTATTAGAAGAACACCTCCAGAGGAGGAAAGCACTACAAAAACTATAACCATTATTATTTGCTCTAGTGTTACGTTATTATGTCACCTCATAATATTTCATTACAAATCACGACTTTTAATGTCATCAATCACATTAATTAGGAATATGTTAGCTTTCTTGTACTCGAGCGCTCTCTATACGGTAGGGATATACTATTTATTCATACTTTCCAGTTCTGGTGTTCCCTTTTTTCTCTAACTTTTACCAAATATGAGTATTGGATGGCCTATTAGCTCTCATAGGTCACCTATTAAGAGCGTGTTCGGATTCACTCCGCTCCACAGCTCTGCTCCAGGAGCGGGGCGAGCGGTGCCGAACGCAACTACTCCACAGAGTCAGAAGAGCGGAGCGGAGCAAACTGTAGTTCAATCCGGCAGAGTCGTTGCAACCGTGCTCCGCGTGCCACTCCCCGGCCTCTTGCGCAAAACTTATGGGTTCGCTTGATCCTATTCTCGCGCTAGCGGGCAGCAACTACCTGAACCTCACACCCCATTGTGTAGGGACTGGAGTTAGTTAACGAAAGTGATAGCTACTCTCGATTTTTGGGGGCGGAGCGAACAATCCAGGAGCATGGAGCGGAGTCAAGGATTCGAAGGAGTGGAGGGGATCCGAACACGCCTTAAGACTTATCAATGATCTATTACCTCATTTAGTCTAGGTCCTTGGATTTTGAATGTTGGACTGCCAATAATAGTTGGGACTAACTTAAAACTTGCCTGGCGTCTTAGTGGAAGGAAGCGACAATAAAATTTGCAGTTGCTATTAATAATACGTGGTACGATGAAGGAAATAAGATGTAAAGCTTTTGACAAGGGAGGGCCGATGACGTCTTGTAGTCATTGCTAGGTGGTCTACGGACATAGATACAATTTTTTTTACTTATAATGTTCTTTGTATTATATTACTGGACAGTTGATAAATAGATCCAATTTTTTTCAAAAACATCTTTTTTTCAAGAATAAAAGAGAAAATAAAAATAAAATTTGTAGTTGCTATTAATATTCTGTGGTATGATGAAGGAAAAAATGTAAATTTTTTGACGAGGGAGGGGCAATGGCGACGGTGTGCTAGAGTGCTTGTAGTCGTGGTCAGGTGGTCTATGGACGTAGGTGTAAGTTTTTACTTATGGTGTTCTTTGTATTACATTAATTGATAGTTGATAAATAGATCAGAAGTTCTTCACAAAAATATCTTCTTATTGTGAAGAATAAAAGAGAAAAATAAAATTTGCAGTTGCTATTAATAATTTGTGGTACGATGAAGACAAAATGTAAATTGAACAAAAGGAATGGGCGATGAAGGCCATGCTCTATAGTGCTTGCAGTTGTCGGGGCCGAGATGTAATTTTTACTTATTGTTTTCTTCATATTACTTGTCAGTTTTAGAAACAACAATCTTATTGTGAAGAACAAAATAGAAAAAAAGACTTACTTGTTGGGGAACGTAGTATTTCAAAAAAAAAATCTACGATCACGCAAGATCTATCTAGGAGAAGCATATCAACGAGCCGGGAGAGTGTGTCCATGTACCCTCGTAGACCGAAAGCAGAAGCGTTTAGTAATGCGGTTGATGTAGTGGAACGTCTTCACGATCCAACCGATCCAAGCACCGAACGTACGGCACCTCCGTGTTCAATACACGTTCAGCTCGATGATGTCCCTCGAACCCTTGATCCAGTTGAGGCCGAGGGAGTGTTCCGTCAGCATGACGGCATGGCGACGGTGATGATGAAGTTACCGGCGCAGGGCTTCGCCTAAGCACTACGACGATATGACCGAGGTGTTAACTGTGGAGGGGGCGCCGCACACGGCTAGGAACAATTGATGTGTGTTCTAGGGATGCCCTCCCCGCGTATATAAAGGAGGGAGAGGGAGGAAGGCAGCCTCAGGCGTGCACAACTAGGAAGAATCCTACTTGGGCCCCTAGTCCAATTCGGCCCCCCCTTACCATATTCGGACAAGGGGGAAAGGAAGGAGGGGGAGGGGAAGGAAGTAGGAGTCCTACTTTGTACTTTCCTTTTCCTCCTCTCCTTTCCCTTTCTCCCCACGTAGCTGGCCCTATAGGGGGCGCACCAGCCCCTTGTGGGCTGGTGTGTTCCCTTACTTGGCACATTAAGCCCATATCTTTGCCGGGGGTTGCCCGGAACCCCTTCTGGTGACCCGGTATCACCCGGAACACTTCCGGTGTCCAAATACCATCGTCCTACATATGAATCTTTACCTCTCGACCATTTGAAGACTCCTCATCATGTCCGTGATCTCATCCGGGACTCCGAATAAACTTCGGTCATCAAATCACATAACTCACAATACAAATCGTCATCGAACGTTAAGCGTGCGGACCCTACGGGTTCGAGAACTATGTAGACATGACCGAGACACATGTCCGGTCAATAACCAATAGCGGAACCTGGATGCTCATATTGGCTCCTACATATTCTACGAACATCTTTATCGGTCAAACCGCATAACAATATACGTTGTTCCCTTTTGTCATCGGTATGTTACTTGCTCGAGATTCGATCGTCGGTACCATCATACCTGGTTCAATCTCGTTACCGGCAAGTCTCTTTACTCGTTCCGTAATGCATCATCCCGTGACTAACTCATTAGTCACATTGCTTGCAAGGCTTATAGTGATGTGCATTACCGAGAGGGCCCAGAGATACCTCTTTGCATAATCTCAAAGTCAGAGGAACATGTATAAGTCATGAAGAAAGCAACAGCAATAAAACTAAATGATCATTATGCTAAGCTAACGATGGGTCTTGTCCATCACATCATTCTCTAATGATGTGATCCCGTTCATCAAATGACAACACATGTCTAAGGTCAGGAAACATAACCATCTTTGATTAACGAGCTAGTCAAGTAGAGGCATACTAGGGACACTCTGTTTTGTCTATGTATTCACACATGTACTAAGTTTCCGGTTAATACAATTCTAGCATGAATAATAAACATTTATCATGATATAAAGAAATATAAATAACAACTTTATTATTGCCTCTAGGGCATATTTCCTTCACCTTTGGGGTGCCCCCCTCCCACGTATATAAAGGGGCGGAGGAGAGGAGGCTCGCCGAAGGGGGGGCGCCAAGTGGGGGGTCCTACTTGGACTCCCGGTCCAAGTAGTATTCGCCCCCCTTTCCTATTCCAGCAAGGGGGGAGAGGGAAGGAGGAAGAGGGGAGAATGAAAGAGGGGGGGGGGGGGGCGCCCCCACCTAGTCCAATTCGGACCAGCCCATGGGGGACGCACTGCCTCCCCTTGTGGCCCTTCTCTCCTTTCCACTAAAGCCCAATAAGGCCCAATACTTCCCCGGGGGGTTCCGGTAACCTTTCGGTACTCTGAAACTTATCTGATACTTCCCGAAACCATTCTAGTGTCCGAATATAACCTTACAATATATGAATCTTTACCTCTCGACTATTTCGAGACTTCTCGTCATGTCCGCGATCTCATCCGGGACTCCGAACAATCTTCGGTCATCAAATCACATAACTCATAATACAGATTGTCATCGAACATTAAGCGTGCGGACCCTACGGGTTCAAGAACTATGTAGACTTGACCGAGACCGGTCGATAACAAATAGCGGAACCTGGAGGCTCATATTTGTTCCTACATATTCTACGAAGATCTTTATCGTTCAAACCGCATAACAACATACGTTGTTCCCTTTGTCATCGGTATGTTACTTGCCCGAGATTCGATCGTCGGTATCCTCATACCTAGTTCAATCTCGTTACCGGCAAGTCTCTTTACTCGTTCCGTAATGCATTATCCCGTAACTAACTCATTAGTCACATTGCTTGCAAGGCTCATAGTGATGTGCATTACCGAGAGGGCCTAGAGATGCCTCTCTGATACACGGTGTGACAAATCCTAATCTTGATCTATGCCAACTCGACAAACACCATCGGAGACACCTGTAGAGCATCTTTATAATCACCCAGTTATGTTGTTACGTTTGATAGCTCACAAGGTGTTCCTCCGGTATTCGGGAGTTGCATAATCTCATAGTCAGAGGAACATGTATAAGTCATGAAGAAAGCAATAGCAATAAAACTAAATGATCATTATGCTAAGCTAACAGATGGGTCTTGTCCATCACATCATTCTCTAATGATGTGATCCCGTTCATCAAATGACAACACATGTCTATGGATAGGAAACTTAACCATCATTGATTAATGAGCTAGTCAAGTAGAGGCATACTAGGGACACTCTGTTTGTCTATGTATTCACACATGTACTAAGTTTCCGGTTAATACAATTCTAGCATGAAGAATAAACATTTATCATGATATAATGAAGTATAAATAACAACTTCATTATTGCCTCTAGGGCATATTTCCTTCAGTCTCCCACTTGCACTAGAGTCAATAATCTAGATTACATAGTAATGATTCTAACACCCATGGAGTCTTGGTGCTGATCATGTTTTGCTCGTGAGAAAGGCTTAGTCAACGGGTCTGCAACATTCAGATCCGTATGTATTTTGCAAATCTCTATGTCTCTCTCCTTGACTTGATCGCGGATGGAATTGAAGCGTCTCTTGATGTGTCTGGTTCTCTTGTGAAATCTGGATTCCTTCGCCAAGGCTATCGCTCCAGTATTGTCACAAAAGATTTTCATTGGACCTGATGCACTAGGTATTACACCTAGATCGGATATGAACTCCTTCATCCAGACTCCTTCATTTGCTGCTTCCGAAGCAGCTATGTACTCCGTTTCACACATAGATCCCACCATGACGCTTTGCTTGGAACGGCACCAACTGACAACTCCGCCATTCAATATAAATACGTGTCCGATTTGTGACTTAGAGTCATCCGGATCAGTGTCAAAGCTTGCATCGACGTAACCATTTACGATGAGTTCTTTGTCACCTCCATAAACAAGAAACATATCCTTAGTCCTTTTCAGGTATTTCAGGATGTTCTTGACTGTTGTCCAGTGATCCACTCATGGTTTACTTTGGTACCTCCCTGCTAAACTAATAGCAAGGCAAACATCAGATCTGGTACACAGCATTGCATACATGATAGAACCTATGGCTGAGGCATAGGGAATGACTTTCATTTTCTCTCTATCTTCTGCAGTGGTCAGGCATTGAGTCTGGCTCAGCTTCACACCTTGTAACACAGGCAAGAACCCTTTCTTTGACTCATCCATTTTGAACTTCTTCAAAACTTTATCAAGGTATGTGCTTCGTGAAAGTCCAATTAAGCGTCTTGATCTATCTCTATAGATCTTGATGCCCAATATATAAGCAGCTTCACCAAGGTCTTCATTGAAAAATTCTTATTCAAGTATCCTTTTATGCTATCCAGAAATTCTATATTATTTCCGATCAACAATATGTCATCCACACATAATATCAGAAATGCTACAGAGCTTCCACTCACTTTCTTGTAAATACAGGCTTCTCCAAAAGTCTGTATAAAACCATATGCTTTGATCACACTACCAAAGCGTATATTCCAACTCTGAGATGCTTGCACCAATCCATAAATGGATCGCTGGAGCTTGCACACTTTGTTAGCACCTTTTGGATCGTCAAACCTTCTGGTTGCATCATATACAACTCTTCTTTAAGATATCCATTAAGGAATGCAGTTTTGACATCCATTTGCCAAATTTCATAATCATAAAATGCGGCAATTGCTAACATGATCGAACAGACTAAAGCATCGCTATGGGTGAGAAGGTCTCATCGTAGTCAACTCCTTGAACTTGCCGAAAACCTTTCGCAACAAGTCGAGATTTGTAGACAGTAACATTACCGTTAGCGTCAGTCTTCTTCTTGAAGATCCATTTATTCTCTATGGCTTGCCGATCATCGGGCAAGTCAACCAAAGTCCACATTTTGTTCTCATACATGGATCCCATCTCAGATTTCATGGCCTCAAGCTATTTTGCGGAATCTGGGCTCATCATCGCTTACTCATAGTTCGTAGGTTCATCATGGTCAAGTAACATGACCTCCAGAATAGGATTACCGTACCACTCTGGTGCGGATCTTACTCTGGTTGACCTACGAGATTCGGCAGTAACTTTATCAGAAGTTTCACGATCATCATCATTAGCTTCCTCACTAATTGGTGTAGGAATCACTGGAACTAATTTCGGTGATGAACTACTTTCCAATAAGGGAGCAGGTACAATTATCTCATCAAGTTCTACATTCCTCCCACTCACTTCTTTCGAGAGAAACTCCTTCTCTAGAAAGGATCCATTCATAGAAACGAATATCTTGCCGTCGGATCTGTGATAGAAGGCGTACCCAACAGTCTCCTCTGGGTATCCTATGAAAACACATTTCTCCGATTTGGGTTCGAGCTTATCAGGTTGAAGCTTTTTCACATAAGCATCACAGCCCCAAACTTTAAGAAACGACAACTTGGGTTTCTTGCCAAACCACAGTTCATATGGTGTCATCTCAATGGATTTAGATAGTGCCCTATTTAACGTGAATGCAGCCGTCTCTAAAGCATAACCCCAAAACGATAGTGGTAAATCAGTAAGAAACATCATAGATCGCACCATATCTAATAAAGTATGGTTACGACATTCGGAAACACCATTACGCTGTGGTGTTCCAGGTGGCATGAGTTGCGAAACTATTCTACACTGTTTCAAATGAAGACCAAACTCATAACTCAAATATTCACCTCCACGATCAGATCGTAGAAACTTTATTTTCTTGTTACGATGATTTTCCACTTCACTTTGAAATTCTTTGAACTTTTCAAATGTTTCAGACTTATGTTTCATCAAGTAGATATACCCATATATGCTTAAATCATCTGTGAATGTCAGAAAAAAAATGATACCCGCCGCGAGCCTCAACACTCATCGGACCGCATACATCAGTATGTATTATTTCCAACAAGTCTGTTGCTCGCTCCATTGTTCCGGAGAACAGAGTCTTAGTCATCTTGCCCATGAGGCATGGTTCACAAGCATCAAGTGATTCATAATCAAGTGATTCCAAAAGCCCATCAGCATGGAGTTTCTTCATGCGCTTTACACCAATATGACCTAAAGAGCAGTGCCGCAAATAAGTTGCACTATCATTATTAACCTTGCATCTTTTGGCTTCAATATTATGAATATGTGTATCACTACAATCAAGATTCAACAACAATAGACCACTCATCAAGGGTGCATGACCATAAAAGATATTACTCATATAAATAGAACAACCATTATTCTCTGATTTAAATGAATAACCGTCTCGCATCAAACAAGATCCAGATATAATGTTCATGCTTAACGCTGGCACCAAATAATAGTTATTCAGGTCTAAAATTAATCCCGAAGGTAGATGTAGAGGTAGCGTGCCGACGACGATCACATCGACTTTGGACCATTTCCCACGCGCATCGTCACATCGTCCTTAGCCAATCTTCGTTTAATTCGTAGCCCCTGTTTCGAGTTGCAAATATGAGCAACAGAACCAGTATCAAATACCCAGGCGCTACTACGAGCATTAGTAAGGTACACATCAATAACATGTATATCAAATATACCTTTCACTTTGCCATCCTTCTTATCCGCCAAATACATGGGGCAGTTCCACTTCCAGTGACCAGTCCCTTTGTAGTAGAAGCACACAGTCTCAGGCTTAGGTCCAGACTTGGGCTTCTTCACTTGAGCAGCAACTTGCTTGCCGTTCTTCTTGAAGTTACCCTTCTTCCCTTTGCCCTTTTTTCTTGAAACTAGTGGTCTTGTTAACCATCAACACTTGATGCTCCTTCTTGATTTCTACCTCCGCAGCCTTTAGCATCACGAAGAGCTCGGGAATTGTCTTATCCCTCCCTTGCATATTATACTTCATCACAAAGCTTTTGTAGCTTGGTGGCAGTGATTGAAGAACTCTGTCAATGACACTATCATCAGGAAGATTAACTCCCAGTTGAGTCAAGTGGTTATGGTACCCAGACATTCCGAGTATATGTTCACTGATAGAACTATTCTCCTCCATCTTGCAGCTATAGAACTTATTGGAGACTTCATATCTCTCAATTCGGGCATTTTCTTGAAATATTAACTTCAACTCCTGGAACATCTCATATGCTCCATGACGTTCAAAACATCGTGGATGTCCCGATTCTAAGTCGTAAAGCATGGCACACTGAACTATCGAGTAGTCATCAGCTTTGCTCTGCCAGACGTTCATAACGTCCGGTGTTGCTCCTGCAGCGGGTTTTGCACCTAGCGGTGCTTCTAGGACATAATTCTGCTGTGCAGCAATGAGGATAATCCTCAAGTTACGGACTGAAAGTGCGTTATATCGACTAGAGGGGGGTGAATAGGCAATTTTTATGAATTCTTCACTGAGGAATTTCAGGGTGAGGAAATTCCTAAGCGAAAAACTACTTGCAGCGGAATAAGTACTCAGATGCAAACATAACAGAACATAGGCATGGTCATCATGATGAGATGAAAACAAGCACAGAGTACGGAAAGCGTACACACAGGATAAACAGGATGAAGACAAACAGACTGAAGAAATTGAACTGAGGAAATTCAGAAAGTCTTCAGTCAAAGTCTTCGGACAGATATGAACAAGCACACAACACAGTAATGAGGAAATGAAAGAGTTGAGGAAATAGAACCAGTAGGCTTGGTGAAGACAATGATTTGGTAGACCAGTTCCAACTGTTGTGACAGTTGTACGTGTGGTTGGAGCGGCTAGGTATTTAAACCTGAGGACACACAGTCCTCACCGTATTCTCCTTCAGCTAAGGTCACACAGACCTCGCCAAATCACTCGTGGTAAGTCTTCAGGTCACTTCCAAACCTTCAAAAACTCGGTCACTCGGCGATCCACAATTTTCCCTTGGATGCTCAGACCAAGACGCCTAACCGTCTGGAAGATGCACAGTCTTCAAAGGTAACAAGTGTCGGATCTATGCAAGATCAATCTCTTCAGTGATGCTCAATCACTTTGGGTTTGTAGGTGTTTGGGTTTGGGCTTCCTCACTTGAAGATTTTCGCTCAAAGTCCTCGGAGGATGGGATGCTCTCAATTGACAAGTGTTAGTTTTTCTCTCGAAGCAGCCAACCAGCTAGTGGTTGTAGGGGGCGGCTATTTATAGCCTAGGGAGCAGCCCGACATGATAAGACATAAATGCCCTTCAATGATATGACCGTTAGGTGGGTAGATATTTTGGGACAGCTGGCGCGTAGCACAACAATGGTTGGAAATTTGACTATCAAATTCCCCAGGGCTATCATGTTCCTCACTTGTAGGCAATCCGCACTGGCGAATTCCTAACTCCTCAGTCAGAACAAATTCCTCAGAGACCAGAAGAACATCGTCTCTGTCACTGAAGAAATTGACTGAACTGTATGAGATTTCCAATGGCTTCACTCGAAGGGGTTGGTAGGTGTAGGATTTTGAGTTGAGCATCACTTGGAAAATTTTCCTTAGTATTTCCTCGACCCCCTTTAACAGTACGGTGTTTCCTATGACTCAAGAAGGAGAAAATGAAACTACAAAAACAAAAGTCTTCACGCTTCTGTTGGGAACGTAGTAATTTCAAAAAATTTCCTACGCACACGCAAGATCATGGTGATGCATAGCAACGAGAGGGGAGAGTGTTGTCCACGTACCCTCGTAGACCAACAGCGGAAGCGTTATCACAACGCGGTTGATGTAGTCGTACGTCTTCACGATCCGACCGATCAAGTACCGAACGTACGGCACCTCCGAGTTCTACACACGTTCAGCTCGATGACGTACCTCGAACTCCGATCCAGCCGAGTGTTGAGGGAGAGTTTCGTCAGCACGACGGCATGGTGACGATGATGATGTTCCACCGACGAAGGGCTTCGCCTAAGCTCCGCAACGGTATTATCGATGTGTATTATGGTGGAGGGGGGCACCGCACACGGCTAAGAATATCGTATATCAAGTGTGTTCATGGGGTGCCCCCTGCCCCCCTATATAAAGGAGCAAGGGAGGAGGAGGCCGGCCCTAGGAGGGGGCGCACCAAGTGTGGAGTCCTACTAGGACTCCCTAGTCCTAGTAGGATTCCACCTCCCATATGGAATAGGAAAAGAGGAAGGGAAAAACAGAAGGAAGGAAGGGGGCGCCCCCCTTCCCTAGTCCAATTCGGACCAGACCAAGGGGAGGGGTGCGGCCACCCTTGAGGCCCTTTTTCTTCTTTCCCGTATGGCCCAATAAGGCCCAATACGTATTCCCGTAACTCTCCGGTACTCCAAAAAATACCCGAATCACTCGGAACCTTTTCAAAGTCCGAATATAGTCGTCTAATATATCGATCTTTATGTCTCGACCATTTCGAGACTCCTCGTCATATCCCCGATCTCATCCGGGACTCCGAACTCCTTCGGTACATCAAAACTCAATAAAACTGTCATCGTAACGTTAAGCGTGCGGACCCTACGGGTTCGAGAACTATGTAGACATGACCGAGACACGTCTCCGATCAATAACCAATAGCGGGACCTGGATGCCCATATTGGCTCCCACATATTCTACGAAGATCTTTATCGGTCAGACCGCATAACAACATACGTTGTTCCCTTTGTCACCGGTATGTTACTTGCCCGAGATTTGATCGTCGGTATCTCGATACCTAGTTCAATCTCGTTACCGGCAAGTCTCTTTACTCGTTCCGTAACACATCATCCCAAAACTAACTCATTAGTCACAATGCTTGCAAGGCTTATAGTGATGTGCATTACCGAGTGGGCCCAGAGATACCTGTCCGACAATCGGAGTGACAAATGCTAATCTCGAAATACGCCAACCCAACAAGTACCTTTGGAGACACCTGTAGAGCACCTTTATAATCACCCATTTACGTTGTGACGTTTGGTAGCACACAAAGTGTTCCTCCGGTAAACGGGAGTTGCATAATCTCATAGTCATAGGAACATGTATAAGTCATGAAGAAAGCAATAGCAACATACTAAACGATCGGGTGCTAAGCTAACGGAATGGGTCAAGTCAATCACGTCATTCTCCTAATGAGGTGATCCCGTTAATCAAATGACAACTCATGTCTATGGCTAGGAAACATAACCATCTTTGATTAACGAGCTAGTCAAGTAGAGGCATACTAGTGACACTCTGTTTGTCTATGTATTCACACATGTATCAAGTTTCCGGTTAATACAATTCTAGCATGAATAATAAACATTTATCATGATATAAGGAAATAAATAATAACTTTATTGTTGCCTCTAGGGCATATTTCCTTCAGTCTCCCACTTGCACTAGAGTTAATAATCTAGTTCACATCGCCATGTGATTTAACATCAATAGTTCACATCACCATGTGATTAACACCCATAGTTCACATCGTCATGTGACCAACACCCAAAGGGTTTACTAGAGTCAATAATCTAGTTCACATCGCTATGTGATTAACACCCAAAGAGTACTAAGGTGTGATCATGTTTTGCTTGTGAGATTATTTTAGTCAACGGGTCTGTCACATTCAGATCCGTAAGTATTTTGCAAATTTCTATGTCTACAATGCTCTGCATGGAGCTACTCTAGCTAATTGCTCCCACTTTCAATATGTATCTAGACCGAGACTTAGAGTCATCTAGATTAGTATCAAAACTTGCATCGACGTAACCCTTTACGGCGAGCCTTTTGTCACTTCCATAATCGAGAAACATATCCTTATTCCAGTAAGGATAATTTTGACCGCTGTCTAGTGATCTACTCCTAGATCACTATTGTACTCCCTTGCCAAAATCAGTGTAGGGTATACAATAGATCTGGTACACAGCATGGCATACTTTATAAAACCTATGGCCGAGGCATAGGGAATGACTTTCATTCTTTTTCTATCTTCTGCCGTGGTCGGGTTTTGAGTGTTACTCAATTTCACACCTTGTAACACAGGCAAGAAACTCTTTCTTTGACTGTTCTATTTTGAACCACTTCAAAATCTTGTTAAGGTATGTACTCATTGAAAAAACTTATCAAGCGTCTTGATCTATCTCTATAGATCTTGATGCTCAATATGTAAGCAGCTTCACCGAAGTCTTTATTTGAAAAATTCCTTTCAAACACTCCTTTATGCTTTGCAGAATAATTCTACATTATTTCTGATCAACAATATGTCACTTACATATACTTATCAGAAATGTTGTAGTGCTCCCACTCACTTTCTTGTAAATACAGGCTTCACCGCAAGTCTGTATAACACTATATCCTTTGATCAACTTATCAAAGTGTATATTCCAACTCCGAGATGCTTGCACCAGTGCATAGATGGATCGCTGGAGCTTGCATATTTTGTTTA
This sequence comes from Triticum aestivum, assembly GCF_018294505.1. Taxonomy (NCBI): domain Eukaryota; kingdom Viridiplantae; phylum Streptophyta; class Magnoliopsida; order Poales; family Poaceae; genus Triticum; species Triticum aestivum. The sequence goes on from NC_057814.1 coordinate 638,970,227, forward strand.
GCACCTTTAGGATTGACAAAACCTTCTGTTGCATCATATACAACTCTTCTTTAATAAATCCATTAAGGAATGCAGTTTTGTTTATCCATTTGCCAGATTTCATAAAATGTGGCAATTGCTAACATGATTCAGACAGATTTAAGCATAGATACGAGTGAGAAACTCTCATCGTAGTCAACATCTTGAACTTGTCGAAAACCTTTTTGCGACAATTCTAGCTTTGTAGATAGTGACACTACTATCAGCGTCCGTCTTCCTCTTGAAGATCCATTTATTCTCAATGACTCGCCGATCATTGGGCAAGTCAATCAAAGTCCATACTTTGTTCTTATACATGGATCTCATCTCAGATTTCATGGCCTCAAGCCATTTTGCGGAATCTGGGCTCACCATCGCTTCTTCATAGTTCGTAGGTTTGTCATGGTCTAGTAACATAACCTCCAGAACAGGATTACCGTACCACTCTGGTGCGGATCTTGATCTAGTTGACCTACGAGGTTCAGTAATAACTTGATCTGAAGTTTCATGATCATCATCATTAACTTCCTCACTAATTGGTGTAGGTGTCTCAGAAACTGGTTTCTGTGATGAACTACTTTCCAATAAGGGAGCAGGTATAGTTACCTCATCAAGTTCTACTTTCCTCCCACTCACTTCTTTCGAGAGAAACTCCTTCTCTAGAAAATTTCCGAATTTAGCAACAAAAGTTTTGCCTTCGGATCTGTGATAGAAGGTATACCCAACAGTCTCCTTTGGGTATCCTATGAAGACACATTTCTCCGATTTGGGTTCGAGCTTATCAGGTTGAAGTTTCTTCACATAAGCATCGCAGCCCCAAACATTAAGAAACGACAACTTTGGTTTCTTGCCAAACCACAGTTCATAAGGCGTCATCTCAACGGATTTTGATGGTGCCCTATTTAACGTGAATGCAGCTGTCTCTAATGCATAACCCCAAAATGATAGTGGTAGATCGGTAAGATACATCATATATCGCACCATATCTAATAAAGCACGATTACGACGTTCGGACACACCATTACACCGTGGTGTTCCAGGTGGCGTGAGTAGTGAAACTATTTCACATTGTTTTAACTGAAGGCCAAACTCGTAACTTAAATACTCTTCTCCACGATCAGATCGTAGAAACTTTATTTTCTTGTTACGATGATTTTCTGCTTCACTCTGAAATTATATGAACTTTTCAAATGTTTCAGACTCTTGTTTCATTAAGTAGATATACCCATATCTGCTCAAATCATCTGTGAAGGTCAGAAAATAATGATACCTGCTACGAGCCTCAATATTCATCGGACCACATACATCTGTATGTATGATTTCCAACAAATCTGTTGCTCTCCCATAGTTCCGGAGAACGGCGTTTTAGTCATCTTGCCCATGAGGCACGGTTCGCAAGCATCAAGTGATTCCAAAATCCCATCAGTATGGAGTTTCTTCATGCGCTTTACACCAATATGACCTAAACGGCAGTGCCACAAATAAGTTGCACTATCATTATTAACTTTGCATCTTTTGGCTTCAATATTATGAATATGTGTATCACTACGATCGAGATCCAACAAACCATTTTCGTTGGTGTGTATGACCATAGAAGGTTTTATTCATGTAAACAGAACAACAATTGTTCTCAAATTTAAATGAATAACCTTATTGCAATAAACATGATCAAATCATATTCATGCTCAACGCAAACACCAAATAACACTTATTTAGTTTCAACACTAATCCCGAAAGTACAGGGAGTGTGCGATGATGATCATATCAATCTTGGAACTACTTCCAACACACATCGTCACCTCGCCTTTTACTAGTCTCTGTTTATTCTGCAACTCCCGTTTTCGAGTTACTACTCTTTAGCAACTGAACCAGTATCAATTACCGAGGGGTTGCTATAAACACTAGTAAAGTACACATCAATAATCTGTATATCAAATATACCTTTGTTCACTTTGCCATCCTTCTTATCCACCAAATAGTTGGGGTAGTTCCGCTTCGAGTGACCAGTCCCTTTGCAGTAGAAGCATTTAGTCTCAGGCTTAGGACCAGACTTAGGCTTCTTCACTTGAGCAGCAACTTGCTTGCCGTTCTTCTTGAAGTTCCCCTTCTTCCCTTTGCCCTTTTCTTGAAACTAGTGGTCTTGTTAACCATCAACACTTGATGTTTTTCTTGATTTCTACCTTCGTCGATTTCAGCATCACGAAGAGCTCGGGAATTACTTTCGTCATCCCTTGCATATTATAGTTCATCACGGAGTTCTACTAACTTGGTGATGGTGACTAGATAATTCTGTCAATCACTATTTTATCTGGAAGATAAACTCCCACTTGATTCAAGCGATTGTAGTACCCAGACAATCTGAGCACATGCTCACTAGTTGAGCGATTCTCCTCCATCTTTTAGCTATAGAACTTGTTGGAGACTTCATATCTCTCAACTCGAGTATTTGCTTGAAATATTAACTTCAACTCCTGGAACATCTTATATGTTCCATGACGTTCAAAACGTTTTTGAAGTCCCGATTCTAAGCTGTTAAGCATGGTGCACTAAACTATCAAGTAGTCATCATATTGAGCTAGCCAAACGTTCATAACGTCTGCATCTGCTCCTGCAATAGGTCTGTCACCTAGCGGTGCATCAAGGACATAATTCTTCTGCGCAGCAATGAGGATAATCCTTAGATCACGGATCCAATCCGCATCTTTGCTACTAACATCTTTCAACATAATTTTCTCTAGGAACATATCAAAAATAAACACAGAGAAGCAACAACGCGAGCTATTGATGTATAACATAATTTGCAAAATACTATCAGGACTAAGTTCATGATAAATTTAAGTTCAATTAATCATATTACTTAAGAACTCCCACTTAGATAGACATCCCTCTAATCCTCTAAGTGATCACGTGATCCATATCAACTAAACCATGCCCGATCATCACGTGAGATGGAGTAGTTTCAACGGTGAACATCACTATGTTGATCATATCTACTATATGATTCACGCTCGACCTTTCGGTCTCCGTGTTCCGAGGCCATATCTGTTATATGCTAGGCTCGTCAAGTTTAACCTGAGTATTCCGCGTGTGCAACTGTTTTGCACCCGTTGTATTTGAACGTAGAGCCTATCACACCCGATCATCACGTGGTGTCTCAGCACGAAGAACTTTCGCAACGGTGCATACTCAGGGAGAACACTTATACTTTGATAATTTAGTGAAGGATCATCTTATAATGCTACCGTCAAACAAAGCAAGATAAGATGTATAAAAGATAAACATCACATGCAATCAAAATATGTGACATGATATGGCTATCATCATCTTGTGCCTTTGATCTCCATCTCCAAAGCATCGTCATGATTTTCATCGTCACCGGCATGACACCATGATCTCCATCATCTTGATCTATATCAATGTGTCGTCACATGGTCGTCTCGCCAATTATTGCTTTTGCAACTATTGCTATCGCATAGCGATAAAGTAAAGCAATTATTTGGCGCTTGCATCTTATGCAATAAAGAGATAACCATAAGGCTTCTGCCAGTTGCCGATAACTTCAACAAAACATGATCATCTCATACAACAAATTATATCTCATCACGTCTTGACCATATCACATCACAACATGCCCTGCAAAAACAAGTTAGACGTCCTCTACTTTGTTGTTGCAAGTTTTACGTGGCTGCTACGGGCTGAGCAAGAACCGTTCTTACCTACGCATCAAAACCACAACGATAGTTTGTCAAGTTAGTGCTGTTTTAACCTTCTCAAGGACTGGGCGTAGCCACACTCGGTTCAACTAAAGTGAGAGAGACAGACACCCGCCAGTCACCTTTAAGCAACGAGTGCTCGCAACGGTGAAACCAGTCTCGCGTAAGCATACGCGTAATGTCGGTCCGGGCCGCTTCATCTCACAATACCGCTGAACCAAAGTATGACATGCTGGTAAGCAGTATGACTTATATCGCCCACAAATCACTTGTGTTCTACTCGTGCATAACATCAACGCATAAAACCTGGCTCTGATACCACTGTTGGGGAACGTAGTAATTTCAAAAAAAATCCTACGCACACGCAAGATCATGGTGATGCATAGCAACGAGAGGGGAGAGTGTTGTCCACGTACCCTCGTAGACCGACAGCAGAAGCGTTATCACAATTCGGTTGACGTAGTCGTACATCTTCACGATCCGACCGATCAAGTACCGAACGTACGGCACCTTCGAGTCTACACACGTTCAGCTCGATGACGTCCCTCGAACTCCGATCCAGCCGAGTGTTGAGGGAGAGTTTCGTCAGCACGACGGCGTGGTGACGATGATGATGTTCCACCGACGCAGGGCTTCGCCTAAGCTCCGCAACGGTATTATCGAGGTGTAATATGGTGGAGGGGGGCACCGCACACGGCTAAGAATATCGTATATCAAGTGTGTTCATGGGGTGCCCCCTGCCCCCGTATATAAAGGAGCATGGGAGGAGGAGGCCGGCCCTAGGAGGGGGCGCACCAAGTGTGGAGTCCTACTAGGACTCCCTAGTCCTAGTAGGATTCCACCTCCCATATGGAATAGGAAAAGAGGAAGGGAAAAAGAGAAGGAAGGAAGGGGCCCCCCTTCCCTAGTCCAATTCGGACCAGACCAAGGGGAGGGGTGCGGCCACCCTTGATGCCCTTTTTCTTCTTTCCCGTATGGCCCAATAAGGCCCAATACGTATTCCCGTAACTCTCCGGTACTCCGAAAAATACCCGAATCACTCGGAACCTTTCCGAAGTCCGAATATAGTCGTCCAATATATCGATCTTTATGTCTCGACCATTTCGAGACTCCTCGTCATATCCCCGATCTCATCCGGGACTCCGAACTCCTTCGGTACATCAAAGCTCAATAAAACTGTCATCGTAACGTTAAGCGTGCGGACCCTACGGGTTCGAGAACTATGTAGACATGACCGAGACACGTCTCCGGTCAATAACCAATAGTGGGACCTGGATGCCCATATTGGCTCCCACATATTCTACGAAGATCTTTATCGGTCAGACCGCATAACAACATACGTTGTTCCCTTTGTCACCCTTATGTTACTTGCCCGAGATTTGATCGTCAGTATCTTGATACCTAGTTCAATCTCGTTACCGGCAAGTCTCTTTACTCGTTCCGTAACACATCATCCCGCAACTAACTCATTAGTCACAATGCTTGCAAGGCTTATAGTGATGTGCATTACCGAGTGGGCCCAGAGATACCTCTCCGACAATCGGAGTGACAAATCCTAATCTCGAAATACGCCAACCCAACAAGTACCTTTGGAGACACCTGTAGAGCACCTTTATAATCACCCATTTACGTTGTGACGTTTGGTAGCACACAAAGTGTTCCTCCGGTAAACGGGAGTTGCACAATCTCGTAGTCATAGGAACATGTATAAGTCATGAAGAAAGCAATAGCAGCATACTAAACGATCGAGTGCTAAGCTAACGGAATGGGTCAAGTCAATCACGTCATTCTCCTAATGAGGTGATCCCGTTAATCAAATGACAACTCATGTCTATGGCTAGGAAACATAACCATCTTTGATTAACGAGCTAGTCAAGTAGAGGCATACTAGTGACACTCTGTTTGTCTATGTATTCACACATGTATCAAGTTTCCGGTTAATACAATTCTAGCACGAATAATAAACATTTGTCATGATATAAGGAAATAAATAATAACTTTATTATTGCCTCTAGGGCATATTTCCTTCAGCTTCATGTTCCTCGTATGAATAACAAGTCTTCAAGGTCACACCAATTTCTTCACTTTCAAAGTCTTCAGAAAGTCTTCAGAAATCCAAAGTCTTCAGTCGAAGAACTTCATTTTTAGGGGTCGACTTTCTCTGTAAATATCAAACTCCTCATAGAATTATAGACCTATGTATACTTACAAACGCATCAGTCCCTTAACCTATAAGTCTTCGATACACCAAAATCACTAAGGAGCACTTGATGCACTTACACGGACCCATTCTGTGTAGTTGTTACCATCATCTTTCAATTTAGCTTTCTCTAGGAACGCATTAAAATTCAATGGAACGGTAGCACGGGCCATTGATCTAAAACAACATAGACATGCAAAAAGTATCAGGTACTAAGTTCATGATAAATTAAAGCTCAATTAATCATATTACTTAAGAACTCCCACTTAGATAGACATCCCTCTAGTCATCTAGATGATCACGTGATCCAAATCAACTAAACCATGTCCGATCATCACGTGAGATGGAGTAGTTTGCAATGGTGAACATCACTATTTGGATCATATCTACTATATGATTCACGCTCGACCTTTCGGTCTCAGTGTTCAGAGGCCATATCTGCATACGCTAGGCTCATCAAGTTTAACCTGAGTATTTTGCGTGTGCAAAACCGGCTTGCACCCGTTGTATGTGAACGTAGAGCTTATCACACCCGATCATCACGTGGTGTCTCGGCACGACGAACTATAGCAACGGTGCATACTCAGGGCGAACACTTATACCTTGAAATTTAGTGAGGGATCATCTTATAATGTTGCCGCCATACTAAGCAAAATAAGATGCATAAAGGATAAACATCACATGCAATCAAAATATGTGACATGATATGGCCATCATCATCTTGTGCCTTTGATCTCCATCTCCAAAGCACCGTCATGATCTCCATCGTCACCGGCTTGACACCTAGATCTCCATCGAAGCATTGTTTTCGTCTCGCCAACTATTGCTTCTACGACTATCGCTACAACTTAGTGATAAAGTAAAGCAATTACGTGGCGATTGCATTTCATACAATAAAGCGACAACCATAAGGCTCCTGCCAGTTGCCGATAACGGTTACAAAACATGATCATCTCATACAATAATTTATATCTCACGTCTTGACCATATCACATCACAACATGCCCTGCAAAAACAAATTAGACGTCCTCTACTTTGTTGTCGCAAGTTTTACGTGGCTACTACGGGCTTCTAGGAAGAACCGTTCTTACCTACGCATCAAAACCACAACGATTTTTCGCCAAGTGTACAGTTTTGACCTTCAACAAGGACCGGGCGTAGTCAAACTCGATTCAACTAAAGTTGGAGAAACTAACGCCCGCTAACCGCCTGTGTGCGAAGCACGTCGGTAGAACCAGTCTCATGAACGCGGTCATGTAATGTCGGTCCGGGCCGCTTCATCCAACAATACCGCCAAATCAAAGTAAGATGTTGCTGGTAAGCAGTATGACTATTATCGCCCACAACTCTTTGTGTTCTACTCGTGCAAATAACATCTACGCATAGACCAGGCTCGGATGCCACTGTTGGGGAACGTAGTATTTCAAAAAAATTCCTACGATCACACAAGATCTATCTAGGAGAAGCATAGCAACGAGCGGGGAGAGTGTGTCCACGTACCCTCATAGACCGCGGAAGCGTTTAGTAACGCAGTTGATGTAGTGGAACGTCTTCACGATCCAACCGATCCAAGCACCGAATGTACGGCACCTCCGTGTTCAGCACATGTTCAGCTCGATGACGTCCCTCGAACTCTTGATCCAGTTGAGGCCGAGGGAGAGTTCCGCCAGCACGACGGCGTGGTGGTGGTGATGATGAAGTTACCGGCGCAGGGCTTCGCATAAGCACTACAGCGATATGACCGAGGTGTGTAACTATGGAGGGGGGCACCGCACACGGCTAAGAGAAGACTTGGTGTATCTTTGGGGTGCCCCCTCCCACGTATATAAAGGGGTGGAGGAGAGGAGGCCGGCCCAAGGGGGGCGCGCCAAGGGGGGAGTCCTACTTGGACTCCCGGTCCAAGTAGGATTCGCCCCCCCCTTCCTATTCCAACAAGGGGGAGAGAGGGAAGGAGGAAGAGGGGAGAAGGAAAGGGGGGCGCCGCCCCCTCCTGGTCCAATTCGGACAAGCACATGGGGGGGGGGGCGCTGCCTCCCCTTGTGGTCCTTCTCTCCTTTCCACTAAAGCCCAATAAGGGGGGGGGGGGTTCCTGTAACCTCCCGGTACTCCGAAACTTATCCGATACTTCCCGAAACCATTCCGGTGTCCGAATATAACCTTCCAATATATGAATATTTACCTCTCGACCATTTCGAGACTCCTCGTCATGTCCGTGATCTCATCCGGGACTCTGAACAAACTTCGGTCATCAAATCACATAACTCATAATACAAATCGTCATCGAACGTTAAGCGTTCGGACCCTACGGGTTTGAGAACTATGTAGACATGACCGAGACACATCTCCGGTCAATAACCAATAGCGGAACCTGCATGCTCATATTGGTTCCTACATATTCCACGAAGATCATTATCGGTCAAACCGCATAACAACATACGTTGTTCCCTTTGTCATCGGTATGTTACTTGTCCGAGATTTGATCATCGGTATCCTCATACCTAATTTAGTCTTGTCACCGGCAAGTCTCTTTACTCATTCCGTAATGCATTATCCCGTAACTAATTCATTAGTCACATTGCTTGCAAGGCTCATAGTGATGTGCATTACTGAGAGGTCCCGAAGATACCTCTCCGATACACGGAGTGACAAATCCTAATCTTGATCTATGCCAACTCAACAAACACCATCGGAGACACCTATAGAGCATCTCTACTCCTAATGGAGCAGTTGGTAGTCTCGCTTCCAGGTTTTTTTCGTGCCACCTCCCATGGTTTTTTTGGTACCTCCTCCCACCTTCGCTGTTTTTTTTCATAGATTTTCAAACGAAACAATACATCGAGGGAGCAGTAAATAAACTCCCTTTCTTATGACATGTATATGATCTTCCCTTCCCTCTCCGTTGTCGAGCGTTCTTGATTCTCGAGGCCGATGCTTGGGCTGCGTCACTGTGTCGCGACGGTGCCGGAGGACGAGGACGGCGAGGCCGGGTGCCGCGGAACCGCGTTGGTCGCGGCCGGTGAAGGGGGCGAAGAAGGGCGGCTTCCCTGGCCCTGTCCGTGGCCGTGGCCCTGGGAGTTGGTGCGGTGGAAGCGGCACTTGAAGGACCCGGCGCGCGGACGCACTTGGAAGCGGGCCCGTGGCCCGCGCCGGATGGCACCGACACCGACCCGGGCCACCTCCTCCATGTATTCTTGAAGCTGTGGCTGGCCGATTTACATGAAATTATTTTCCTCAGTTGTGGTGGCAAATATAATATACATAATCCATATTGTTATGCACTAGCGTGTGTGTGTGTGAAATAGATGGATTATGGTCCCGTACCCAATAAGATGGATATGGGTGTGTGTGTGTTAGGGAGAGAGAGGGAGAGGGGGAGAGAGAGTGAGGAAGAGGGAGGGAGAGTGTGTGTGTGAGGATTTGATGGTAAAAAAGGTCGCCAATGTCACTTGATATGTATGAGAATATTAATATTGAACTCTTCAAGTTAATGTGGCCCCGTTGCAACGCACGGGTGTTCTTCTAGTCTTTATAATCACCCAGTTACATTGTGACGTTTGATAGCACACAAGGTGTTCCTCTGGTATTCGGGAGTTGCATAATCTCATAGTCAGAGGAACATGTATAAGTCATGAACAAAGCAATAGGAATAAAACTAAACGATCATTATGCTAAGCTAACGGATGGGTCTTGTCCATCACATCATTCTCTAAAGATGTGATCCCGTTCATCAGATGATAACACATGTCTATGGCTAGGAAACTTAACTATCTTTGATTAACGAGCTAGTCAAGTAGAGGCATACTAGGGACACTCTGTTTGTCTATGTATTCATACATGTACTAAGTTTCTGGTTAATATAATTCTAGCAAGAATAATAAACATTTATCATGATAGAAGGAAATATAAATAACAACTTTATTATGGCCTCTAGGGCATATTTCCTTCATTACTTGCGTATCAAATAAGAAAGAAGTGGCTTTGTCCATGGTGCAATAACTGCCATAATCTAATGGGTCGAGGAGGTTTCTTCGAGCGTCGAGCCCCCACTATCACCTCGTCCCCCTCTACGGCTGGCAGGGTGATCAATTCTTGTGTGGGTTCCTTGGGTTGCTTGCTTGGCTCGGTGTCTCCTTGCCATTTAATAGACCGTTTGAACAGTTGTTCCACGCCGAGCACCCATCCTTGCAAGCATGTCCTGGCTTCGTTGCTTTCATGCAGGACATAGTGAGATTCTAAGCGCCCAAATCGAGTCGGCATGGTTATGACCGTGTTGCGATACACAGCTATCTATGGGTCCTTTGCGTTGAAGTCACCTCGGATATAAAGATGCCTTATGCCCATGAAGACGGCCACCCAAAGTCCATGAAGCAGTGCTTCGTACTCCGCCCCCTTGTTGGAGGGCACATACTTCATGGTGTCACTGGTGGGTGAGGTGAGGACTACCCCAACCCCCAGTTCGGCGAGCATTTTGGAGTCGTCAAAATACTTCACCTAATGGGTATAAGCCGCATGCTCTCTAGGTAACTCACTCTCTGTCCGTTCGGCGAACACTTAGGATTACCTAAAAGTTGATAAATAGATCGGAAGTTTTTTTTTTTTGAAAAAGATGTTCTTTTAAAGAATAAATAAGAAAATAAAAATAAATTTTGTGGTTGCTATTAATAATCCATGGTACGATGAAGGAAAAAAGATGTATATTTTTTGACGAGGGAAGGGCGATGGCGGCAGCGTGCTTGTAGTCGTTGCTAGATGGTCTACGGACATAGGTGTAATTTTTTACTTATGATGTTCTTTGTATTATATTACTTGACAGTTGATAAATAGACCAGAAGTTTTTTGCAAAAAGATCTTATTGTGAAGAATAAAAAAGGGAAAAATTGCTGGCTCGGTTCCTTCAAAGGCAGCGGTGTGGTACTAAAAACGTGAAACCCAGCGGTGTAGTCCACCAGCAGCTTGGCTGGGCTGCCGTCGTCTTCGGCCCACCTGCTTAGTTGATCGCGGGCGAACTAACGCAAGCCGTCGCCGTCAACCGATTCCGATTCGGACAACCCGTCTACTGGCCGACGTAGACTGCACGCTGGAGTATAAATTGAGTGCTCTTTTATAATATTTATTATTAGTAGTTCTACTCTGCCTTATGCTGAACTATGTTCTTTATACTAATCTATGTACGAACCTTGGACAGCATGCATGGGATAGTGTTGAGCATGTTACAACATTGGTTTATTAAACAATCCTTGCGTTCCTCGTGCTAAATCCCATTTACACAAGTTCACATGGATTTATTTGCTCAACTATATTACCTAGTTTCTACTGATAATTGGAGCAAGTACAGGATGAGCCCGCGAGCAGCGCTCACGCGTCCATAAAAAGTGTCGGACAGCTGGCAACGATGGCAGATTGCAATTGGACACAATCCTCGAACAACCATGCACAATACACCCCGCCACGCCAGAAGAATCGGCTACCCATAGAAATAGAAACTGTTGTGTATTCGATCAGGTGGCAAAGGCAGGCCCTGTGTGCCTCGAAAAGCATGGCCCACGGGACAATAACAACAGGCATACCAAGGCGGAAGAGCTTGCCACACCCAGGGGCAATACCCGCCCGACTTAAAGGACTTATATATACATGAAGTAGCGGAAGTGACCTCTTCGAGGGGTTTGCACCGATGAGACTATGCAGTCATCGGACAGTCAGTGGTCGGACATTCCAAGTATGCTCGATCACCGAGACAATCCGGTGGGAATCCATAACAAAGGAGTCGCCACCGTGGTCCTGGACCATATGATCTACGGTTTTCACCTGTCAGAAGTTCTAATGGACGGTGGTAGTAGTCTCAATATCATATACGAGGAAACCCTGAAGAAGATGCAGTTCAAAAGTCATGCATCCTGCCCGAGCAAGACCACTTTTAAGGCATAATTCCAGGGAAGGAGGTGCGCTGCACGGGAAAAGCCACGTTAGATGTGGTATTCAGAACTCTTGATAACTACTGAATCGAGGCGTTAAGTTTTGACATAGTTCTGTTTCGAAGTGGTTAGCACACGCTACTTGGCCGATCAGCCTTCACGTAGTTCCACGTCGTCCCCCATTATGCATACATTAAATTAAAGGTGCCTGGGCCAAATGGTGTAATTACAAGCAGCGGTGACCCAGACTAGTCACTCAGAACTGAGGACATGACCGTAACTTTGGCCATCAAGGCCCAATCCGAGGCCTTACCGTCCGAGGAGTTATCTGAAGTACGAGCAACGGTTGCCACAGATAATGTCATCCGCACCAAACGCTCGAAGTCAACATCCTTCAAACCAGGCAACGAGGTTGTCAAGTTCCAGGTCCATCCCAAGGATCCGTATAAAAAGGACTCCATCGAAACACGGCTTGATGCCACACTTGAAGCTATGGCCAATCAATTACTATGTGAAGCATTCGAGACTTGCATGTGTTTTCGGAACAAGGTGTTTGTACTGGTTCCTGTAGGATTGGATGGGAGATTTGAGCTTAATTTTTGCCAGGTATGGTAACTAACTTATTTTACCAGTGTGACCAATTTAAAGACAAATTGGATCAAGATAGATAGCGGTTGCAGTACAAAGGTGGATATGGTGCCAACAACTAGGGTTAGATGGTTTGCTCAATACTTGCACATGTGGACCATGTGTTCTGGTGTGGATAGTGTTCAGAATAGCAGAAATTCACTACAGGTAGAGAGGGGGGGAGGGGCTGTCTGCGACTGCGAGAGAGAGACATATGTGTGTGTGTGTGTGTGTGTGTGTGTGTGTGTGTGTGTGTGTGTGTGTGTGTGTGTGTGTGTGTGTGAGAGAGAGAGAGAGAGAGAGAGGCGGCACGGGGAAGTGTGTGTATGTGTGTGTGAGACTGAGTGGTAGATTTTAGCATCAAATCCAACACATCACTTTTTTTCTCTCACTCTCGCAAAAGACATTAAATTATGGTTGTTTTAGATACAACACTAAGATATATGGCGCTGTGAGCAGTAGAAGCCACACATGCCATGAGAAAAAAAGCTGAAACAAACACACCCTTATGCCGGCACTTCGGAACAAAACGACGTCTCGAGCGTGGCTTCTCGCGTGCAGCCGCCGCCGTCCACGTGCCTCTAGTTGCATCCAGAGGACCTAGCTGTGGAAAAACTGCCACTTCGGCTATTACTAGCAGCCGCGGCTCAGCTGTGTAGGTCAAACAATGAATGCAGCCTACCAAAAAGTGCATTATCATACCGTGCGGGTTTGGTTATGTTGTATGCAGGCAACCGAACGCGCCCACAGTGTATGTACTCTACCACTAATTTACAAGAGGCCTATGAAGACACTTGGAGCTCATCCTCGCCGGTGGCAGCTGCTTGTAGAAGCCACCTTAAACCATCTACAACCGGTCTCCTCAAATCCCTCTTAAACGTCCACGGACACGCTCGATCAGTGACCAGATAGGGGAGAGAAGGAAAAAAAAAAGACCCAACAGGACCTTTCATATCATCCCTATACGTCCGAGCTGTCCATGAACCCTCATACTAAGGAAAAAAGTAGGGAGGATGGGACAGCCCCCGGACGCGCCAGGTCAGTCCACCACATAAGATGCAGACCATCCTGGACCACCTTTTTCTCTTTTTTACTCATTTTTCTCTCTTTTCGTCTCCACCAATTACGTGCAAGTGAGCGACAAATAAGAAAGAAAATGAGATGTATGGCGGTATGGGCGGACAAATAGGGGCTTAGACGTTCGCAGACGTTTAGGCGGCTAGATTTGCTAAGTCCGGATGTATGCGCTCATGAAAGTTGAAGTTACGTATGTGCACGGGCCGAAAGGTCGTGACCATGTATACCGGCTAACCCATCTCAGCATATACTCTACTGGCTACTGGTGGCTATAGCTTTTTCAAGTGGCCATACATTCATTTTTTGCAAAAAAAACATACTCCTTCCGTCTTTTAAAGAGTGTACTTCCAACTTTGTTAAAAAGTCAAACCTTTTTTATATTTGACCGTATTTATACAATAATAGACCAACATTTATGTCATCAAATTAATAGCATTAGATTCATGATAAACTAAATTTTTGTCATATACCTATTTGGTTTCACAAGCATTGATCTATTCTTGCACAAACTCGGTCAAACTTTGAGATAGTTTAATCCTCCGACAAAGTTGGAAGTACACTCTTTCAAAAACGGAGGGAGTATACCCTGACTCCTACTCTACTGGCTACTGGTGGCTAAAAGCGTAAAACAATGTTGACCTCTGGTGACTAGGAAAGAAATATGGTACAATCTTTGTACGTGTGAATTCAATTAATCCATCGAGCAATGTGTGTGTGTGAGAGAGAGAGAGAGGAGGGAGGAGGGAGGGAGCGGGAGAATATCAGGTACTCCCACCCTTTGGGGTGCTCCCGGTGCATCGATGCCGAAAAACATTTTTAAAATATTCGAACAATTCTGAAAAAACTTAGCACATTGACACAACATTGATGCATCTTATCACAAAATTTTAAATCAAAATTAAAAACATTGTTCGAGATACAAAAATGACAAATTCGACAGTAAATAATACATAACATAAGTTGGGCTTTAGATTTGGCCCATTATCACATTGATGTCAAATTTGTCATTTTTGTATCTCGAGCAATGTCTTGAATTTTGATTTGAAATTTTGTGACAAGATACATCGACGTTGTGTGACTGTGCTAACTTTTTTTCAGAAGTTTTTGAACATTTTTAAAATGTTATTCAGCATCGGTGCACCGGAGCACCCAAGAGGTGCGAGTACCTGATATTTTCCCGAGAGGGAGGGAGGGAGGGAGGGAGAGACTCTTATCTCAATGTACAGTTAGTAACGGCCAGCTGTTGTGTGGCGCTGTAGGACCTACAGCAGCTAGCTACACGCAATTCTTGTTTCCCTCAAGGCGATGCGCAGCTGATCGGATCTCTGTCCAGCGCGGCTGCTGTCTGCTCCAAGAAGATAACCAACCGCCCGTCACGGCCGCCGGAAGAGAATTCCAGCAAGGCAAGGACACCAGACGCGAGCCTGTAGCGATCGATCGGTCTAGTGACGACGGACGGGACAACATGTGCGCCGCCGGCCACATAAGCAAGAGGAGAGATGAAATGGCCTTTCGGTTGTGTATGTAACTGGGGCTCTGCATTGCCGGCCATACAGAATTTCCACTCCACTTCTTTCTCTTTTTTTTTGCAGGGCACTCCATTCTTTCTCTTCTTCCTTTTTGGAAAAGGAGGAAATCCTCCCCAAAAAATTCACTTCTCCCACTAAACAATTTCCAAACCTGGTTCACACAATTTGCTCTTGTGTTTTCCCTGAAAAAACCCCGGTTAGAGAGCATGGGATGGAATTCAGTATAAAACAGATTCATTATCCTTTTCCTTTAGTGTAAAAATAAAGATGATTATCTATTTTTCAATATTACAATTTAAGAAATAGGACAAACAGCAGATATATGGTAAATTTAAACCACCTTTTCCGAAATCTGTAGATAATAAGACGGGAAACGTTTACCTCCAGCCGACCGATCCTGTGCGAGCATCCGCCGCCTCCCTGTCTGTCTGATGCACTATTAATCAGGCGATGGAGAGCGATCCCCTTCGCCTCCACGTTTCTGCAACTGATGCTTTGTTTCAGGAATGGGGTTTGCAACTAGCCTTTTGTTGCAAACCAAACATGACTAGATCCCGCAGCGCACGGACTAGGGAGGGCGACGACAGCCAAGCCAAGCGCCGCCGCGTGTACGTCGTCGCCGCCGGATGCATCCATGTTGGATCTCCGCCTCCAAATGCCTCCCGGCCAACGAGATCCGCAATGTCGGCGAGATCCGCCATGTCGGTCGTCGAGCACCATGAAATTCGCCGCCCTCCTGTCACCACGGACGCTGGTAGCAACCACATCACCGCACACGTACGTCCAAGTCCACTACGCGCTAGGCCCTGTGTCGCTGTTTGCAGCAACACCTCCAATACATGTTTTCTGCAACAATGGTGTTGTTGCATAACGGTGGCAGCGAACGACGACTGTGAAAGTGTGCGACGCGGCCGGAGATGCTGTTGCATTTTTTGCAACAATGGTCTTGTTGCAGAAAATTAGACGTAGTGGCGGGAGATGTTGCTGTAATTTTTGCAACAAAGATCTTGTTATAGGAAATTAGAGAAGTGGTTTCACAACATGAGTCTTGTTACAGGAAATTAGAGAAGTGGTTTTACAACATGAGTCTTGTTACGGAAAATCAGAGAAGAAGACATTTTACAATAAGAGTCTTCTTGCAGGAAATTATAAAAGAGAAGAAATGTTACAGACTGCTCGCACCACCGGACCGGACGGCTCGCGAGGCGGCGGATCTTTTAAAAGGATCCGCCGGCCGACGCGTAGCAGGGCCCTAATAAGATGCACATCTAGAGACCAAAGATACTATCAAAAAGGTCACTGGTTTTTTTTTCAGAACATACATGAGACTTGTGCTAATCTTCATATTAAGATTGGCGAGATGTTTGTTACTAGCCATGGGAGCAACACATGGACAAGCCCTAACTGCCCGGTCTATCCGCCTGAAAGAGCAAAATCGACTACTCCCCTACAAGCCCGCCAGTACGTGCCCGCCTTCAGAAATGCATCTATGCTCCATCTTTTGTCGCAATAGTCTACGGGAGATCAAAGATCCTGTCAACACCATATTGTTTCTTTCGATCCACATAAATCGAAAACCGACCCCGCCAAGCAATGATACTTCCTAACGCAACAAAAGCGCGGTGCCGCCGCAATATTTGTGGCCACCATTCGACAATGTCGGTCGAATGCATGGGGTTGAAACGATGGAGCCAATAGGGTATGAGGAGTGAGTTCCAAACTTGGCAGGAGAGGGAGCACCCAAGCATCATGTGTTGCAGAATATTCACCTCCCTTATTGTAGAGCCAGCAACATGGTGGATGTAGGAGATGGCCTTGAGCGAGATGGTTCGCCGTAGAAATTCGCCCCTTGAGAATGTGAGAATGACTCACAAGAAAACCTTGTTGTCGGGGGGGGGGGGGGGGGGGGGGGGGCGACGAGCTCGAAAGTTATGTGGCTCAAGGGGCAAGCTCACACCCAAGAAGGTGAGATATGTCGACCGAGCCAAGTAGCGGACGTTGGCAGCTAGCCTCCATGCGAAGCTATCCCGTTTGGCTATAAGATGTTGCTGGTGCACTGCTTTCCATAGCTGAAGGTACTCAACTATGGCCGGAATGGAAGTGTGTCTCGGATGTCGCTAATCCATGTGTCATTTGTCAAGCCCGCAACCACCATCCTTCCATGGTGCATTCCCGGTTTGACAAGAGGAAGGAGGTTAGACACAATTCGCGTCGCGCTTTGCCCATTGATCCAGCAGTCACGCCAGAAGCACCCTTTAGCCATTTACCAGGCTGCACATTGTCGAGGCCAGGAAAAGGTCTTCCACCTCGGGGGAAAGGTCACCGATAGTTTAGCACAAGGTTTGTTGCCAAGCAGGACAAGGTTGTGAACCCCCAACCACCCAAGGATGTTGGGGGTGCACATGACATTCTACGCCACCAAGGAGCACCACCCCTAGCCTCCACTTGTTGCTTCTAGAAAAAAAAACACAGCTCAGCTTCTCCGTCCATTTGAGGAACCTAGGAGGGAGATCAAGCGCCAGCATGTTATAGAACAAAGTGGCAGTGAGAGTGGAGTTGTTAGGCACAGCCCCCCCCCCCCCCCCCTCTTGAGAATCCTCACCTTCCATGCAGCCATGCCGGCATATGATTTTCACACCGGTCTCCCAAAGGTTGCATGTCCACCTTTGTAAGTGCCGCCATGGATAGAGGGAGTTAATACGTCTTAAACACATTGATAATTTTAGTATAATTCATGCTCTATTGCTAAAAAAATCATTTCAAATCTCTTTTAATTGATCACAGATATTTCATTATTAAAATATCGTTTCTTTTGTATATATGTCACCTCATGATAAAAAAAATCGAAGCTGACAAAATTGTAGCGTCAATTCTTCCTTCGTTAGTCATGTCAACTTCAAAGTTATTAAATTTGGTCGCCAGCAAGATTATGTGGTGTCAATTCTTATGTAAGTTATGTCGGATATCATGGAACACGGTCTTTTTGTGAAAAAACCGCCGTCGAATGTTGTTGAGTAAGACGGGAACATATCCGGTACCACGCGACCCATCATTGACCTAAAAACTTGTCTTTCATGGTACATCATGCTTGGAGTCCAAAATTCAAATTAACTATGAGTGCTATTATGAATGAATTGGAATTATCCCCCCCCCCCCCCCCCCCCCCACCTGACACAACATACAACCTGGTGTACCGGATAACCTCTGCCCACCAGACACCGTGAGGGGGTGACGCATGCAAAAGGGAAATGGCCCTGGTAGACAATCGTGAAAGTCTAAATAAATGACGCTGGAGATGTTGGGCCTTGCGAGTGGATTGGACCTCCTCGAATCCTATATAAGGGGCCCGCACCCCGGTGCGGCCTCAGCAGAAAGGAAACAAGGGGAGCCCCTCCAACGCAGCTGGAGAGAAAGAGAGAGTTTTGAGATCGAATGGCGAGCCAAGGCGTTGCCTCCATGTTGGCTCTAGCATTGCTCCTCGGAACCTTCGCCTCCATCCCACAAAGTGATCCCCCTTCCTTCCCTCTCTCTCTCTCTCTCTCTCTCTCTCTCTCTCTCTCTCTCTCTCTCTCTCTTCAATTGATTGGTTACAGATTTATTTATTTTGCATGCAAGCCATGCATGGAGTTTTTTTGGAGGTAGAAGATAGTAATACGTACGCACGTTAAGCTTAGATTCTATTAGGAGAATCATTAGCTAGCTAGGTAAGGTAGCTAGCCATGGTGTATGCATGATCCCATAAATCTCTCTCCCACCAACGTCACATACCTCCCCCCTGTGTGTGTGTGTGTGTTCGTCGCTTTCGTTCTGCGTTTTATTCTTCCCGTGCATCAGCCGCACCGTAAAGCCTAATCGGCATCACCAAAATAATTAGGAGTACGTCTTGGATTTATATAGGCATGTACCGCATGCACCAAGATGAAAGTGCACGTTTGATTGACCTTCGGTGTGTTTTTTCCAGGGACAAAAACGTTGCAAGAAGTAGGTATTCCGCAGGGAAGTTAATATCTTAAAATAGAAAAATGACATTTTCTAGATAAAACATTGAAAGAGGTATAGGTTTTCCACGAGATAATAATCAATGAAAACGATACTTGTAGATAGTTTCAACTGTTTAACTACAAAAAGAAAAATCTAGTTGATCGTACATTCAATAGCATCAAAAAGCTTGCAAATGAAGTCTCGAAATGTTTGGTGAGCCATCTTTTTACAAAGTCAGAAGGTTGAACTAACGACCTATACATAGCTAAGCTAGTATCTCTTTCTCCAGTGTCATGTTTTTATTTTGGCGGGTGATTTCCAGTGTCATGTTAATTACATAGAAAGTTTTTCTTCTTCCCTGCATGCAAAGTTGTGCGCGCAACGGTTTGATACACACACACTAGGCAGGCAGTCTCGCCCTAGCACTGTTGACACGAGCCCTAGCTAGCGAGTACCCTAGTACTGCCACTGTTCCATTCTTTTAAGTTTAACGAAAATGATTGCACCAGCTGCCCTAGCTACTAATTGACTTATTTGCTCATCGTATCTTCAAATTGCACCTGATCGATCAATGGTACATGACGCCATCAAATCATTAGCTACTTCAAAGCTGACCTGCAAATGGCTCTGTATATGTTTGCTTTTATGTTCAGACGTGATCCCGAACATGATGCGGGAGAGAGTCATCCAATCCTTTTCATACATTAATCCGTATTTGTTCGTTTGGGAGAAAAAAAGAGGAGGAACACGTGGTGATCTTTGTTGGTCAAGTGAATGTTCAGACACCGGTATAATTCCATCAGTTTTTCTTGGATTTGCTGGAAAACGGACGTCCGGACCACTTTGCGGATCGATGGGGTTCCATTGAATGACAAAATTTGACATAAACGGTACGGATACTATAATCCGGACATATACCGAAGGTTTGATAGTCTCCTTTAAAGATGCCCTGACTAACTATAACCCAGATGTTGGTTCTTCTGGCCTTTCCAAGTTTGGTCCGCCTGAAATGGCTTGAAAAGAAATAACTATGATTTACGTACTTTGGTGACAAAAACAATATTTATGTCGGGCATCAACCACTAGATTATGTGGGTGAAAAAGATAAGGCCTCCTTTTTGTTTGAAGGAATTTTATAGAATAGGATTCTTATAGGAATTTTTTCTTCAGAGCCCTTTGGTTCATAGAAATAGATTTCTATTCCTACATAGGATTGGTTCCTATCTTTTCATTTTTTGAACGAAATTAACTTGAGCCTAGACTCAATGGAAAAATTCCTATAATGTGAACCAAATGACAATTTTTTTCTTCTATTTCTACTCATAGTATTTGAGATACATGTCATCTTATTTTCTATAAGTTTTTTATATCTATATAATCCTATCCTATGAACTAAAAAGATATAAAAAGCAGTTATGCAAACCTAGAAGCTACACGCATGCATGCATCATGCATGTGTACAAGATTTCAGTTAAATGTCCTTTTCGGAGAGACCCCTCGCCAACAGATGAAAAGGCTGCTGCTCGCTTGCTGTGTGTTCATGCATTGCCACCATTCTTTTTTGCAAAAAATGCATTGCCACCATTATATTCTTGCTTGGGGCATTTAACGGCTGACCCCTAAATCGTACTACATTCGTCCTGATTTATTGGCCTCCTTCGTATTTTGTATTTAATTTTGATCTTAGATCTAACTAAACAAATTTTTATGCATGTAATCAAAAATAATATAATTGAAAATTATGTTTAAATACAAATCCAACTATATAATATTTTGTGATATGCATTATAATTTTCTATGTTAAATCTATTGTCAAAATTTGGCATAAAATACTAAGCAGACCAATAAACCAGAAAGAAGGTAGTACACTGTATCTATCCACATATCATTTCGGATCGATGTCCCGACACTAATAGGGAAGCCGACCATCCAATCGCATACTCAAATATGCATGTGGCTGCCTGTAATAACAGGTTATTTTCTCAGAGGTTAATTAACCAATGTTACATGCATGTACCTTACCCGCATGCAGTCGTGGAGTCCATCGGGGTGTGCTACGGCATGAGCGCCAACAACCTGCCAGCGGCGAGCACCGTCGTGGGCATGTTCAAGTCCAACGGGATCAAATCGATGCGGCTGTACGCCCCCGACCAGGCGGCGCTGCAGGCCGTCGGCGGCACGGGCATCTACGTGGTCGTCGGGGCGCCTAACGACGTGCTCTCCAACCTCGCCGCCAGCCCGGCGGCCGCCGCCTCGTGGGTCAGGAGCAACATCCAGGCGTATCCCAAGGTTTCCTTCCGGTACGTCTGCGTCGGAAACGAGGTCGCCGGCGGTGCCACCCGGAACCTCGTCCCGGCAATGAAGAACGTGCATGGCGCGCTCACTTCCGCCGGACTGGGCCACATCAAGGTGACCACGTCGGTGTCGCAGGCCATCCTCGGTGTGTACAGCCCGCCCTCTGCCGGGTCCTTCACCACAGAGGCGGCCGCGTTCATGGGCCCCGTGGTGCAGTTCCTTGCCCGCACCCGTGCACCGCTCATGGCCAACATCTACCCCTACCTAGCCTGGGCCTACAACCCGAGCGCCATGGACATGAGCTACGCCCTCTTCACCGCGTCCGGCACCGTGGTCCAGGACGGTGGCTTCGGGTACCAGAACTTGTTCGACACCACGGTGGACGCCTTCTACACGGCCATGGGCAAGCACGGCGGCTCTAACGTGAAGCTAGTGGTGTCGGAGAGCGGGTGGCCGTCTGGCGGCGGCACCGCGGCGACGCCAGCCAACGCCAGGTTCTACAACCAGCACCTCATCAACCACGTCGGGCGCGGAACCCCACGCCACCAGGGCGCCATCGAGACCTACATCTTCGCCATGTTCAACGAGAACCAGAAGGCCAGCGGCGTGGAGCAGCACTGGGGACTCTTCTACCCCAACATGCAGCACGTCTACCCCATCAACTTCTGATGGCGCTAGCTATTTTTTTAATAATCGAAGATGCTTACATACGCGAGTATACATTCACCCCAATAAATGCACGTGCGCACCCCCTATTCCTATGAGCTAGTGTCTGTATGCCTGTACTTATAATTAAGAGCGTGTATGACATACGTATGTGCACATTATGTATACATTGTGCAGTGCGTGGATTGGGTTGCCACCGCTGAGGCAGCTCAGATGCGTCTGTACGCGATACTAATGGTTTGCTATACTAATCTATATCTATACCAATATAAGAAGACCTAAATGGGCAGATCCAAATCATCTCGACCGTTAAATCATGTTATCTAGCGGTTTAAATCGCTACAATGTTTAGCACCAAACACGTTTAACGCTTTAATTACCAACCACTACCATTGGTTCTAAACACGTTTTAACTCAACGCTATCCCTTGAAATCTTTCATGTAATTAATAGCCTACCATTTTCGTGAAAAACTAATTGATATCTTACCAAATACCAACTTGCAACAGATATATCTTACCTAATATAACATGCAACTAATATCCTACCGAATATAAACATGCATTGCACGTACATTATTACTAGTACAAAAAGTGTACGTATGATTTACGATGGAAGGGAAGCAGATGTAAACGCTCTCCCTTCCTCGATATATTGATCATACATTTTGATACGCACATGTTGTGTATGTAAGTAGGAACTATATTGTAGGGTCCAAAATTTCATCAAAATTTGAGGAAATTTGTCCGAAAATAATATGAAGTATATCGGCGAGGACCCAAGTATTCCTATATTTTGAAATGCTCACACTAATTCCAAGATGTGTATAAGTCGGAAACACGTCCAACTTCATAATTCAAATACTAGCAAAGAAAGAATCACATGGCCATGGACATGGTACATGCGCTCGTAAACACGCTGGGTGTGGAAGGAGTGAAGTCTGAATCAAACCCTGTCTTTGTACGAACCGTCAGAATCAAACCTCGACCTTCTAATCCCTGAAATCCACACCCCCAACTATCAAATCCCGGACGGCAGAGACCTTAAGCTCGTTTTAGGAGTGGGATCAGTAATGTGGCACTGCGGGCGACCCAGTTTGCTAATTAAAGACGCCACACGTGTTGACCCCCTCCCTCTCTGTTTTTGTCTCACTCTTTTCCCCTCTTTATCTCTCGAATCCGGCGGTGTGGCGAAGGGTTTCGGCAGCCCCCGCGGCGGCGGTTTGTGGCGGACACAGGGCGGCGATTGGCGGCGTCCCTGTAGACGCACCCGAAACCGCCCATGCCGACCATGAGCAGCGGGCTGAAGTCGGCCAAGGCGCCACGGAGCTCGCAGAGGCTAAACTCCAGCATGCTGTACGCGCCCCTCTCCCCGTACAGCTCCGGGATGCTCCACGCAGAGGTGCCCAAGGACTTGCTCGATGTCGGTCACGCGCCTGAGCTGTGGGATGTGCTCGTAGCAGTAGGGCTGCAGGCTGGTGACGCGGTCGAGGCAGTGGCAGTGGCGGCTGGTACGGACGCTTCGTGCGTGCAGGCGGCGTAGCAGGAGGCTGCGGCTGCCGCCTGGGAAGCCGGCGCAGACGCCTCTGGATGTCTCTTGCGCCTCCATTTGTCCTGGAATAGGCACAGGCAGCCCACTTCTTGGAGGAAGCTGGCAAAATTCTGTTTGTAGTGCTTTGAAGCCTAGCCTGAATCACAAAAGAGCAGAGTTTGGTGATTTGCTTGGTGATCTTCAGGACAAAATTTGGAGGCTGGAAGTGGATGCTGCTAGCAATTCAAATTTGGAGCCTAGTTCTGGGATTCATCTTGTTCTTATTTTTTCACTTATGGACAGCAATCACAACGTAGGACCGAGTGTAGCCAGGAAATAGAGAAGGTCAAACAAAAGTATGATTCGTTACTTCAAGAACATGATTCCATTCATCTTCAGCGAAGGAAGGTGCTTGATAATTTATGTGAGAAAGTTATCCTCAACCAGTCACTAGCTGACGATTTTCGGGCTAAATTGATATCTTCTTCTGGAGCGCAAGGTACTGTATTGACTATAAGCAATCATATTTGATGTCCTTTAAATGAATATGCTGACATGATTTTCAAACATCCGTCCCAATTCTCTATCACTAATGCTCATTACTTTGATCTGCAGCTAGAGCCCACAACCCTCCAAATCGCCAGAGACCCCAGGCTTCTCAGCGAGTTCCCACGAGGCCTTCAGCGGTGGCATCGACTGCATCACCAACTACATCATCTACAGCTGGTCGACCACCAGTGCAGATACATCATGTCCAACCATCGCAGGTCGATCAACCATCACCATCATCCTCACCATGTAAAGAATTAGAACGTCGATATCTACCTGGCGTTCAGTCTGGGGACCTCACATACCGAACGAAAGGATCGGTTTCCCGGTACGACATCACCCCAGAACAAACGATTACGTTCGATAAGACAACCACTACAACCCGAACACCCTCCCCATCGGCCCTACAGGCCTTTCCCCTGTAAAAATGAGAAAAAAAAGGTCCAGTAGCAAAGCCCAGATTTTGTTTTTTTTCCCGTGGCAAGTAAAAGCCCAGTTTTTGCTGTGCTATGAAAAAATGCCATCAACTCTAAAAAGCAGAAATTGCCATGGGTAAAAAAGATTTTTTTTTTTGCAATGATCCAAAAGAAAAAGTCATGGCAATTTTCATCTGTACATACATTGTATGTAAATGTTATAAATTGTCATGGCAATATTAGTAAATGTTATAAATTATAGATACGTTGGAGACGTATCAGTGGCGCCGTCGTTGCGGGCAGGGTAGAGGTGGAGAAGAAGCTGAGCTTGGGGAGGCGATGATGGTTGCTGCTCGTGTGCTTCTGCGTCTTGCCGGCCACCGTAGTCTTGAATAACATATAGCTTACCTATAGACAAAAATAAAATAAAATAAAAAAGTAATTATGTTTCGGAACCAGGCAAAACCAGATTGTTGTGCCATACGCGTTGGTTGACCGCGGGACCCACTATCAAGAAGTGTATCCACGGCTTCTTGTACCAATTTTTCCTGGAGGAAAGTAGGGGAAATGGCTGATACTACTGGAAGAACATAGAGTCAGAGTAATAAAATTGCTAATTCTGATTAGAAAAAAAAATAAATATCAAGCGTTATAGTATAATTTTGAATACTATAAAAAAGTAAGACGGGAGGTCGACGATTAAGGGAATTGCTTAAACAATCCCAGGCAAATCCTCTCCCAGTGGAAGAGCAGATAGCTACTATTTATTCCAAAAAAAAATTAAAAATGGGTAAAAGCCGAGAAGTTTAATATTTTTATATTATGAACCTTCGATTCTAAAATTTAAATTCTTCTACATTGAATGGGTAGCTACAGCAATAAATTTGGATCAGCGAGGAGTAAAAATTCAGTTTTTTTTTCTTATTGGATTTGTTTCGTACATTTATCTATGAGAAAATCCGGGGGGTCCAGAGTTTTATATGTTGTTTTCATTGCAAAATGATGGGTCTCCTTCCATAACTTTCCAATTACGAGATTATCTAATAAATCTTTTAATGAAAGTAGATTATTTTGTAATTGAAAATACTAATTTGTTAAGAATCAATCGAATTGAAGTCATAGTGTCATAGTTGGCTGGAATCGATATATTCGCGAGATCCGGGTCAAGGCAGTGGATTGTAAATCCACCATGCGCGGGTTCAATTCCCGTCGTTCGCCCATCGCATTATTGCAAATTCCAAAAATCGTGGCGGGAGAGTAATTCAAAATAGAAAAAACTCACATTGGGTTTAGGGATAATCAGGCTCGCAGAGTCTCACGAAACCTTCCCTCTTTACCTTCAATTACATCTGAAAGAAGCTTTATTGCTATCTCTAGAGGTAATCCACATTGATGTAATGAAAGCGAAGGACCCACAACAATGACAGAACGCCCCGAGTAATCGACCCGTGTTCGGAAACATCAGGAACGTAACAGATATTTCTTGGTTTCAACATCGTCCCCAAAGATTTCGGTCAGAGCTGGCATATGCCAAACATGAATACCACCTGAAGCTACCGGTTCTCAAAAAGAAACAGTTTGAAAAGGTTCAATTGTACGAAATGAATTTCTAGGTCCCGGGATTTCTTACCGATCGGGAGTAGTGAAAAAAAATTCCTATATGCCTTCCCTCCCTCTTTAATGAGAGATGCAAAATAAAAAAGTGAAGTAAGGGTGCCCTGTGGGTATTTGATCTTGCTCCCGTAGAAAACACTCTATTTGAGGACGGTGATGGTGCAAATACCTTCCGTGCTTTTAACCCAACTCAAGCTGAAGAAACTTATTCAATGGTCACTGCTAACCGCTTTTGGTCCCAAATCTTTGGTGTTGCTTTTTCCAATAAACGTTGGTTACATTTCTTTATGCTATTTGTACCCGTCACCGGTTTATGGATGAGTGCTATTGGCGCCGCACCTCTTCTCCATCTCCTCCTCCCTCCATTCCTCTCTCTCTCTCTCTCTCTCTCTCTCTCTCTCTCTCTCTGACACACACACACACACACACACACACACACACACACACACACACACACACACACACACCGGAGCCTTGCGCCGCCGTTGTGGAGCTCACCTGCGAGCTTGCCGAGATGCGCTGCCCTCCATCTTGAAGTGGATGAGAGGTGAGGACAGAGTGTGGAGAAGGGTGGGGAAGATCCAGGTCGAGCTCGCGAGGTTGGAGTAGTTCGCTGGTTCAACCAATCCCGAACGATGTTCAAAACGGATGTGGCATACTCATTTGCTTTTAGATGCGTGCTTTTTAACCGACGGCAAAAAAGGTCTCGCCCCGAACATGGCACGTTCGGCAGTTATTGTTTCCGAAGACTTAATACGTATACAAAAATGCTACATCTACGTACCAGGTTACGTAAAGCTACGTTTCCTCTCTTTCTTATTTTCTTCCAACCAGATCTAGCCACGTGAGCTCGTAGCGTAAGTTTCGTAACAGTTTTTATGTAGACGTAGCAAATCTCATACATATACGGGCTAGTCTGAATTGGCCACGTTTGATTGGATTAAGGGGGAGGGGGAGGCCCCACCACTGTGAACTCTGCCGCAAAACCTCTGAAACAATTGCGCACCTGCCCTTGGGCTGCCGTCGCATTGCCCATGTTTGTCACGCCACTGATTTATTTACAACTCTGCTGCCAAACAATTCTATGCAGTTTCTTTTTTCTTTTTTTTTGAGGTGCCACTAGGAGGGAGCGAAGACTGCCGCTCAATCTGGAACTTGAAGCCCCCGGCGCCGGCCCCGGACAAGCACTGGAACATACTGTGGAAACTATCTGTACCACCAAAAGTTAGGAATTTTTGGTGGAGAGCAATAGGAGGTTTTGTGCCATGCAAATCAATACTGTGGCTCAGGAGCAGGAGTCGGGCTGTCTCCGGCTATGGGTGTGGATGGACAACGTCGAGAAGCTGCGCATGAGAGGGATTCTGCGGCTCGAGGAGCCAAGAGAGATGGGCTCGCCGGACATGCACTACCCGGAGCTGGGCATGCTGGAGGAGATGTCGGACCGCTGGGGTCAGGTCGGGCTGCTGGGCACCCCGGTTCTGATTGGGTCGTCGACATCACCGATCCGCCGCCCTCAAGCTGTAGTCATGGTTCGAGCGACAGTGGCATCAGCGGGCTCCCCTCCGACGAGCCGGTTGTTCCTTCTTGGCCGGTCAAGTGGGGATACCGTTGTTACATTACATATGAGGATGGAGACTTCCCGCCGCCTACGCACCGGGGATCTGCTCACTCCAGGCTGAGGTTCCCAGGCGGCGGTGCTGGCGTAGCGGGAGGCGGGGTTAGCAGCGGCTATCGACGGAGGCAGTATGGCAATGGAGGCCATGGCGGGCCTTCTTGGCCTGCCCGGGACCAGGAGGCTTCGTCAGGCGGGCCGATGGCGGGGCATGGTGATCATGGCGGAAACGATGGCCGGCGGCATCACGGATCAGCAAGGGATGCACCACCGCCATTGGTGAATGCTGACCTAACGGGTCCGGCTAGAACGGGGGCCGACCCATTTGTCGGCTCCGATACAGCCGCGGTGCTGGAGAGTCAAGCCGACAAGCCGACCGCGACCAAGGCGGATATGGGACAGCGGTCATCCGATGTCGGACATGGCGCAGGTTGCCTTTCTCTCGCAACTAACTGTGCACAGCAGTCTGAGGCTCTGGGCTCTGCTCCCGTGCTACAGCTGGCTGGCAAGCCGCCGAGGGATCCCCCGCCTGCGCTGCAGTCTGAAGCTCTGGACCCTGGGGCTGTGTTGCCACTGGTTGGACAGCCTCCAAGCGCTGATCCCTTGGCGAGATAGATCAGCAGCATGAAGACATCGAGCATCTGGATGGAGATGCGCAGGCTGCTAGCGAGTGCGGCCTCCCTGTAGGCCTGGCCCAGCCACTTGAGACCAGGCCTGTTGCGGATGGGCCTAGCAGCGTGACGGCGGCATTGGATGGGCGAGAAGGCCGAACGAGCCCCCTCGAAGCCTTCCTCCACGAGTTGATGGCGGCCCCTGCTGCCCCCCTACTGCAGGCGCCTCCCCCATCACCCAATCCGCCACGCCCACCGAACAGAAAAAAGAAGACGACGACTGCGACAGCGGACGGGACGCCTAGATTTAGCGGCCGCCTTGCCGCTAAGCCAGAGTGTGGCCTCCCCTCCATGGAGAAGGCCAGGCTTGTCCTGCTGCCGAAGCAGGGGATCTGCATGGAGGACGAGCAAGCCACGCCGGGCCACATCGAGCGGTACTAGCAGATGTACAAATCAGAGCTGCCGGACAACTTCATCGCGGCGGTCACTTCGCTCGTGGCCGCGGCGGCTCCTAGCAAGAAGAAGAAGGCCCATGAGGAGGCCACCGGATCGGGCATGGCCGTCGCCGTGCAGGCGTAATGTTTCGACTTGACCTTGTGTGTTCAGAGTGTCACCATGTTAGTCATCCTCTCTGTTACTGCCCCCTGCGGCTGCTGTTGCTGCTGGGTGGAATTAGTTGTGTCGATGTCTCTCCTTCTGTGGCTAGATGATTGGGTTGCTCTCTGTGCCCAAGCGCGAGTTTGTTCTGGTTTCCAATGGAAGTGGCCCTAATTAACTGGAATGTTTGTGGCCTTTGCAATACGGCTAAGCGAAGGACTGTTCTGAACCTTGTCACACAACTGCAATGCAATATTGCTTGTCTTCAGGAGATTAAAGTTGCTCAGGTAGTGCGTTTGTGACTGAGGTGTTGGGCCCCCGGTTCAATGACAATTTTATTTTCAAGCCTGCTGATGGAACGAGGGGGGGGGGATTTTGCTGGCCTGCACTGACTGTTTCAGTATTGCTGAGACTGACACGGGCTCTGCTGAGTTTACCTTGTCAGGGCTTATCACAGACCGCACTTCGGGCAAAGCTTGGTCGATCACTGGGGTCTACGGGCCGCAACTAGAGGCGGACAAGATCAGATTTATGCAAGAACCAGACACAATCTCGATATTGCAAACGAGGTGATCTTCAACCTCGATGTTGCAATGGAGACGCGGCCTCTCTCGACCAATGAGTGGAATTTAAGAAGGCTGCTCAAAGCTAGGCTGTTGGGCATTGCTGCAACTGAGCGGATGAGATGGAGGCAGAGATCAAGATTACTTTGGCTTAGAGTGGGCGATGCCAACACGCGACTTTTCCACCTACGGGCCAATGGTCGTAGGAGAAAGAACTATATCCCCACTCTAAGAGGGCCAACAGGAGATGTCTCTGACCATGGAGCCAAAGAGCAGATTCTGCTAAACCACTTCCGAGAGCTCATGGGAAAGAAAACACCGGGCCAGCCAAACCTGAACTGGAGTGCCTTGCAACTGCCCTCGATCAACCTCCAACACCTTGACGCGGATATTACTAGAGATGAATTTAAGACTGCGGTCTGGGGCCTGCACGATGAGAAGGCACCAGGGCCTGATGGGTATATTGGGGCTTTCTATAAGCGTTTTTGGACAATTATTGAAGATGATCTCTTCCAAGCAATCACCCAGTTTTCATGTTTGCACGGCAACCAATGGAAATTGTTGAATGGAGCCAACATCATTTTGATCCCTAAGAAGAATGGAGCAGCCACGGCCTCTGACTACCGTCCGATAAGCCTCATGCACAGCGTGGCCAAGATTTTATGCAAGATCTTGGCCAACAGATTGGGACCTGAGCTCAAGAACTTGATTGCCCACAGCCAAAGCGCATTCATCAAAGGACGATCCATTCATGACAATTTTATTTACGTCCAGAATGTGATCAAAGATGCGCACAAGAAGAAGTGCCCCATGCTATTTCTAAAGCTTGATATTGCCAAGGCATTTGACTCCGTCAGCTGGTCATACTTGCTTCAGGTCCTCCAGCATTATGGGTTCGGGCCTCGATGGAGAGACATGATCTCCATTATGCTTGCATCCTCCACCTCCCGAGTTCTTCCAAATGGCAAGCCTGAGCCCTCGTTTGAACATCAGTGTGGGCTACGATAGGGTGATCCCTTATCGCCGATGCTCTTCATCCTTGCAATGGACCCCCTCCAAAAAATTTTGGACAAGGCAACAACTGCGAGCATTCTCTCCCCCTTGCCAACAAGGGTGGTTGCTCTCAGAGCCAACTTCTATGCTGATGACGCGGCTCTATTCATCAACCCTACGCATGAGGAGATTGTTGCCCTCCACCGCATCCTTCTGGCCTTTGGAAGTGCTTCGGGTCTGAGGATAAACGAGGGCAAGTGCGTGGCCTACCCGATCCAGTGCCAGCAAATTGACATTGCAGCCATGCTTGAAGGGTTCGGTGGTTCTTTGGGAAGCTTCCCTTGTCAGTATTTGGGGCTCCCGCTCTCAACTCGCAAGCTCAGGCGCATTGACATGCAACCAATGATTGATAATGGTGCTGCAAGGCTGAAACTTTGGAAAGGCAGGCTCATGAACAGAATTAGAAGGCTGCAGCTAATTAACTCAACGCTCACAGCAACTGACATCTTCTTCCTCACCTCCTTTGCGCCTCATAAATGGGCCGTAAAGAAGTTTGACAGGCCGAGAAGAAATTTTCTTTGGAACGTGGAGGAGGAAACGCACAGTGGGAAATGCCTTGTGAACTGGCAGCGTATTTGTGCCCCAAAGGATGTTGGAGGCTTGGGCATCAAAGGTATTCATGCATATAGCAGAGCCCTCAGACTAAGATGGGCCTGGTATGAGTGGGACTCTAGTCCAAGGCCATGGAAGGGCACGCCCATCCCCTGTGACACCATTGATCGGCAGCTATTCCAAGCATATACCCGGATCTCAGTTGGCGATGGGAAACAAGCTCTATTTTGGACTGATCGATGGTTGCATGGCATGGCTCCTAAGGATTGCTACCCACTTCTGTTCTCCCTCTCCAGACAACGACCGTGGCCCATGCTATAACTACTGGAAGTTGGCTGAGAGGGCTGCGACAAATGAACTCCGCTGAGCTGCTGGACTCGTTTGTAGACCTGTGGACGCGTATCCAGTCCATCCAGCTGACCGTTGAGCCGGACACGATTACTTGGACGCCCAATGCAAATGGTGTTTAGTCTGCAAAGTCGGCCTACAACGTCCAATTCCATATCCGGATCCCAATGCCCCACCTGGCGGCTGTTTGGGCGGTCCAAGCTGAGGCCAAGATCAAATTCTTTGTCTGGACGCTGCTCCAGAATAGACTATGGACAGCTGATCGACTGTTTGTAAGAGGCTGGAATCATCAAGACTATTGTTCTACCTGCGACCAAGTGATCGAGTCGGCCCATCACCTGATCCTTGGCTGCCCATATGCATGCCAAGCAAGTCTGGGCTAAATTCCAAAGCGTGAGGCCATTGGCATGCGGCGCGGCATTGCACTCGCCCTCGGTTGCCACCTAGTGGGAGGCAATTTTGCCTCTTCAAAAAAAAGGAGAAGGCACTGACGACTGCACCTTCTCAGCTTATGTGGCCTGGAATCTTTGGAACGAGAGAAACTGTAGAGTTTTTCAAAACAAGCTGATGAATTCAGAGCAGCTGTGCACGAAGATAGCCGATGAGATCAGCCTCTGGGAGGAGGCATGGGAGAAATAGGATTCTTGCATTTTTGTATAGCCAGGCAAGCGCTGCTTGTACTGGATTCTCTTACCTTTCGCTCTATCTAGTAGCCTAGCTACTATTGTATAGTCTTTCCCCCTTGCTTAAATGAAAAGGCAGAGCACCTGCCGTTCCGGTCAAAAAAAAATCAGTACTGTTGAATAGACACGTTGAGAAAATCCCTTTCTGCGATTTATGTGGCAAAGTGGAAACCATTATCCATGCCCTGTTTCAGTTTGAGTGCACGTGGCCAAGGCTTTTCTGGAAGGAGATGAAGGCTATTTCACAAGTTAACATACCAGTTTTACATCCGCAAACTTGGGCTTCTGATTTGGTTCAAGGGAAGTTGGGAAAGAAGTATGACCTGCGGTGATCAAGGTTAGTTGGCAAGCACCGGAAAGGGGAACTATGAAAATCAATGTTGATGCAGCTTTCCTTGAACAGGCAGGATGCGGAAGCACAGGCCATGTGGTCAGAGATTCAGAGAGTAAGCTTATACGAGCACAACCTTGTGGTATAGGTTTGCGGCAAATGCTCAAACTATGGAGTCATATGCTATTCGGGATGGAATCCAACTAGCTATAGATCTGGGTTACACCAGGATCTATGTTGAGAGTGATGCTAAAGAGATGGTTAGCATGTGCAACTCTGAATGTTCAAAGAGATCGGCTGTTGCAGACGTTTGCCATGAGATCAAGGAGCTTTTGGGTGGGTTAACCTGCTCTGGTCTTGTGTATGTACAAAGGGAAGGCAATGTAGCTGTCCATCGCTGTGCAAAACAAGCTACAGAGGAGAGGAGGAGATGTCTGGATTAATTACATGCCAACTTTTCTAGCTGACTGTATTCAGTCCCATTGTAACCTAACCCCCATGCTTGAGTTATAAAGCTCTTGCTTCGAAAAAAAACACTGAAACACAGTCTGGCTCCTGCTTCTCTGGTGTGTTTGGAACCACCGACATAGCGTCGTGTTCCGCGGAAAGTGTCCTGCCATCAACCGGGCCGTGCGTGTGGCGGCTTTCCTCAAGAAGAAAAAAAAAGAATCACAACCCATGAGAAGCCATAAACCTGGAAATGTTATCAGTTAGGAAGACTGCATAGACTATGACTCAAAAAGAAAGAAACGCTTCATAGACCTGACACATACGCAAACATCTGTCTGACTACAAAATACTCACTCCGTCCCAGAATGGATTCATGACTGTTTGAAATAGATCACCATCTCCTCCCTCCGCGCGTTGCCAGGGGCAAGGCGCCGCCCACCTGCACAACCAGTGAGGAGTTTTTGCAAGCAATGAAACAGTGTTAGGGAAGGTTACATACGCCAGAAAATCAGGTTCATGTTCAGAGTACATGCTCAGTACAGCATTTCTGGATTAGTAGCTTACACAAGCACCTGGAGTATTTAAACTTAGACATGGGCTGTAGTTTTCCAGATTTCTCACACCTTATCTTAACTGAAGTAGAACTATGTATAGATCCTCACTGAAGATTGGTTAAACATTTTCTCCTAGAATGGAAATGCCCTGTTTTGCTTACTCAAAAAGCCATACAGTAGTACTCCTAGTTTGCTCAATGCCAGACCATATCTTCTCACCTAAGATCCCAAGTAACTTGTGTGAGATCCTTATGCTCAATGCTACTGCTGATTAACTTGTCTTCTCGTCTAAGATACCTAATTAACTTATCTGAGGTTACTGCTGACAACAGAGATCTGCTCTTTAGATCCCTAATTAACTTATCTGAGGTTACTGCTGACAACAGAAATATGCTCTGTACAATAATAGGCTACTACTATATATATTGGGCTACTAATTTGCTCTGTAGTTTTGGAGTACAATAATCTGCTTCAGGTGGTTTTCAAGTGGTTTTGGAGTATATATATTGGCTACTAATCTTCTTTGTAGCTTTTTGAACAAGTAGCTATATGCAAATCAAGTTGAATCAATCCTGTTTATGCAGTGT
Source organism: Triticum aestivum (assembly GCF_018294505.1). Lineage (NCBI taxonomy): Eukaryota > Viridiplantae > Streptophyta > Magnoliopsida > Poales > Poaceae > Triticum > Triticum aestivum. The sequence goes on from NC_057814.1 coordinate 639,004,294, forward strand.
ACAGTTCTACAGTTTTAATAAATCTGAAATCTACTCCTGCATTAGGAACAAATCTACAGAGATTGAAGATCATCGTCATCTACAGACACTGAAGGTCATCATTTACAGGAGTAATATACAGAGACTGAATAAACCATGTTTCAGAGTGCCCAACTATAATCTACAGGATTGGCTGCAACTAAAATTGACCAATGTAATCGAGCTTCCTTCAACTAATCTACAGTAGGTGAACAAGACTATTCAAAGACTGAACAAATTGAAATTTAATACTGAAATTCAAAGACTATTCAAAGACTAAATCATGTTTCAGAGTGCCCAACTGTAATCTACAGGATTGGCTGCAACTAAATTGATTAATGTAATCGAGCTTCCTTCAACTAATCTACAGTAGGTGAATAAGACTATTCAAAGACTGAACAAATTGAAATTTAACACTAAAATTCAGTAGGTGAACAAATTTAACAATGACATTTACCCACAGACTGTACAATTTTACATGCCACATTAATTCAGTCTTTCTCATTTTCCTACTGGAATGGTTATGCTTTGTGTTTAAAAAAACAAAGGTTAATGCTCTTTTTTCCAGAATGTACTCATTGTGCCAATAGGAATAAACAGGAATCGTTGATCAATTTACCCACAGACTGTATCTATAGAAACAAGAAAAGGTACTGGCTTGATGAATCCAATCTATATATTGTGCCTATGTGCAGAAACAAATTCCCGCAAATCTAATAATCTCTGAATTTGTCTGAACTAAATATTCCCCCAGAAAACTAGATTCTCTTTCAAAATATATCCTGAAGACCATTTGACTTGGATGTATTCATTGTACTAGCTCCACAAGCTCTTCAAGAATTAAAGTGGCAACTACTCAGGTGACAAGAGCTACTTTGTCAAGTGACAAGAAATAATCTCGTGGACTTACCATTCACGCTCCCTGGACTTCTATTAATCTTCCTGCAGCTACTCTGTCAAGTAAAAAGAACTACTCTGTCAAGCCAATAATCTCTGCAGCAGGACATGGCAGGACAATAATCTCAAGAACTACTTTGTCAAGCCATTAAGAACATAGATAATCTTCCTGCAGCTATCAAATTCAAGTGGCAAGATGCAAGGAAAGCAGCTTGGGCTTACCATTCACGGCAAAACTTCATGGCACTCATTGCTACTGCAGGTTCCTGCTCTCTGTCCCAGCACGATTCCCAGCTTTCCTCTGGTACCTCACCAATAACTTCATGGTTACTGATCTACTTCTTCTAATCAGTCCAGCCGTCCACAATCTTCTGCCACTTGAACCCGTCCACAAGGATTGAACAGGAAGGGTGCATAGAGCCACATGCCCACCATAAACCACATGGAAACAGTGATGAAGATGCAAGTGACAGCTCCTCTGTACGTCTGTCCAAACTTTTCATACACAACCAGCAGAATCATCAGCTCAATGCCCTTCAGAAAATGTGGCTGTGAGAATAGAACCGATAGTTCTCACCGAATGTGGCATGGAACAGCTCTACATTCACCGAAACGGTGAGTTTTGGTCTCAAAATGAAAATGTGAATCGAACAGATACCAACAGGAACAAATCCAAGTTGCACAAAAACTCTGATGCAAGTGCAACTTGGAGCAGTTTGTTATGCACATCAAGTGCACTGAGTACAAGATACAAACACCCATAAAGGAAAACATACAGAGACCAAACTGTAACCGAGGACCAAGCAAAACGATTTAGGCCAAGAGTTAACCTATGATTCAGGGGAAAACATAAACTTAGTATTCACACCATTGCCGAAACTAACATGACAACATTCTGAAGAAATCAAAATGGTTACCCAGTTGACAAATGTCACGGCCGAGTTTTTTCAACTTATTTTGCTTCTGGGTACCAACGGACTAGAGCAAGAACTAAAGAACGACTTTGGTTCAACAAGCTATGATAGTTACCTACACAATAGTTTTCTGTTCCATATATGCATCTTAAGCATCCCAGACAGGGGAAGGTTTCATATACAAAGTTTGCGATTGTTTCAGCGTCGCGGACGTATCAAGCAGTGGCGCACGGGCCTGCGGTCATGTTCCCCTGGTTCCGTGGGTCGAGGAGGACCCAGCCGGTGAAGTCAATGGGCCTCACCTTCTTGAATGGCGGTCCATCCTCGACTACCTGTGCGTCATATACCTTTTGATCATCAACGCCCACCTGCAAGAGTAGCAGCCTCTTTGCAGGGTTTGGTGTGCTGGCCGAGGCAGACGAGGTGGCGGTGATGGTCTTCTTCTTGGCGAAGGCAGACCTAGGAGCTGGGGTCAGCCACCTAGGAACAGGAATCCTCGTCCGGGGCAGAGCATCAGTGGGACCCACTGCTGAAGTCGGGGCAGCCGCTGGTGGAGCAGGGGCCTTGGTAGTGGTCGAGGCAGCGGTCGCGGTCGCAGTAGCCGAGCCAGCATCGGTCGCAGTAGTCGAGGCCTATGCCCCCACCCCATTGGGTGTGGTAGAGCTTGCATAGTGCAATATCACACCCAGGGGCAAGACCTACACCGCCAGCGATCATACACTCTCATCAAGTTTATCCCGGCCGTAAAGCGTCCTTGACAATGAACGAGATGCTCCGCTTGGTTCCTTCACTGAGAATAACTAAACCATCATCTTGATATATATTTCTATTCCACCTATTGCGCCTCTCATCTTGATTTTTTATATTAAAATTTTATACTTACTATAGCGATTCTTAAGGTGTATACTTATTCATTACTTGTTTAAAATATTTTTTAACACACTTGTTTGGCATACCTGATTTGGTTAAATATTAGTTATATTATTTTTTTCTTATAAATTTCTAATGTATATCATTGAAAAAAACTCATGTGTTTCCCTGAATCCAATTTCTACTTTGAAACAAATATTTTTTTGTTTAGATATTTGTGTAAATAATATAGTTTATACATATCTATGGTCGATATCTCTAAAACATATAGTTTAACAAATATTATAAGAGCGGTTGTCCTATATGATTAGGAAAACATATCTATTGAACATTCTAGAGTACAAATTTAATCATATGTGAGGGACTACTCTAAGTATACAGACGCTTTGGAGCACGATGTACAAAATTTTAACAAAATATTTATTAAAGCATATGTGAGAGATTACAAAATGTACAAATTTAACTATATATATACACACACTATTTTCCCTGATTTTTAAGGCCTCACAATCAATTGAGGTTCAACTTGAAATGGGATCTTCCGATTTTGACTGGGTCAACAATATCTCAAGAGGCACTCTCATTAAATTAGTTTAACTAGCAAAAGAGCCCGTGCATTGCAACGGGAAGAAAAAATACACATGCCCCTAACTCAGTAATCATGATCACTCAACACCACAATAGGTCCACGTTCTTTATAGCATGGCATCACATCTGTGTCACCTCGTATCCTCCTTCTCACCCTCCCCGACAACATTGTTTAAAAAACTAAACTGGTGAGGCCATTGTTTTAGGTTTTTACTACTTGAACCTCTGGTTCACCTGTATGATGTCTTGTTTTCATACCATAATTCATTTTTTTTACATATTAGCATTATACTAAATAGGAAACATGGCGGTGCGTTGCTACGTGTTATAAAAATAAATAAATACAAATATGCTTAAAAACTAAAAAAAAACTCAAACAACTTCCAAGGGCCATTCTTAAAATGAAAATCCATCATTGTCTTGATTATATATAGATATAACTTCCAATAAATTGATCAACGCAAGTGAGCTACATATACATAACCAATTTAAATTTCATCCACGCAGATATGTGTACATGCTCATATATTTGTGCACGGGTTCAGACAAAATTAACTGGACCGTTATGAAATAATATTACAGGAACAACAACTTGAACATATATAATTGTAGCGTATTTGACCAATCTTTTTCAATTGTAGAGCTCACTCTATATTAAATTATTTTCGGTGAATAAAAATATATATTTGATCTCCAACTAATCCTAGAGGCTGGGCTTGGCGGGCTCAAGTTGTGCATCTGCATTGGATAACACTTTATATATATATATATATATATATATATTAATGTATATGCAAAGTTTGTACGAAATAGAAATATCGGACAAAAATAAGATATATGTATGAATTGCAACAACTTTAAATTGTTAGACATTGAGAAAGGAGGTATATCTGATGGATGAATATGTGATTAGATTGTTTCTGTGCATTACACTCCAAAAACAAATTGTCAGAACATTACATGTATTCTCATCAGAACGTGCACTGTCAGCCGTGGAGCAATATGTGATCTTGGCAAGCTGGCCACCTAGCTTTTTTACGGGTGATGCTACCGAGACAAAAACATAGTAGACTTTTCTTGGTTTGGCCACATCGGAAAAATCTATCGTGAGGTAGTCAGTGTACCTCCCCTTGAACGAAGCTCAGCACGTACGTAGCTGGGTTCTTGTTGCACGGAGGTAGATACTCGTGACTACCAGCGCAGAGCGCAGCCGATCCAGGCGGCACGGCCAGGCACGGTGTCACCGCAACGAGCTCCATATGTCGTTCTCTGTGGTGGCGATCCCGGTCAAGCCTGCAGACGCCCCCTCTAGGTTTGATGTGCTCATGCACTCGCCATGGCTGCAGAGCACGTCACATGGACGTCGATCGGGTCGAGGATCCGTTTGAGGCTGCAACCCGTCGACAAGGGCGGCCGGAGCGATTCGCTCGAAGCCGGCCGTCCTCGATCTGGGTGAACTGGGCTCCTCCAGCGATGTTGTCTGTTTTTTCCACCGATGTTGCCTGTTTTTGCCCGTTCATAGTGAGTTCCTCATATCGTCGTCGAAGATGGATGGCCAAGTGAATAGCCGCAGCCGCTCCGGTGTGACAGCGACCACCGTACAGATGGCCGGTTATCTCTTTAGCGCGCTCTCCCGTGCTTCTGCTGAGCTTCCTCGCTTCTTGTCCAGGCACCGTCCCCGTCACATAGATCGATCTGCCGGGCATGATATGGGCTCCGTATATGTATTACGTTCTGGTGGAATTAGTTCGTATCCAACACGTAAGGAATTATAGTCTTCTTTTCAGGATTATAAGGAATGAGAGTTGGGAAGGAAAGATCAATATTTTTTTTTTTTGAGGGAAGGAAAGAAAGATCAATCGAGACATGATCGATCGATCATTGTGGTGACGAGGAAAATGCTTTGGCTAGGCTTGGGCTGATTGATCCGATCGAGTTCACATGGGCCAGCCAACGATCTCTATACGTGACAACCCTTCACCTTTTAAATCTCAACCATCAATATTTATGACTAATATGAAATCAATGGATATAAAGGGGGGACTTATGGAGAACCATGAAAGGATCCTCCCTTTAATATTAGGTAGGTATATATATAGATTCACTACGCTCCTTAATTTTGAAGCTTTTATTCGATCAAGGTTTTCAATTTGGAGGCGCTAGGCGATGGCCAAACGCCTTGCCTAGGGCATAAATGAAAGTCTAAGCAGGGCAAGTAAGGAATTGTCTACCCAAGTGAAGAATCATGCCATATTGCACTGGTATACCAAACGGGCCATATTACAATTGGAGTAGCTAGAAATTAACTTATTTATTTGCCCAAAATTAATATCGACACACATATAATACTCACAAATACATCTTGATAGTAAAACTATATTACCGCCTAGGGCGCTTAAGCACCGCCTAGGCAAGGCGAAGGCCAACCGCCTCGCTTACGCCTACCGCTTTTTCCAGCCTTGGATTGTAGCATCAAAATAGTACATGTAGACATCAATGTAGAAATTTTCTCGACAGCAGTATGGGTTGATTGGTAGATAACACAGAATCATACCGTGAATGGCCAACCAAAACACCGTATTATTAAAAAAATGAAAAAAAAAACACTTCATCATCCTGCCTACTCGGCAAACGAAATACTCCCTCGGTTCTAAAACATATGGTGTATTTTCTTTAAAGTCAAATTTATTTAATTTTAACCATGTTCTAAGCGAAAAATATTGGCATCCACAATTATAAGCAAATAAAATACTCCCTCATATCTATATTACTTTTCACTGAAACACTTGTTGTATCTAGATGCATTTTGGTGCTATATACATCCGTTTGAATGACAAGTAATATGAATCGGAGAGAGTATGAAAATTCATTTCATGATGAATCTAATGATATCAATTTCAACGACAATCCCTGCAGAGGCCACCTAGACAAAACAGACATGCCTAAAACTCCACACGTCATGGCACGTCATGGCACCTACCAGGACAATTACTCGGCTGGGCTGACAATGCGGACGTTACTAATGACGTTACTACCCCTAAAAAATACCAATGGCGTTGTTAAGACATCTTCATGGTGTCGTGGTAATTCCCTTAGTAACTGGAGTTATCATGGCATGGTTATTAGATCGTGACTCATAACAGTCGTTATAATGCGAGAATAGAAGGAAATCTAAAAACGATCAGCGGATAGACATGACCTGAATCAACAGGTCCTAGATACCATCGTACACACTGTCATATGAAAGAAAAACATCCAGCATGAATAAGGTGTTACCCTAGAACAATGAGTACGAATCTGGGTAAAACCTCCTTCATGTGAAATCCTGTACCTAGATGATTCACAACTCTCTCGAGGATCCTCCAGAGTTGCCGTGACTATAGGATGTAGCGGTACTGCATAAGCCTGATTTACCCACAATCCTCTTGAACTCAATCCCTGACCGAACCCTAAAAATCCATCGGTACTGCCTAATTTCAGATGTGGTGGTCAATCCCCTTTTGAACCCCCACATTCAATCTAACCCCTACCACATAAATTGAATGTGGAAATAGAATCAAATACACAAATGATTGGGAAAATCAAGAGCGATTAGGGGAAGCATAGGGCTTATCGCCATTGCTGAACTCCTACCGGCGGGGTTGGTGATGCCGGTGACCGACGCCGCTACTCGCCTTGCAGTTCTTCGCTCTGTTGATCGCCGTCGCCGGTGTGAGAATGGGTAGAGTGGGAGAGAGCGGTAAAGGAAGGTGCGGGTAATTTTGTCGGCTCTTTGGGAAACTACGCGATGTCTCGAGCATGGCTCCTCGCGTGTAGCTGCCGTCGCCCACATGCCTCTAGGTACATCCCTCGGGCCTGGGTGTGAAAAACTGTCGATTCGTCCGTTACTAGCGGGCCTGGCTCGGCTATGCAGGCCAAAGAGTGAATGCAACCTACCAACAGTCCATCTTTCTTATATATATTTACTAATTGGAGGCACCTTTAATGACCTCTCATTAATCCACATATATATATATATATATATATATATATATATTTACTAATTGGAGGCACCTTTAATAACCTCTCATTAATCCACATCATCAAAATTAATCAAATTGTTAGATTGTAAATTTTACGATCAGGATAAAAGGAAAACGTGCGTAACGCAAATGATCCAGTCCTATAAAAAAACACAGCTGACACGTCCAACATTAGTGCAAAAAACTAGGAAAGCCACACATAAAAAAAAACAAGGAAAGCCTCACGTCAAAAATGAGAGTCCTCTTACTGTACGAACTGTTATCTGTAGTCCAGCACGCAAAAATGAGAGTCCTCTTACTTTACGATCTGTAGTCCAAAACGAAAAGAATATGTAGATGCATTGTCTCTTCATCCTCCTCCAAGCCACGCTCCTATGATAGTTCAATCTTTCTCGCCATTATCATCTCACCCTGACTTGATGGCTCAGCCCATCATGTTCGTCCTCCCAGGCTTCATTGCCGCCACATGTTAGATCGACATACTCCTCTCTTCTATCTTCTCTCTGATTCAACTCACCAAAGCCAAGTATCCAACAAGGAAATAGGAGCTCTCCACTGGCCGCAATCAGCTCTATTTGTCTACATGATCTTTCCGTCATTCCCCTGGTAATCTCTTCTCTTTTGTGATTTCCCCACATAATACCAAACCCTAATGGTTTCACCGTCAAAATTTCTGCACATATATAGATAATGATGTCCTTATCCCCTTCTAATTTAAATTTGGATCAGTTTATTGTATTCTTCTGCATGAAACAAATTCCTTTCAATTTTTTATTTTCTTCAGATTATTTGCTCTTCAGTCCATCTACTATTTAATCTAACTTCGTCCTAGAAATCATATAAATTTAACTTGCGTTAGATGATATAGGTGGCAAAGTCATAATACCTCGTGATGGCAGAATTGCTGGAGCTGGTGGACGAATGACATGTCCAAGAGGGAGAATGTTGCAACGGTGCAGAAGTTACACAACCACGATACTTTCTTATATGTGATGGTACAGTACGATAACCTTAACCACCAGAATATGATGTCAGTCTTTCCTAATTCAGTTCATCACGTATAACTACATAAATAACTATAAGAAATCGCATGTACTGAATAGAGATCGTGCAGATTGAAATCTCTTCCAGTATTGTTTCCTGATTGTTTGCATCTCGCTGCATGCTCATCTAACCATAGTCTTGAGACTCAGTTATTGTACCATTGTATCCTGTTAACTGAATTAACTGATTGCAACCATCAGCTTATCTGAGGTTTTAAACATGGTGCCATAGTTCTCCAATCATATACATATACTTTTCCCCAGAACATTCTTTTTAACCAAAAAATTGGTTTTTATCATAACTGCATTTTATTAGATCACACGGTATGATTAATAGCTTATTTTATAGACTTGCTCTCCTTGGTTTGATTACATGTTAAAAGGAATTATTTATTTTGGTTGTAGTCATCTTAGAGTCATCATCCTGGTGCTGTGTGTGGGCACTCGACGGCCACGGCAGAATGCGTGCGCTGACGAGGGCGCACTCATTCACCTTTCTACATACAATTGAATTCATCATAGAGTCCAAGGTGGACCAGATTGATCCCTACTACCAGGACAAGATAAATTGAAGCCACGTCACAATCATATCTCCTTCCTCGGGCCTATGGAGTTATTTGCAGAAGCCATTTTTTGCTGTGCACACGCACATCCTCCTTATTAAGGGCTCCCTATCATTCAGTGGACACCCTCCCTCCTAGGCACATGCTCTGCCAGAGTTGCTTCCTTGCTATATGACACCAAGTGTCCTGAAGTAGCCTGCTGTTTCTTTCCCAGACCAGTTCACAAAATTACTTATATTTTTCTTGATTATGAAGCATGCTAGGCAGCGATGGACAATGACATTACCCTGCAGGTGAAATATCCATGGTACATTAGAAGTCGCAGCATAGTATAGATGAAGCTGGAATATGTTGATTGGCTGCTGCACGGAGTGCATGCAGATTTGCATTTTCTTATACTATCATGAAAAGTGGCTATTGTTTCCTGATACGATTTCACTGAAATGCATAATGTATGTGAGTGAACTCCTAGATCGGAACCAACTGATTGGTTTGTCTGTTATCGGAATGTCTTACTTTTTAGTCCATTTGGACTATGTATTTTTCCTTGACGTAGTGTTGATCGTATATCTATAACATCAAGCATGCAAATAAGCATGTGTACAGAGCTTCTGATGAAATAGTTGATGCATATAATTCTACATATATGCTACATGATTAGGAATAGCATGAAGATAGCCCACCTATGTATCATGAGACGAATCTTACTAAGTTACATACTCATATTTCCCTAATTTAAGTTTCAGAATGCAACTTTGATCATTTAACTTTGTGCTTTGACTCGAGTTGGTTTTACAGGTTTTGTTGTATTCACTGTATGGTTCTGTACCTTAGCCTTTCGAAATATTACTGCTATGACATCCGAAATTAATTTGAAATTTAGGTATATGTTTTCTTCGATATTGTCTTCTCTGTGACTTCATAATTTGTAACAAAAATAGTTCCCAACTGTGTAATTACTGTAACTTGAAACTGATTAAGTTTGGGTCACAAACAGAGAAAATGTAGCTACTTCTACACTTAGTATATTTGTACTGTAATGTTTTCCTTCTCCTTACCTTCCCATCCCATTATTTAGGTGTTCTGCATTTTATATGATACGAGCATATACATCTCCCTATACAACTGCATACTGTCCCATAAAGATAGACATTCATGATTTTAAAATTCGGATGATATTTTACATCTAAATTTAGTTGTCCTACTATGAAGGCATTTGCCATTGTTACGTGCAAATGATAAATCAAATATATTTGTTCAACAAGTTGCACTTGGTTCAGCCACAAATATGCCATATGAACAAGCTTAATTATTTCTCAGATTTCACATAGGTCACATATGGTTAGTTTTGTTTTTATTGAACAAGCGCAACATTAATATGGTCAATTTACCGAGAAAATCTGGCATATATTGATATATAATGATCTATGGATACAGAACGTATACCAATTCTTTCTTTTCTATACATATATAGCTATTCATTCATCGTTATACATATTTTTGCACTTAACAATTATTTTATGTAAAAATGAAATCGCTAGACCGTGCAGATGCACGGGTTTACAACTAGTGATCATAGTGCTCAGATCTGGTTAGGCTATATGCGGGCAAGCAAACACGCCCACAATGCATGTACTCTACCACTAATTAACAAGAGGCTGGTCAATACACTTGGACTTCATCCTCGCCAGTGGCCGCTGCTTGTAGAAGCTACTTTAGAGCATCTATAGCTGGCCTCCTCAAACCCACTCAAGCGTCCATGGACGCGCCCGATCAACTACCAGACATGGAAGAGAAGGAAAAAATTAACCCAACCCGACTTCTCGTATCACCCATATACATATGGGTCGTCCGCAAACTCTCGTATTAAGAACAAATATAGGCCAGATATGAGAGCTTGCGTACGCGCCTGGTAAGTCCACCACGTAGGATGCGGCCCACCAAACCACCTTTCTCTTTCTGTATTCATTTTTTCTCTCTCTTTATCTCCATAAATCACGAGCAAGTGATCGGAAATATAAGGGAGAAAATGAAGTATGACAGTATGGATGGAGAAATAAGAGCTCAAAACAGACACACCGAGTCACTGACAAACACTCTTATCCTTCTTTACGAAGCTCTTATATTTTTTTACGGACACTACTAGGGAAAACCTTATACACAGAATCTTAGCAGCAGCGTGGTTTAAAAACAAACGCTACTGCTAATTAGCAGTAGCGAGCTCCAGGAAACCGCGCTACTAACACCCATATAGCAGTAGCGCTCTAGGTGAAACAAGCGCTACTAGTATAATTGCCACGACGTTCACTACTAGAAAAAGTGCTATAGATGGGATTGACACTAATGACGCATCAGACAAGCGGTGCGCCATTAGTATATACTAATGGCGCACCACCTTCTGATACGCCATTAGAGTTGAAACTACTAATGGCGCACCAGGCGCCGGGTGCGCCATTAGTATCAAAATTTTTTTTTAACTAGTGCGCCTGTCCAAACATACTAATGGCGCATCCAGACACAGTGCGCCATTACTAGTCACCTGGCCCAGGGTGCGCCATTAGTATCAAAAAAAAATTTAACTAGTGCACCTGTCCAAACATACTAATGGCGCATCCAGACACAGTGCGCCATTATTAGTTGTAACTAGTAATGGCGCACCTGTCCCAGGGTGCGCCATTAGTATCAAAAAAATATTTTTTTAACTAGTGCGCCTGTCCAAACATACTAATGGCGCATCCAGACACAGTGCGCCATTACTAGTTGTAACTAGTAATGGCGCACCAGGCCCAGGGTGCGCCATTAGTATCAAATTTTTTTTTAACTAGTGCGCCTGTCCAAACATACTAATGGTGCATCTAGACACAGTGCGCCATTACTAGTTGTAACTAGTAATGGCGCACCAGGCCCAGGGTGCGCCATTAGTATCAAAATTTTTTTTAACTAGTGCGCCTGTCCAAACATACTAATGGCGCACCACCAGAAGGTGCGCCATTAGTAACCTGGATTACTAATGGCGCATTTAGTGTTGGTGCGCCATTAGTAAGTGGGCAGCAACAAGATATTTTGGACAGCCTCTCCTACCCACACTCACTTTCTCCCCACTTCATTCTCTCCACCTCCTCCTTGTCTCGGGTGCCTCCTCTTTTTCACCTCATTTCCACCATAGATTCATTCAATTTAAGTGGTTAAATTACCTTGTTTTGATAGGTAAGTAAGGGGGGAAGCTATATTTATGTTGTTCTCCCTACAACAATGTGCACATGTACTTTTTATGGCCTAGCTAGATCTATGCATGTTCGTGGTGTTGCATATGTTTGTCGTGTTGCATATGTGTTTGTGTTTGGAGGTGTACCGGTATTTGAAATACGATAGTTGCCAATATTTTGCCGGAATGTTGATTCATTTCCGTTTCGGCGAGAATTTTGGCATTAAGCATTCTTTTTGGTCCTATTTTTAGGGAAAGTCATGCCAAATTTTTTCTTGGTTCTAAAATATCGTTTTGCTCTACCCCGCAGGCGACCATGGTCCGCATGATGACCGAAGGCATCGTGAATAGGTTTTTGAGGTCCGCGAAGGCCGAGATGCTTCAAAAGAACGAGACGGAGATAAGATGTCCGTGTCGAAGATGCAAGCTGAAGAGCCTTATTGCAGACCCGGAATCCTGGCAGGTGCAGGACCACCTGCTCTTGCGTGGTTTCATGGATGGCTATCGGTGGCAAGGTGATGAAGATGACTACGAAGTCGTCCATGGGGGCCGGGCAAGAAATGAGGAAGGGCAGCAAGACAACCACCGGGGCTCGGGCGGGCGAGAAGACGAAGAATCCCCAGGAGATGATCACGACGGTGATGCTGTACACAGTCATCATGTAGAAGATGCAGGACATGATGATGAGGAAGATGCCGGAGCAGACGACGGGCATGATCATGAAGATGATGATGCCGGCGGAGCAGACGACGCTGGACCATCGATGGGCTGGGTGCAGGACCCTCATATTCAAGAGCTGCTTCTCAAGCAGACGGATAACGCAAGAGCTGCCGCCCGAGAGAAAGCCAAGATGGATCAACTTGAGTTAGACGCGGTTACTCCATTGTATGAAGGATGCAGGCCCGAGGATACCCGCCTGAAAGTAACGCTCATGGCTCTGGAGATGAAGGTAAAACACAAAATGACCGACGCATGCTTCGACGAGAACATGTCATTCTGGCACGAACGTCTTCCCAAGGGGAACAAGTGCCCGACCAGTTTGGAGGAGGCGAAGAAAATCGTGTGTCCTCTGAATTTACCGCACGTGAAATACCATGTGTGCATGAACAATTGCATCATTTATCGGGACGAGCACGCGGAGTCTACCATATGTCCGGTGTGCGGCGTCACTCGATACAAGAATAGGAAGAAAGCTCCTCGAAAAGTGGTGTGGTACTTTCCGATCACTCCTCGTCTGCAGCGGTATTTCGCGGACCCTAAGGTAGCAAAGCTTCTGCGTTGGCACGCGGATAGGGAGGAGAAGAAGTGAGAAGATGACGCAAATGATCCGGAGATAGATAAAAAAGACAAGATGCTGAGTCACCCTAAGGATGCGAGCCAGTGGCAAGCGTTGAACTTCGAAGACCTAGAATTTGGGAACGATCCAAGGAACATCGTGCTGGGCGCGAGCACCGATGGAGTCAATCCGTTTGGCAGCAAGAGAAGCACACATAGCACCTGGCCTGTGTTTGTGTGGATGTACAACCTTCCCCCCTGGTTGTGCATGAAGAGAAAGTACATTCACATGAGTATGCTAATCGAAGGACCGAAACAACCAGGGAACGACATCAATCTATATCTGGGGCTGCTGAAAGAGGAGCTAGACACGATGTGGAAAACTCCAGCCAATACGTGGGACGCCGCAGAGAAAGAATATTTCCCTATGAGAGCCGCGCTGCTCACGACGGTGCACGACTATCTCGGTTACGGATATCTCGTAGGGCAGGTGGTCCACGGATTTTCTGGATGCGCCAGGTGCATGGATGACACAACGTATCGCCAGCTAGATAGAGATCCCGGGTCTTCGAAAACCGTGTTCATGGGACATCGAAGGTGGCTTCGCGACGATGACCCGTGGAGAAAACGCAAGGATCTATTCGATGGTGAAACCGAACCCCGAGGACGCCCGCGTACGAGGAGCGGCGAGGAAATAGACGAGCTGTTGAAAAATTGGAAAGACTGCCCACTGCCGGGAAAGAAGCAAAAGGCGCCAGAGCCGGGAAAGAAGCGAAAGGCGCCAGAGCCGCTGCTGAAGGTATGGAAAACGAGGTCTGTTTTCTGGGACTTGCCGTACTGGAAGATCCACCGTGTGCCTCACAGCCTTGATGTCATGCATATCACGAAGAACGTGTGCGAGAGTCTGCTTGGTACCCTGCTCAACATGCCAGAGAGGACCAAAGATGGGCCGAAAGCAAGGGCAGACTTGAAATCAATGGGCATCAGGCAGGAGCTTCACGCTATATATGATGATGATGATGATGATGATGATGATGATGATGATGATGATGATGATGATGATGATGATGATGATGATGATGATGAGGCGAAGCAGGACACGGAAAGTCGTCGCAAAGGCAAAAAGGCCAAGAAGACCGGAAATGACTACCCTCCCGCGTGCTTCACTCTAAGTCAGGAGGAGATCGAGCAGTTTTTCACCTGCCTCGTAGGAGTAAAACTTCCTTACGGTTACGCGGGGAAGATAAGCAGATACCTAGACCTAGCGAAGCTGAAGTTCAGCGGGATGAAGTCTCACGACTGTCACGTGCTGATGACGCAAATACTTCCAGTTGCAATCCGTGGGATCATGGACGCGCACGTCCGTGAAACGCTATTTGGCCTATGCAACGTTTTCGACGTCATCTCTCGGAAGTCTGTTGGCGTGAGGCAACTCAGAAGGCTACAGGAAGAGATCGTGGTGATACTATGCGAGCTTGAGATGTACTTCCCGCCCGCATTCTTCGACGTTATGGTGCATCTGCTTGTCCATATCGTGGACGATATCATCCAACTCGGCCCTACGTTCCTGCACAGCATGATGCCGTTCGAAAGGATGAATGGTGTCATCAAAGGATACGTTCGCAACATGTCACGTCTAGAGGGAAGCATAGCCAGGGGCTTTCTGACCAAAGAGTGCATCTCCTACTGCACGAATTATCTAGGCATCGAGAACCCCGTTGGTCTGCCCGTCAACAGGCACCTCGGCAGGCTCGCTGGATGGGGTCACCGTGAGGGTCGCCGCGAAATGCATGTCGACTTCGAGGGTCGACTCGCCGACTTTGAAAGAGCAAACCTAGTCGCGCTACAACACATAGACGTGGTCGATCCTTGGGTGGTAGAGCACAAAACCTTTATTAAGAAGACGTACAATGACCGAGGCCAACAGAGGACGGACGGAGATATACTCAAAGAGCACAACTCATGTTTCACGCGTTGGTTCAAGCAGCAGCTTCTATCGTACCCTTTACATGAGGATTCTTCCGCGGAAGAACAACTCATATTCGCCTTGTCACAGGGCGCCGAGCACAACCTGATGACCTATGAGGCGTACGATATCAACGGCTACACATTCTACACCGAGGCCAAGGACATGAAGAGCGATGGTTATCAGAACTCCGGGGTAACGATGGAATCCTACACCGGTAACGACAAGGACAGATACTACGGAAGGATCGAGGAGATCTGGGAGCTGAGCTACGCTGGAGAGAAGGTCCCGATGTTCCGTGTCAGATGGGCCAAGAGCGTCCTAAAAGAAGACCGGTATTTCACCACCATGGTTATACCCGAAGCCAAATCCAAGACCGCAGGCGCAAACGTCACCGCGAAAAATGAGCCATGGGTACTGGCTTCCCAAGTGGACCAATGCTTCTTCATTACCGACCCGTCAAAGCCCAGTCATGTTGTCATGAGGAGAGGCAAAAGGAAGATCATCAGAATGGATGGAGTAGCCAATGAGCAAGACTTCGACAAGTACGGCGACCCGAGAATCGAACATGACGACGATGATGAAGTAGCAGCATACACCACAAGAAGAAGCAGGACCACCCTACCTAAAGGACGTCCGTTCCACAGAAGAACTCCATTTGCGAAAAACAAGGGCAAGAAGATTGTGAACAGATAGCTAGCTAAGATCGATTGTATTTAAATCGTAGCTTTCATTTCTCGATTGTATTTCATGGGCACTTTTTGAACTATCATGAATATTTTTAAATTTCATGGACACTCGATCTCGATCCCCCTCCATCTCGATCGCTAGCTATCCCACCTCGCCAGATCCGGTCCCCCTCGCCGCCGAGCACCCCCCGGTCCACCGGCCCCCCGCACCCCGCGCACCCTCCCCCGCTCCACCGGCATTACTGTTTGATGATATTTTTTAAAAAATTATTATTGTCTTATAAAAAATATATTACTGTTATGATTTAAACAAGTTTGAACATATTTAAACACAAATAAATATCAAACAGCATTTTAAATGCATAAAAAAAATTGTGGAGCCTGGGAATCAAACCCAGGACCTCCTGGTGTGAGAACTGGCTGCTGAACAGTCGAGCTAGTAGAGGGAACTTGGTGTGGATCAGGTAAGGTGGAAGATAACCTGTTGGCTCGAGCAGAAAAAAAAAATACTAATGGCGCACCAGGGTGAGGTGCGCCATTAGTATGGATGTACTTATGGCGCACCAGGGTGAGGTGCGCCATTAGTATGGATGTACCTGTTGGATAACCTATCCCCTCTCTCTCCCTCGCCCTCGCTCTCGATCCCCTTCCCCTCTCCTCTCCCGACGCCGCTGCCCCACCGCCTCGACGCCGCCCCGTCGTCCTCGTCTCCGCCCCGACGCCGCGACGCCGCGACGCCGCCCTCTCCTCTCCCGACGCCGCCGCCCCGCCGCCCCGTCGTCCTCGTCTCCTCGGCGCCGCTCTCCTCGTCTCCTCGGAGCACCACCACCACCCGGACCTCGTCGCCTCCCGGACCTCGTCGCACCACCACCAACATCCACAGCGTCGACGTCTTCGTCCCCGACGACGCCCCCGTCTTCTACGCCCGCAGGTACCCCATCCAAAGCACCCCCACCTCCATTTCCCACCTCTCCCTCTCTGCTCCTAATAGAACAATCTGTCTCTAAACTTCATACTATGTTTGATTTAAAACCATGCTATTGTAGAGTGAAAGAGTGCGTACATGTGCTATTGTAGTACAGAAACAGAGTTGTGTTAGATTCATGATGGATTGTTTTATATAAAACCATGATTTTGCTATATCATCAGCTGTATGACAGTACTATTTTTCAGTTCCCTGTGTGTTGCTTCAGTATCTCTTTTCCTACCTGAATTTTCTTCTGAATGCAAGATGATCCTAAATGTGCTGCTGGTTTCTCATTACCAACTATCATGTGAAATTTGAAAAGTTACACTATACTGCAGTCAAATATTCAGCAAACGAGTCCATCAAACAAAGATCCTCTAGTAGAAGAAACTCTTCTTTTTCTATCAGTACTAAGCTACTGTTCATGTAAGTAAAACCAGCATACTACTGTTCAGTTGTGTAATTGCATATGTATCGAAGCACTAGGGGGTAAACCAAGAAGGTAGATAGCACAAAATTCTTCACTAGGACAGTGACAACAGTGACTTTCTTTTAATTTTCAGAACATTTACAGTCTTGCTCACTACTCTGATTCTTCTTTATCAGTGGATGCAAAGTCAAAAACAAGAGCTTTTAGGACTTCATGTTTTGAAACCAGTTAAATCATATAGTTTCTGTTATTTTTTCTCATGCTCCTGTTCTCTGAACATATTAGCTGGAAGCATCACATAGTTTGTTAGCTTTTTACAGACAAGTGTGCTTTGATTTTTGTTTAAGATTGCAGCTATCTTCATGTTGTTTGTTCCATAAATATTCTTATATACCATCAAAATAACTTCTGTTAATTATGTTCAGTACTGATGAATTTTTCATTGACTATTTTGAACACTGTCATTCTCAAGTTAAGTTTGTACTCTGTAACCTCATAACCTCATAAAGAGCTATATATTTGTTTGGCTGTCTTCTGTTAACAATATTTACCCCTGTTCTTTCATGTGCAATTTGTAATCATCTATCTAACCATGTTTTCCATTAGAAGTTAGAACGCGTCTGTTTGTCTATTCTAAAACTAAGGTGTAGCATCCAAGAGCTTGTCTTCATTTAGTATGCTTCAGTTTATCTATTGTGGATTACTCTCTCCATTCCAAATTAATTGAAGTTCTAGCTTTGTCCTTATTCAAATTTGACCAAGTCCATAAGAAAAATATATCAAGACCTACAACGCCAAATTAGTTTCATTACACTGAAAACTAAGTTTCTGATTTATTTTGTTATAGAAGTGTATTTAGTTAGTTACTTACTCCTGGTAGCTAATAAGTGGTTACTCTTTGGACTTTGGTGGTGTATGTATAAAAAAACAGTAGCAAATAAAAAAAAGCAGTAGCAAATTAAAAAAACAGTAGCAAAAAATTAGGTATAAAAACAGTAGCAAATATAGCTAGGGAAATTTTGTTTAGGTATAAAAAACAGTAGCTACAATTTGTAAAAAGCATGAGCAACTGAAAAATCATCCTGAAATATAGCTAGGACAAACTTCAGTCTTTTTTTTGTTTGTAACAGAAACTACAATAGTAAATATTTCCTGAAGTAAATATTTTCAGTCATTACAAATATGATATTGCTTGGAGATGATACTGCTTGGAGATGATACTGCTTGGTGTATTTTCCATGTTGTGATGGAGGCCTTTTTTGCCTTGTCCACCCGAGAGGCCCTTGAGTTTGCCGGAATGTCGATTAACTTCCGTTCCGGCAAATTCGGGTACTCCATATTTCCTATTTTCAGCAAAGGTCATGCTGAAATTTTCCGTGAATTTTAGCATGACTTTGCTAAAAATAGGACATATGGGGTACTTGTGACTAATGCATGGGCCGGGGTATCTTAGTAGTTAATTAAGTAGGATCAAGTGCCCCGGCGTACTTGTGACTAATGCATGGCTTTTAGGGTGCCTCGGTGTCGATAAAAACCGAAATGATGAAAGCTTAGGCTTTTAGGGTGCCTCGGCGTCGAAAAACCCTCAATGATAAAAGCTTAGCTTTTAGGATGCCTCGGTGTCGACAAACCCTAAATGATGAGACCATGATCTTGTTCCTTGACAATAACCAACTTTTTGACCAAACTTTGTTCCTATTTAGAGAGAAACATGGCCAACAACGATGAGGCTGGGGGTTCGAGCGTCAAGCCATTCTGGATGCTGTCCCAGGAGATGGAGGAACAACCTCACTTGTATGAGGACGCCGCCTTCCCCACCGATCCTGAGACCACTGATGGTACCGCCGAGGATGACCCCACTGATGCCACCACTGATGGTGCCGCCGAGGATGCCACCACTGATGGTGCCGCCGAGGATGCCACCACTGATGATGGCGGCGCACGCACAGATGGCAGCCAACCGAAGAGGCAACGGAAGGACCGGCGCCCGACCGTGCTCCGCACCCTCAAGGAGGAAGTTACTGAAGTGGACTCCGACGGGAATCCAACGGCGCCCGAATGAATAGTCAAGGGGTACTCGCTTCAGCTCGGGTGCATTCTCCGGAGCACCGTCTCGATCAACACCGAGAACCTGAGGCATCCTGACCGAGGGAATTTGCGCAACCTCCTCTTCACGAAGCTGCACGAACGATACAAGTTCCCCGCTGAATTTGAAAACACAAGCCTCAAAGGGAATAAAGTGAACAATGCTTCCCTCACGAAGATGAGCAAGGCCCTGTCTACTTGGAAAAGCAATGTGAAGAGAATGATCGAGAAAGGTGAGAGTTATGAGAAGATCAAGGAGAAAAATCCTTCGATCACCGAAGATGACTACAACGACTTCAAGATCAATTGCTCGAGCACCGCAAACTCCGAATCAAGTAAGTGGGGGAAAGAAATGCGGGAGCTGAACTTAGGGGAACACACACTCGGTCCCGGCGGTTACAGAGTGGCGGAGCCTATATGGGACAAGGAGGAGGCGGACCGTGCCGAGCAAGGCCTACCGCCCCTCTTCGATAAATACGGTGACAAGCAGACCAGGAACTTTGTCAGGGCCCGGTACAAGAAGGACCCGAAAACAAAGGAGCTTACCATGGATCCGAAGACCAGGGCGCTTGAGCTTGTTCTGGTAAGGAATACACCCCCTCGTAATTAGCTCCATATGGTTGCATTCTAATTAATGAAGCCAAATTTCTAAATGGTTCACATTCCTTCCGCAGGCGACTGAAAGCAGTAGCGCGGGGTCGACTAAGAGCAACCCTTGGGACACCACTCTAAATAGGGCGTTGAATGTAATGAAGAACAAGGATAAGCTCAGTAAGCCGACGTCAGCTGGTCGTGTGGCCGGCAAAGGCTTGTCGACAAAATGGTCGTCATACTATGACACTGCTGGGCGAAAGGAGAAAAAGACCAGCTCGGAAAGCCAGGCGCGCGAGGTTCAAGAACTCAGGGCACAGGTGGCGCGGATTCCGGAGATTGTCCAAGAGCAAGTGCAACAACAACTCGGAGCGACGATCACCGCCATTGTGCCTACCTTGATCCAGGGGATTAGTGCGTGGATTGCGGGCGGCCAACAGGGGCCGCCCCCGATTCCTAGCTTCACGGCCAGCAACTCGCTGAACGCGATGGCGGGGCCATTGGTGTCTCCGGCGGAGGCGGCATTGGTGTCTCCGACGCCGGCACGGGAGCTTAATGCACCCGGGTGTACGCCGGCCGGCACCTCTGCAGCAAGCGGCCCCTCCGTCAACTGCACGCCCGCCATTGGCGGTGCCTCGACATTAGCCGAGCTCGACGCCATCATCACGGTAACTAATTAAGCCTCTCTCGGCCGAGGACTTCATCTCCTTGCCTTTGACTGGGCATCCCTAACGCCCTACATGTTTTCGCAGGGCGCCGCCGACGTTCCGTGCACTCTCCTGCACTTCGTGAACAACGAATTGGTCGATGTCGCCAAGGGCAAAATCGTTCAACCGGGCAACCCCTTGTTCCACGGTACCCAGATGCCACCCAACTTGTTTAGGGTCCAACTGGTTCGGGTGCTGCCAGGCTGCGACGAGGTGTTACCTCCGATTCGACCCATCGGGGCCGACGATGATGACGTGATGAACCTCAGCGCCTGCCTGAGCTGGCCCCGATACATTTGCCAACGTCGATCAGTACTTTGCCGATCATGGGGACGGTGGCGACTTCATGGGGCCTCCTTCTCAAGAACCCAACCCAACAAAAGACGTGTGCAATCTAGCTGGTACCGCGGAGAAGCCAAGTTGCAACAGGCGTCGTCTGCAGTTCAGCTCTCAGGAGATGCCTCCAGCTGCCGACTTCACCGAGCCTTAGATAGGCGAGGTGCCAAATATGATTAGCCCCAACACACTCAAGAAGGCGGTCTGTGAGCAGAACTCGGTCCCATTACAGGAGATCAAGAAGAAGGCACGCAAAAGAAAGACTAACAAGGGTGCGGGCCAGCCGGCACCGAGTACGATCCGTGCTCAGGACGGGCCACCTTCAACTGCGGATATCTCGAGGAGGGTGCATGTGGCGGGTAGGCCGATGCTACCGAGAAATATGCTCGATGCTGCAACCGGTGCTATGCGGAGTCTGCATGACAGTGTTCTTTCTTTGGAGAAGCGGCGTCTCCGAGAGAAGGATGTGGCATACCCGGTTTTCGCGCCCAAGGTGCCAGAGGGCAAGGGCTTTGTGGATAACTCCATCGGGGGTACGATCGTCCTGTGGTTTGATGACATCCACGCTATGTTGAACCTTCATCCGCTGCACTACACCTTCTTTCGGCTATTTTCGCTGAGTATGGAGATGCGGATCACTCGCGACAAGACCCCGGACATCGTGATAGTCGACCCCTTCTACATGCGTGCCAAGATCTTGGGCAGCGCTGGGGACCGGCAAGTCGCGAGTTCTTACCTCGAAGGCGTCATTCTGGCAAACCAAGATAAGGACAACTTCCTCGTGCCTTACTTTCCCGAGTAAGTCCTCCCCTCAACCGCCCCGTAACATATGAATTCTTAGATTTCGATCGTTTTTCTTTTAACATTCCGTGTTTTCTGTAGTGACACACATTGCACGCTCATCCTCCTAAGCCCCAAATATTCCATGGCCACGTATTTCGACCCGGAACGTCAGTCGAACGTAGACTACACAAATGTCAAGAAGGTTCTTGATGATGTTCTCCCCGGCTACGTCAAATCTGGAGGCACCTTCGCCAGGCCTATTCGTAAGTACGGCAAGCATGTGTTCTCCCACAATACGACGTTCTGCTGCGTCAAGCAGCCGCCTGGCGGTCAGAAGGATGCCTACTACGCCATCCATCACATGCGGGCGATCGTGCGGGACCATAATCACCTTCTCCTACCAAATAATCTCAAAGATTGGGCCGCAAGCTTGGGGGCAATCCAGGACGCGGACATCAGACAAGAATTCTTTCGCATCCAGTCGGAGTTTGCGGAAATCATCCATCAAGATGTCCTTCGTACCTCGGGGCAGTTCTACCTCAGAAATCAACCGTCCAACAGTGACATAGACACAATCCTACAAATGCAGGCTGACAACGCCCGTTGTTTCATGACTCCCACGATAGACGGCGGCTTCATCCACGCTCCGGTCCCTTGAGTCGAGTCGAAAGCAGTGATGCTGTGTCTAGTTCTGAAACATCGATTGTCTCATGTTGTAATTAAACTTTAATGAACTTGTAGTATGTCTCTTTGGTTTCGAGAGTCGTTCAACTTAGATGTAATCGATGCTATTAATGTCTTGCTTTTCTCTTCCGATCGTTCTGTTGCATACTTATATATTGCTTATGTATTGTCTGTGAATTGGTACTAACGTTTCGTTTGGCTACTGCATAGCGATGCCGTGGTATGTCGTGTACAAGGGTAAGGCTCCCGGAGTCTACGACGACTGGGAGGAGTGTCGGAGACAGGTTCACCGATTCAGCGGTAACAGTTACAAAGGGTACGCCACTAGGGCCGAGGCCGAATCTAGATACGACCGCTATCTAGCGGGAGAGGGGAGGGAGCGTTGGAGGAACCGGATGAAGACGAGTTTCATCGTGATGACCGCAGCTCTCTTCTATGTGATGGTAGTTTAGATGATCGATATCGACTTGTAATGTGAAGACAAACTCGCGGTCTCGAGACTTGTAATATAATGTTCTATCTTTGTTCGGTCTTTTCAATTCGGAGACTAATATGATGAATTGTATTCGGAGACTAAAATGATGAATTGTATAATCTTCTATTGTATTCGATGAATCTGTTGTTGATGTGTGCTGTCTATATTTTGTCCAATTATACATTTTGTAACCTGTGCAAAAAACAGAAAATAAAAAAATATAAAAAAACCAATATTCATACTAATGGCGCATCACATCATAGTGCGCCATTAGTATGCCGCGCATCACTAAACAGTGCGCCATTAGTATGCCGAAGTTACTAATGGCGCATCCCGTTGTTGTGCGCCATTAGTATGCCAAAGCACCTGGGTATAGATGGCACCCTGGGAGGCATACTAATGGCGCACTGTTGTATATACTAATGGCGCATCTGGGGTGCGGCATTAGTATACCAGATACTAATGGCGCACCAGTGGTGCGCCATTAGTAAAATATACTAATGGCGTCCTACTAATGGCGCACCACTAATGCGCCATTAATGGCCAAATTAGGTGCGCCATTAGTAGGCCTTTTCCTAGTAATGGTTGCCTCCAGGCTAGATATAGTAGTAGCGCCCTTCTCATAGACGCGCTACAGCTAAAGTACTCAGTAGCAGCGTTTTTCTTCAAAACTCGCTACTACTAAGTATCACCGCAACTAATTAAGTTTAGTCCCATACTGCTAAGTGAACAAGGTGTTTACCACCTTAAATATGTTACTTCTCAAACTATCTCGAGCACTTGGTCTTCATTAAACTATATGTGTAGGATTTTTGGGTGCAATATGAATCCTCGCCTGTACCTATACAGGTACGGTGAGGATTCATGTTGACTATTTAGATTCTACACAAAAAGATCGATGATGACCAATGTATATTTTTGATGTTTTTACATGCTTAGACTTATAGGGTTTTTCGAGGACAAAGCGGTACTGATATTGGGATAAACAAAAGAAATAACTGCTTCCTTTAGCAGTAGCGTTTTCTTCTTAAGAGCGCTATAGCTAAATTAGTTATAGTGTGTTCCCTTAAAGCGCTACTGCTAGTTCGACTTAACCACCCGCGGGCTCAACATTTTGCTAAGTCCTCCTCCCCCCTCCCGTTCTCCTACTCCTCTGTCGCCGCCGCCCGAGCCCGAGCCTGCCCTCACCGCCGCCGCCCTCAACCTCACCGTCGCCGCCCTCGACCTCACCGCCGCCGCCCGAGCCCGCCCTCGCCGCCCCTACCTCCGTCGCCGAGCACCTCCACGCCACCGTCTCTCCCCTCTCTGTGTAAGCCCCCCACCCCTCCCCCATCCCCTCTCTCTCTCTGCTTAGTTAGTAGATGTTTTTAGTAGTAGTAGATGTTAATTTAGGGTTCATAGATAATGATTTTTAGTAGTAGTAGATGTTAATTAGTAGTAGTGATGGTACTAGTTAGCTAGGGCAGTATGGTTAATAGTAGATGTTTTTTACTATTGTATAATGTAGTTTTTTTTATTGTTTTTAGTAAGTTTTTAAAATAATTAGTAAGTAAATTAATAAACTAGTTGAACTAGTTTAGTTTTAGTTGCACTAGTTTAGTAAGTAAATTAATAAACTAGTTGAACTAGTTGAATTAATAGAACTAATGTCTTTTTATTAAGAAAATTAATATAACTAGTTGAACTAGTTTATTTTTAGAAAGAACTAGTTTTTTTCCTATTTATAGTAAGTTTATATTTAGTAAGAACTACTTGAATTAATAGAACTAGTTATTTTTTTAGTTTAAGCAATTATTCAGGATGTATTAGTGATAACTTATAGGGTTTTTGTTTTTGCAGAAATCAAGGAGCCCCTCCATCATCCCCGCAGTGGTCCCTGTCACCGACCCCCTCCGACCTCGAGGTGAGACCAGCCAAATCTCCATGTCAATATGAGTCCTATAAGATATGATGTAGATAAAAACATATATATCTTGTGTTGCTCAAATAGGATATGTGGTTGCCCAAGTGGCCGGTCATGTTCAGGTTACACCTCCGAGTGGCCTATGTTTTGCCGGAGTGTTGATTAATTTCCGTTCCGGCAAATTTCAGGTGCTCGATATGTCCTTTTTTAGCAAAGGTCATGCCAGATTTTTCCGTGAATTCTGGCATGACTTGTGCTAGAATATGTAGGAAATATCGAGTGGCCTGGATTTTCTCGAAAAATAATTAAACGACATTTCGACAGACCGATAGTCAACACGTGATGAATAATCTAATGTAGGTTTTTTTAGTACATATATTTAATTGTACAAGTTTAATCTTTGAATTATGAACGTAGGAAATGTCGTACTCGGACGACGAAAGTCTCCCAGGGGAGTGCAGCTGGTGCCACGACGATCGAGGTCTGTGCGACAGGCCTCACCTATACGAAGATCGGCGCTTCAGCATTAAGCTCGAGGAGACCTTCGATGTTGAACCGGTACTCAACGACGACAAGTGTTTTTTCGTAATTAAGCACGACTTCAACTATTTCAATGTCTGATTTTCATCTTTTACAATTCGACTAGCTTATCCCATGCCATGCAAGACGCTATGTCTTGGAGAGGATGGGTTTTGAAGACCATGAAAATTTTGAAACAAAGAAAATACACCTAAGGACCCATCATGATATGGATTTTGAAATAAATCTGTACAATCCTCAGAGCGTAACCAATTTTGGTTGCCAAAATTGGGAAGCATTTTGCAAAATGTATGGTTTTTATGAGGATATGATTGTCACCATGGATCTTGGTGATCCTGACATCGAGCAAAACAATATGGACATTTGGGTCCTTGTTGATACGCTTCCGATTCTACCGCTATGTGAGTTTCTCAAACATAGTTATTAACTAATTTATATTGTTTATTTCAAAATAGTTGACAGCTTATTTTCATTCTTCAAAGAATGTGCGGAAGATGGTAGACAAAACCTACTACACCGATGGCTCCGAATTAACTTATAAGGAGAAAAATCATCTGATCGCATTTTGTACTGATCTTGAGAATTACAATACCTATTATCGAACTCCTCCAAATTATGATGAATACGTTCCACTAGTGCACGTGTTGAACCACGGTAACTTCTATGGAGATACCCTGGTAAGATTTTTTACTATTACGACATCCGTGCATCTTTTGCATACTTCTAAAACTAGTACATCATTGCTAACTACGAAGTTATTATTATGTTTCTCAACAGAAAATCCCGATGGATTGTGTGCCTCATCTGATGTATCAGAATGGTTGCCTTGATGTTCTGAACATACAGCCAGGTCATCCTACGGATCTCACCTGTGCATATCGGATTTCTAAAACCGGTGAACACATGCTCATCAAAGAATGGAAAAAATGTTTGGACAGTCGTAAGGAGGTTCTTGGAAGCAACATTAAGCGAAAGGCAAGAATTGGAGACAGGATAATCTCCATTCTCCATAATGGAGAGTCAGGGGCTATCTTTTTTTTTGCTATTTTACCTTAGAGAATATAGTAGGTCCTAAGAGAATGTAGTAGGTCCTATGAGGTACAATATGTTTATTATGTGATACAATGTGTTAGAGTTGATGATGAGGAGTAGTTGTGATTATGACTAGTGACCAACTTGCTATGTGATGTCTCATTGATGAAAACGATGATCATGAGGAGGTTTAATATGACAATGATGTATTATGATGATAAGTTGTTAATGATATGATGATGATGATTTTTATTATATTATTGGGTGAAAGAACCGCGGATTAGTTTCAAGTGTATGTCCATCCACTTGAAACTAGTCCACAGTTCTTTCACATTGTGATGTAATAACTCATTATGATGCGAAAATTGCATATGGGTCATACTGGCATATAGTAGCACTATCAGCCCTTGTACCTCCTCGAGATCCATGCTCATGCATGTATATGCGCAGGTATTCACTTCACGCGTGCATTTCTGAACAGTGGTCATGTGGGTTGTCTTTAGTCATTTATGAGGCCCAGCTAGCAGGGTCCAGTACGGTCCTAGTGATTTCTGTTTTTCTAGGGCCGTCCAAAGCGGCATCTGGGCCATTAGCTTGACAACTTGGGAGTGGCCCACTGGTCAGCCCAGGGGCGGCCAGATGCTTCCAGTATAAGCTTTATCCATCAGGTGTAAATCTGGATCCCCATTATCTGATGCCCTCAACAGCCTAATCATTGCTGGACACTCACACCTACAGGATCTTGTATTCTCAAGGAGAGGCTGCCCGTGGAACACAAACAATTTTCAACAGGATTAAATCATTTTTCCCATGTGTAAAAGGGTATTGCTTGTGTGAAGTTGAAGCTTTATATTCTTACTGAGCATCCACATACAATCTCCTGCATGGTCTTCCTTCTATCAGGATTGATCCTGTTTTTCCCGTATCTAATGCCGAAGCCATGCTCCCACGAATATAAGTTATAAAAATCGTAAGCCTCTGTCAACGAGTCGAAATTTGTCCCTAGCTCTGGCTTCACTACTTCATACCCCTTCCTGTCCACAAAGCCCCTGATAGTCTTCTCAAGCGCTCCCATCCTGCCTGGGCAGGGTGGCCGCTCAATTGAATTTGCGCCCACACGTACCCTGAAGAATCACCAAATATCAACGCCAATTTCAGAACACACAACAACTTCCAGATTTCCTGTCGCATCGACAGTTACACTGTTAGTCCTCAGCATCAGAGTTCAATGTCACAAGACTGCACTGCCATAAAACATTTTTGTAAGTGCCAACAGCCATGCTAAGTGTTTGTAGACTTTCAGAATTACAGGCATTTTTAGCCCAACTCTCTGCACTGGGTTTATAATAAACGATTTTTTTTAGTTCTTTTCCCCGTTTGCAAAGTGAAACATTTTTTCCCAGTACCACCTATCACAGTCAACACTAAGTTCAGGGGAAGGCAGACAAGCAGAGCCACCCTCACTACTTTTTAGTTGATGCAATTTTTTTCTCACAGCGAACAGCTGCTTGTACTCGGTCCAGAAAATTCAGTTCGCTCTTCCACGCCTATTCTTGCATTTTATACGTCTAAACACGCACAGTTTCAGGTGGTGGGTCACAACCATAGCATTTTTGTAGTACAAAAATACCACGAAATAGTTAGCTTGAAGATGTACTACCTTCTAATCTAGCCGGTCGACTTCGGATCAGGCTTTACCGCCGACTCCTCCAACTCCGATGGGGCGCTCTCGCCACTGCACTCGCCGGGGGCGGCGCCGCAACTGTCGTGGGCAGCCACAGAAGAGGCCGGCACTGTTACGCCCCATCTGTGGATCGGGATCGAATTTGGGGGAAATCGAATCTATGGTTCGTGACGAGGAAGTATATTCGGAATATATGCTTGTATTAGCTATAAAGTATGATAGAATTCTTCATAGAGAAAAATGGCTTGCTATTACAGAGAGAGGCGCTGGCTTATATAGCGCAGCTGACAACAGGAAGAAAAGCAACAGTAACGGCAACGGAAATGCTACAGGCTGGAAAGTAACGGTCTAGGCGAGTGTAGCGAGCCGTCGGATCTCCTTGATGGTTATCATTCCAGCCGTACGTTAACTGAAGCATGAAACTGGCCTAACAATACTCCCTCCTGAAAGCGAACTTGTCCCCAAGGAGCTTCATTGACTGAACCACCCATCCACCATTTTCTTGAAGAAGGCGGGAAATGTTTTCTTGATGAAGTGTGCATCCTCCCATGAGGCATCATCAGGAGGTAGGTTTTCCCATTGGACGAGCCACTGCACCACAGGAAGGTTGTTGCGAGGAATCTGCCTGGTCTCCAACACGCAGCTCGGTTCAGTCTTTATACGGCCATCGCGACTGACAAGAGGAAGATCAGCACAAGGAACTGCAGTTGGCCCGAGATGCTTCTTCAACTGACTGACGTGGAAGAATGGATGAATGCTTGCGCTGTCTGGAAGTAGGAGCTTGTAAGCGACGTTGCCCACACCAGCCATCACACGAAGTGGTCCATAAAACTTGCTTTGGAGCTTGATATGGGAGCGTATACCGAAGGCATTCAGCCTATAAGGCTGCATTTTCAGATAGACCATATCTCCTTCAGATAGAGTGTGTTCGCTATGCTTTTGGTTGGCGTATTACTTCATGCGAGCTTGAGCACCAGCTAGATTGGCTTTGAGGTACTGCCACATTGCAGTTCGGTCAGTTACAAACTCTGCCGCTTCACTGGTCGAGCTGGTCTTCAGCAAAGGAATTTGCAAGTCTGGAGAGGAGGATGACCATACAGAGCTTGAAACAGGGTTTTCTTCATAGAGGAGTGAAATGATGTGTTATACCAGTATTCTGCCATGGACAAATGCCGTGCCCATTTCTTGGGTTCAGCGGAGGTCATGCACCTTAAATAATTCTCAATGCATTGATTCACTCGTTCTGTCTCTCCGTCTAATTGAGGATGGTAGGCAGAGCTATATCGAAGCTCAATTCCCATTGCAGTGAAGAATCTTGCCACAATTTGCTGGTAAATATTTTATCCCTGTCAGAAACAATGGCCAGTGGAGGACCGTGTAACTTCAACACATTATCTATGAATGCCCTTGCCACTGTTTGAACATTGAAAGGATGAGCTAGTGGAATGAAATGAGCAAATTTGGATAGTCTGTCCACTACAACAAAGATAACATCATATCCTTGTGATTTTGGAAGCCCTTTAACAAAATCCATGCTTATGTGTGTCCAAACCATGTCAGGAATGTGGAGTGGGTCCAAGAACCCAGGGTATGGACAGGTCTCCCCCTTGTTTTTCTGACAGACAGGGCAGAATAGCACAAATTTGTCCATATCCTTTTTCATGCCTGGCCAATAAAAGACTTGTTTCAGTCTCTGGTAGGAAGCTTTCATACCTGAGTGCCCTCCCACAGCAGAGGAGTGCAGGGCATGCATTAATCTTGTTCTGAGAGCAGTGTCATTTCCAACATAAATCTTCCCATTATGCCTCATGATGCCATCCTGTAGGGAATTTTTGTGAACAGTATGAGTGGGAGTCAGTAGGAGTTTTTCCAGCAGTTTCTGACAGTGAGCATCCTCTTTATATGATTGTTCCACTTCAGAGATCCATTGAGGAGTTGCTAGAGAGAGAGCCATGCAAGAGTCTTTCCTGGATAAGGCATCTGCCACCTTATTCTCTTTGCCCTTCTTATATTCTAACTGAAAGTTGAATTCCAGGACTTTTAACATAAGTTTGTGTTGTATGCTGGTGGATATTTTCTGATCTGTCATGAACTGCAAGCTCTTGTGATTAGTCCTGATAATGAGGTCATTTCCAAGAAAATAATGCCTCCATCTCTTCAGAGCCTCGATAATTGCCAGGGCTTCTTTTTCATAGGTGGATAAAGCTGCATTTCTGGGGCAAAGAGCTGAGTTGTAGTAAGCAATAGGCCTGCCCTGTTGCATCATAACTGCTCCTAGTCCAGTGCCAGAGGCATCAGTCTCAAGAACAAAAGGTTCAGAGAAATCAGGCAGTGCTAGGACTGGGGCAGAAATAAGGGCCTCTTTTAATTGCTGAAAGGCAGTGGACTGGGAAGATGTCCAACAGAAACTGTCTTTTTTGAGGAGATCATGGAGGGGCCTAGCAATTGCTCCAAAATTCCTAACAAACCTCCTGTAATAACCACATAAACCCAGGAAACCTCTGAGTTGAGTGGGAGTTGTGGGTACCTGCCAATCAGCTACAGTAGAGATTTTTCCTTGATCAGTAGAGACTCCAGAACCAGAGATAGTGTGGCCCAAGTAAGATACTTGAGGGACAGCATAGACAAACTTAGACAGGTTGGCTGAGAGCTGGTGTTGCTGTAATAGTTCCAGCACTATTTTCAGGTGCTCCTTGTGCTCTTCTAAGGACTTGCTGAATATTAAAATGTCATCAAAGAATACTAGGATGAACTTTCTCAGATAAGGCCCAAATATTTTGTTCATCAGTGCTTGAAAAGTGCCTGGAGCATTAGTGAGGCCAAATGGTATAACGAGGAACTCATAGTGACCAAAATAAGTCCTGAATGATGTCTTGTGTATGTGCTTTTCATTCATCCTGATCTGGTGATATCCAGACTGCAAGTCTAACTTGGTAAAGATTTTTGCTCCATGTAATTCATCTAGCAGATCCTCAATCACAGGTATAGGGAACTTGTTTTTGATTGTGGCTGCATTGAGTTTCCTATAATCAATGCAAAGTCTCCATGATCCATCTTTTTTCATAACTAGGATAGCAGGAGAGGAGTAAGGGCTTGAGGGGAATTTGATGATCCAAGTCTCTTACAGGTGGTAAATCAGTGGGTTCTTGAAACACTTCTGGATAGGATGTCAGAATTTCCTGAAATTTCAGGTGGTGTAGCATGCTGCTTGCTGGGCTGCAGTGTGATATCTGCTAGTTGAATTGCAAAAGCAGGAGCACCACTAAGCAGCATTCCATTAAGTTCTAATGCATCAATCTCATCAGTAGCCTGGAGAGTGTCACAAGCTGGAATTGTGACAGGAGTTTGACCCTGATGTTGCACAGTAAGTTGCCTAGGGTCATAAGAGAAGGAGACAGGACTGTGCTGGGCCATCCAGTCAGATCCCAGCACTACATCATGCCCAGGTAAGTCCAGAATTCTGAATTGTTGCTGGAATTCAGTGTTACCAACAGTGAAGGTTGTGGTTGGTATATACGATCCAGACCACAGTTTTCCTCCTCCTACTACAGTAACTGCTCTAGTCGAGTCCTTCCAGATTGTGCAGGATATTTGAAGAGCAAAGTGTAAATTCATGAATGTGGAGTTGCTTCCTGAATCAATCAGTGCCCTGGCCATTTTGCCCCTTACAAAAATCATTATGGACATGGTATTGACAGTATCAGACTCAATTGCTTGTAAGGAGATTCTCATGCATTGTTCTTCTCCTTGTGGTTGTTCTTCCTGATCCATTTCTTCTAATTCCTCTTGTTCTGTAGGATTTTCCTGTGGCTGTTCTCCAGTAAGAACATTTAACATTGGTTGTTGCTTACACTTGTGGCCATGTACCCAGTGATCTCCACATCTCCAGCATTTTCCTGGTTCTCTAGCTCTCTGGGTCATTGCTGGTGCTTTGAATTCAGCAGGTTTCTCACTAGGAGTTACTACTTGTTTGGGAAAGCCAGTGGTTGGTTTTGAGTAAGAACAAAATTGTTGGAATTGTTTCTTTTGAGGGGCTCCTTTTTCTATGTCAATGGCCAACTAATAAGCATCAGTTAGTGTGGCAGGTCTGAGAGGTCTGATCTGGTATTTGAGCTATGATCTCAACCCATTGACAAAGCATTTAACAAACCAGCTTTCAGAGATATATGGATTTTCTTGCTGGACATCTGCCATTAGTTCTTCAAACTGTTCTGTATATATATTCAGTAACCGTAGAGGAATTCTGTTGCAGAGAATTGAATTTGTCAGTGAGATCATAAGAGCTTGATGCAGAAAACCGGTGAAGTAGCTCAGTGCAGAATTGTTCCCAGCTGGGTTTTTCTTTAGCAGGCCAGATCGTCTTAACCAGATATCAACCTTGCCAATGATATGCATTTGAGCCATGTTCACCTTGTATTCAGCTGGTGTGCCTGCCCTTTGAAAGAACTTCTCACTTTGGCGAATCCAGCCCCCAGGGTTATTGCCATCGAAATTGGGAAATTCCAAACGAGGCCCTTTTGTGATGGACTTGAGGAACTGTGTGCGCATTTCCTGTTCATATTGCTTATAGTAGTCCTCCCAAGACGTACGCACAACAGGAGGCTGGAAATTGTGAAAGGCGGGGGTGTGAGCAGTTCGGTAGGCCGCAGATGGAGTTGCATTACCAGAGTGCGCCTCACGACGAACTGTTTCTGCATAACCAGGAGGAGGGGCTCCATTTGGTACTCTGAGGGGTGCCAAATTGGGTGGGATTTGCAGCGACAATTGATTGGTTTTCTCCTGCTCTGCTGCTAAGCGTTTGCGGAGTTCTGCAGTCAAGGGCCTAGGTGGTTCTTGGTCTGTAAGATCAGGTGCAGCCGTGGATGCCTCTGCTGTGGGAACGTGCTGACTAGCTACTGGCTGCATAGGTGAAGGTACTCTGTTTGTGGAAAAGCTCTTGAGCACATCCGCCATGGTCGACAGCTGAGAGTTGAGATTTGTAACTGCATCTTGGACGCCCATCAGGACCTTGGTCATCGCGTCCTGCTTGAGGTTGATTGCGTGGACATCCTTTCGCAAATCATCCAGCTCTCCGCGCATGTCCGCCGTCTCTTCGCGGGTCTGCAAGAACTCGCCCTTGAGTGCCATCAATTCAGCGATGTCGTTGTTGTCCAAGCTTGGCTTCGAACGCCCCATCGAGATCACCAGAGTCTGAGAGGAATTTTACAGCCAGATGAACTGGAAACCCGGTCAAATCTGAGTCTCCTACCGCCGCCGACGAGATCCGCCTCCCTGCAACACCACTCGGTGGGAACCTGGAATTTTACCACGGAAACGTTGTGTTCCCGCAACCAGTTCCTGGCCCCGAGTTGTCGCCGAACAGGTCTACCGCCGCCAGCGCCACCACACCGCCTCCGAACTCCAACCCTGACACCACCGCCGCCAGAGGAAAGGGAGGGAGAAAATTTTCCGCACCGCTCCGCGCACCGCCGAGGATCAGACTGGCTCATGATACCAATTGTTACGCCCCATCTGTGGATCGGGATCGAATTTGGGGGTATATATGCTTGTATTAGCTATAAAGTATGATAGAATTCTTCATAGAGAAAAATGGCTTGCTATTACAGAGAGAGGCGCTGGCTTATATAGCCCAGCTAACAACAGGAAGAAAAGCAACAGTAACGGCAACAGAAATGCTACAGGCTGGAAAGTAACGGTCTAGGCGAGCGTAGCGAGCCGTCGGATCTCCTTGATGGTTATCATCCCAGCCGTACGTTAACTGAAGCATGAAACTGGCCTGACAGGCACCCCACCTCTCCGCCTACCCGCACCCTCGCTGATCTCATCATGCTTGGAGCACGCCGACGCCGTGCCGGATGGAAAGATGGGCAACCTTGTGCCGCACACGAACAAGAAAGGAACAGTCAAGTCGATGCTCCTGTTGGGAGGGAATGCAGATTGTGCTGTGGCGGGGAGGGGCTTGGAGGATGTGGTTACCTGAACACTGGATCTACTAGGAAGACGCCTCGGCCGCCGCCTATTCACGCGTGCCTCCCTTCCCCTTTCCTCTCTTCACCACACGAGCTTTTTTTCGCCCCACAGTACAACCTGGGTCGGCAGACGCACAACTAACATAGTACATCCACCGCCCGAAGCCCGTCAAAACCAAACCACCCTGCGACGACATAACTGCGGTAGACATCAAGAGGAAATCTTTTTTTTCATCGCTCCAAATATTTAGAGGGCCCGAGGACTCTCCAGAATTAACAAGGTGGCAATTTTGATTATATTTTTTCTCTGCATGCTACGAACGGAGCAACTGCAGAACGTACGCACTCACACGTGGTCGTGTGTGTTCCCCGGTGACGGTGGCTTTGAACGGGAAAATCTGGACCATGGTCCAGGATCCACGTTCTGACACGGACAGCTTAGCCCACTTCCGTCAGCTCTCGCCAGCCGAACGTTCACCCCCACCGCGTATTCCTACCGTACCTGCACCCCCATACAACGGCCCCACCTCATATCGCCCCCATTTTCTGCCGGCAATGCTAATATGCATTCAATGCGTCTGGCTGGCTGATCTGCGCCGACCAACGGATATGATAATGGGACTATATAGTAGTATGAGCCATATCGCTGCTCTCATTATGATGTAAAAACAATCTCTAAATTGCTGCTGTATGAAAACTTGTATAATGGTGTATGAATACAACATGAAATAAAAGTGAAATACGGAATAATAGTAGTAGCGCGGGCTGAGAGAAGCGCTACTAGTAATTATCAGTACCGCTCTTTAGTGAAAGCGCTACTACTAAGTCGATATAGCAGTAGCGTGGGTCAACAGACGCTACTGCTAACCTTTAGCTGTAGCGCCTTACTAGTAGCGCCGTAACCAGCGCTACTGATAGGCATTATTCCCGCGCTACTGCTAGGGTTTTCCCTAGTAGTGGGAGGGAGTACAAATGCCGAGCAAGGCCATTTTTTTGAATGGTCACTGGGGGGAGAGGGATCCCCACCTGAATATATTACTCAAAAAGCTGCCAAAGCCAAGAGTCACCCCTTAAGCTTTGGCTGATCCAGTTTATAAGGAAAACCGGATCGAAAACCTAAACAACTTGACCCCATTTATGAGGGCAACCGGGCCGAAAACCGTACAGGTAACAAGGTTATAGAAGATGAGAAAAAAATTGCCACCTAGGAGAAGGCATGACCTAGCTAGCAGGCACAAAGATCAACACCATGAGAGACAGAAGTAGATGTGGGGTGTTGCCGAGGGATCAATACCAAAACTCTGCAAACAACCTAATGCACCGCACCGGCGTGCGTACCAAGCCCCACGGCACAACAGAGGATCAACCATAATCGACGAGTGCCAAACTAACACGAACCTTGACTGGGAGATCCGCCACGGGCGGTCGAAACGATTACCAGGTCGGGGAGGCATCATTGAGTCGTCATTGAGCAAAGGTGAACCAAGAGAACGCCAAGAGCCCAAAGCTCGCCACAGCACAACGGCAACCATGGGAGGGACTTGAGCATGCACAACAACAGGACAGAGACCACGCGAAGGACATCAAAAGAAAAACACATGAAGAAGAACCACCACCGTCGGCCCCAAGCTGGCCGCACCACCACCACCAAACACACCACCCTCAACCACGCGCAGCAGCAGGAGCCGTCGTTTGGGCCTCCAAGGAGGTAGTGTTGTCGAAGACACAACACCATCATCCGATCCGGCGAGCCCGATCCTAGGTTTTCACCCAGAGACCGCAAATCAAAGAACCGTAGGTGCTGGAGCTCCAGAGTGGCACCTCCTGCGAGGGGAACGACGTCCATAGACGTCGCTGCCGCCGACATTGACATAGTCGATGCAAGGTTCTCACCCGGAGTTTGAGCACATCCCTACAGCAAGACGGCCCGAACCACGCCGAAGTCGATGCAAGATGCTGAAGAGGCGCAATGAACTGCCGTCGCCAACCGCACCTCGCGGAGACGGACGACAGCCAAACTTCAGCACCACCACTATGCAACCACCACTGGTCCCTCCGACCGGAGACGAGCAGGGCGGACAGCGCACCTCGACGACGTCTTCAAGAAGAGCACGGCACCCGAGGGCGTCACCGTCGCCGGCCCCAGCCAACAGCCTAAGGCAGAGCTTTCGCATGGCGCTGCCACACATCCCGCCAGAGTCCAAGCCCGGTCGGACCACCAAGTAGCCTCACGCCACACGAACTCCTCGCCACCTACACCCGCAGACAAGCCAGAAGCCAAACCCAAATCCGCCCGAGACCTGCCCGATCCAGCAGCCACCCGAGGCAACCATCAATCCTCCACCTCCGGGCAGCCATAGGAGGCGAGTGCACTCCACCCAAGCACCACGCAGGCGAGCGCCCACGAGCAGAGGGAGGAGGGCCGCCACCCCTCCTCAAACAGGCGGCCGGATCGGACGCGAGATTCACGCAGAGGGCCGCCGCCGCACGCGGGGAGCCGCCGCGGCTGCACCAAGGGAAGACCCCGGAGACGCCACCCACTAGAGGAGGCCGGGGCCCCCGGGCCGCCGAGCAAGAGGAAGGTGCGCCCTCCCACCACCAGAGAAAAGCACCGATGCGCAGGGAACGCCCCGCCGCCGCCGTCCGCGGCGCGGGCTTAGCCTTGCTGCATCTTCCGGCGACAGCGAGGGAGGAGGAGAGGCGAGGGGCGGCGTCGGGCGGCCAGCGGCTAGGGTTCCCCCGAGCCGCCTGGAGGCGACACGGGGGTCGGGGGAGGGGGGGGGGGGGGGGTGGTGGTGGGAGCAGCCTCTCGTCAGTCTTTCTTGGGGAGCGGTGGAGCAAGGCCATTTTGTAAGTGTAATCTTTGGTGAGATCAATCGCTACTCCATACAATCATTACTAGGAATTGTGTAACATTTCACTATAAACAAGGCCCTTGTAATGGCACAAAAAAAATTAAAACTACACCCGAAGCGTATAGTCTACAGGCTAGTGGTGGATATAGCCTCGTCTCCTCGGCGCCGCTCTCCTCGTCTCCTCGGAGCACCACCACCACCCGGACCTCGTGGCCTCCCGGACCTCGTCGCACCACCACCAACATCCACAGCGTCGACGTCTTCGTCCCCGACGACGCCCCCGTCTTCTACGCCCGCAGGTACCCCATCCAAAGCACCCCCACCTCCATTTCCCACCTCTCCCTCTCTGCTCCTAATAGAACAATCTGTCTCTAAACTTCATACTATGTTTGATTTAAAACCATGCTATTGTAGAGTGAAAGAGTGCGTACATGTGCTATTGTAGTACAGAAACAGAGTTGTGTTAGATTCATGATGGATTGTTTTATATAAAACCATGATTTTGCTATATCATCAGCTGTATGACAGTACTATTTTTCAGTTCCCTGTGTGTTGCTTCAGTATCTCTTTTCCTACCTGAATTTTCTTCTGAATGCAAGATGATCCTAAATGTGCTGCTGGTTTTATGACTGTAGCTGCTATGCTCTGGTTTTGTTTCAACGACGTGCTCTCGCTGTGTATGTAGAGTATCCCTGACATCACTTTTTTGCATTCTGATTATATCTAGTACTGCTCCCCTCATTCTTAGACTACCTTATGAGATCAGATATCATCAAAGCTAGACAGTAAACATTAGATGTAAATTGGCATGCCATCAATGCCAGATAACACTGACCCTTTCCCTCCCTTTCTTGATTTAGATATAGGCTATCAAGACTTAAATTCCTTCCAAATGAGATGGCATATTGCAAATTTTTCCTACAAGCAGTATCACTAAACTATCACTTTAGAACCAGAGCATGCCTTGTGCACCCAATTTTATCTTTCCCAACGAGATGTTTCTCATTACCAACTATCATGTGAAATTTGAAAAGTTACACTATACTGCAGTCAAATATTCAGCAAACGAGTCCATCAAACAAAGATCCTCTAGTAGAAGAAACTCTTCTTTTTCTATCAGTACTAAGCTACTGTTCATGTAAGTAAAACCAGCATACTACTGTTCAGTTGTGTAATTGCATATGTATCGAAGCACTAGGGGGTAAACCAAGAAGGTAGATAGCACAAAATTCTTCACTAGGACAGTGACAACAGTGACTTTCTTTTAATTTTCAGAACATTTACAGTCTTGCTCACTACTCTGATTCTTCTTTATCAGTGGATGCAAAGTCAAAAACAAGAGCTTTTAGGACTTCATGTTTTGAAACCAGTTAAATCATATAGTTTCTGTTATTTTTTCTCATGCTCCTGTTCTCTGAACATATTAGCTGGAAGCATCACATAGTTTGTTAGCTTTTTACAGACAAGTGTGCTTTGATTTTTGTTTAAGATTGCAGCTATCTTCATGTTGTTTGTTCCATAAATATTCTTATATACCATCAAAATAACTTCTGTTAATTATGTTCAGTACTGATGAATTTTTCATTGACTATTTTGAACACTGTCATTCTCAAGTTAAGTTTGTACTCTGTAACCTCATAACCTCATAAAGAGCAATATATTTGTTTGGCTGTCTTCTGTTAACAATATTTACCCCTGTTCTTTCATGTGCAATTTGTAATCATCTATCTAACCATGTTTTCCATTAGAAGTTAGAACGCGTCTGTTTGTCTATTCTAAAACTAAGGTGTAGCATCCAAGAGCTTGTCTTCATTTAGTATGCTTCAGTTTATCTATTGTGGATTACTCTCTCCATTCCAAATTAATTGAAGTTCTAGCTTTGTCCTTATTCAAATTTGACCAAGTCCATAAGAAAAATATATCAAGACCTACAACGCCAAATTAGTTTCATTACACTGAAAACTAAGTTTCTGATTTATTTTGTTATAGAAGTGTATTTAGTTAGTTACTTACTCCTGGTAGCTAATAAGTGGTTACTCTTTGGACTTTGGTGGTGTATGTATAAAAAAACAGTAGCAAATAAAAAAAAAGCAGTAGCAAATTAAAAAAACAGTAGCAAAAAATTAGGTATAAAAACAGTAGCAAATATAGCTAGGGAAATTTTGTTTAGGTATAAAAAACAGTAGCTACAATTTGTA
The DNA here is from genome assembly GCF_018294505.1 of Triticum aestivum. Classification (NCBI taxonomy): domain Eukaryota; kingdom Viridiplantae; phylum Streptophyta; class Magnoliopsida; order Poales; family Poaceae; genus Triticum; species Triticum aestivum. The sequence goes on from NC_057814.1 coordinate 639,043,583, forward strand.
AAAAGCATGAGCAACTGAAAAATCATCCTGAAATATAGCTAGGACAAACTTCAGTCTTTTTTTTGTTTGTAACAGAAACTACAATAGTAAATATTTCCTGAAGTAAATATTTTCAGTCATTACAAATATGATATTGCTTGGAGATGATACTGCTTGGAGATGATACTGCTTGGTGTATTTTCCATGTTGTGATGGAGGCCTTTTTTGCCTTGTCCACCCGAGAGGCCCTTGAGTTTGCCGGAATATCGATTAACTTCCGTTCCGGCAAATTCGGGTACTCCATATGTCCTATTTTCAGCAAAGGTCATGCTGAAATTTTCCGTGAATTTTAGCATGACTTTGCTAAAAATAGGACATATGGGGTACTTGTGACTAATGCATGGGCCGGGGTATCTTAGTAGTTAATTAAGTAGGATCAAGTGCCCCGGCGTACTTGTGACTAATGCATGGCTTTTAGGGTGCCTCGGTGTCGATAAAAACCGAAATGATGAAAGCTTAGGCTTTTAGGGTGCCTCGGCGTCGAAAAACCCTCAATGATAAAAGCTTAGCTTTTAGGATGCCTCGGTGTCGACAAACCCTAAATGATGAGACCATGATCTTGTTCCTTGACAATAACCAACTTTTTGACCAAACTTTGTTCCTATTTAGAGAGAAACATGGCCAACAACGATGAGGCTGGGGGTTCGAGCGTCAAGCCATTCTGGATGCTGTCCCAGGAGATGGAGGAACAACCTCACTTGTATGAGGACGCCGCCTTCCCCACCGATCCTGAGACCACTGATGGTACCGCCGAGGATGACCCCACTGATGCCACCACTGATGGTGCCGCCGAGGATGCCACCACTGATGGTGCCGCCGAGGATGCCACCACTGATGATGGCGGCGCACGCACAGATGGCAGCCAACCGAAGAGGCAACGGAAGGACCGGCGCCCGACCGTGCTCCGCACCCTCAAGGAGGAAGTTACTGAAGTGGACTCCGACGGGAATCCAACGGCGCCCGAATGAATAGTCAAGGGGTACTCGCTTCAGCTCGGGTGCATTCTCCGGAGCACCGTCTCGATCAACACCGAGAACCTGAGGCATCCTGACCGAGGGAATTTGCGCAACCTCCTCTTCACGAAGCTGCACGAACGATACAAGTTCCCCGCTGAATTTGAAAACACAAGCCTCAAAGGGAATAAAGTGAACAATGCTTCCCTCACGAAGATGAGCAAGGCCCTGTCTACTTGGAAAAGCAATGTGAAGAGAATGATCGAGAAAGGTGAGAGTTATGAGAAGATCAAGGAGAAAAATCCTTCGATCACCGAAGATGACTACAACGACTTCAAGATCAATTGCTCGAGCACCGCAAACTCCGAATCAAGTAAGTGGGGGAAAGAAATGCGGGAGCTGAACTTAGGGGAACACACACTCGGTCCCGGCGGTTACAGAGTGGCGGAGCCTATATGGGACAAGGAGGAGGCGGACCGTGCCGAGCAAGGCCTACCGCCCCTCTTCGATAAATACGGTGACAAGCAGACCAGGAACTTTGTCAGGGCCCGGTACAAGAAGGACCCGAAAACAAAGGAGCTTACCACGGATCCGAAGACCAGGGCGCTTGAGCTTGTTCTGGTAAGGAATACACCCCCTCGTAATTAGCTCCATATGGTTGCATTCTAATTAATGAAGCCAAATTTCTAAATGGTTCACATTCCTTCCGCAGGCGACTGAAAGCAGTAGCGCGGGGTCGACTAAGAGCAACCCTTGGGACACCACTCTAAATAGGGCGTTGAATGTAATGAAGAACAAGGATAAGCTCAGTAAGCCGACGTCAGCTGGTCGTGTGGCCGGCAAAGGCTTGTCGACAAAATGGTCGTCATACTATGACACTGCTGGGCGAAAGGAGAAAAAGACCAGCTCGGAAAGCCAGGCGCGCGAGGTTCAAGAACTCAGGGCACAGGTGGCGCGGATTCCGGAGATTGTCCAAGAGCAAGTGCAACAACAACTCGGAGCGACGATCACCGCCATTGTGCCTACCTTGATCCAGGGGATTAGTGCGTGGATTGCGGGCGGCCAACAGGGGCCGCCCCCGATTCCTAGCTTCACGGCCAGCAACTCGCTGAACGCGATGGCGGGGCCATTGGTGTCTCCGGCGGAGGCGGCATTGGTGTCTCCGACGCCGGCACGGGAGCTTAATGCACCCGGGTGTACGCCGGCCGGCACCTCTGCAGCAAGCGGCCCCTCCGTCAACTGCACGCCCGCCGTTGGCGGTGCCTCGACATTAGCCGAGCTCGACGCCATCATCACGGTAACTAATTAAGCCTCTCTCGGCCGAGGACTTCATCTCCTTGCCTTTGACTGGGCATCCCTAACGCCCTACATGTTTTCGCAGGGCGCCGCCGACGTTCGTGCACTCTCCTGCACTTCGTGAACAACGAATTGGTCGATGTCGCCAAGGGCAAAATCGTTCAACCGGGCAACCTCTTGTTCCACGGTACCCAGATGCCACCCAACTTGTTTAGGGTTCAACTGGTTCGGGTGCTGCCAGGTTGCGACGAGGTGTTACCTCCGATTCGACCCATCGGGGCCGACGATGATGACGTGATGAACTTCAGCGCCTGCCTGAGCTGGCCCCTGCTTTGGCCGAAGAGCCAGATTCGTTTGGGGGCGGGGGACACCACCCCAAAGACAACACCGCCAGTCGTGCCGGCGCCAAGTCGGCCCCATGGAAAGACCGCCACAACGGTGCCGGACATCCCTATGCCACTGGATCCAAACATGCATATGGCATAGGATCAGAATGACGACGACGACGATACATTTGCCAACGTCGATCAGTACTTTGCCGATCATGGGGACGGTGGCGACTTCATGGGGCCTCCTTCTCAAGAACCCAACCCAACAAAAGACGTGTGCGATCTAGCTGGTACCGCGGAGAAGCCAAGTTGCAACAGGCGTCGTCTGCAGTTCAGCTCTTAGGAGATGCCTCCAGCTGCCGACTTCACCGAGCCTCAGATAGGCGAGGTGCCAAATATGATTAGCCCCAACACACTCAAGAAGGCGGTCTGTGAGCAGAACTCGGTCCCATTACAGGAGATCAAGAAGAAGGCACGCAAAAGAAAGACTAACAAGGGTGCGGGCCAGCCGGCACCGAGTACGATCCGTGCTCAGGACGGGCCACCTTCAACTGCGGATATCTCGAGGAGGGTGCATGTGGCGGGTAGGCCGATGCTACCGAGAAATATGCTCGATGCTGCAACCGGTGCTATGCGGAGTCTGCATGACAGTGTTCTTTCTTTGGAGAAGCGGCGTCTCCGAGAGAAGGATGTGGCATACCCGGTTTTCGCGGCCAAGGTGCCAGAGGGCAAGGGCTTTGTGGATAACTCCATCGGGGGTACGATCGTCCTGCGGTTTGATGACATCCACGCTATGTTGAACCTTCATCCGCTGCACTACACCTTCGTTCGGCTATTTTCGCTGAGTATGGAGATGCGGATCACTCGCGACAAGACCCCGGACATCGTGATAGTCGACCCCTTCTACATGCGTGCCAAGATCTTGGGCAGCGCTGGGGACCGGCAAGTCGCGAGTTCTTACCTCGAAGGCGTCATTCTGGCAAACCAAGATAAGGACAACTTCCTCGTGCCTTACTTTCCCGAGTAAGTCCTCCCCTCAACCGCCCCGTAACATATGAATTCTTAGATTTCGATCGTTTTTCTTTTAACATTCCGTGTTTTCTGCAGTGACACACATTGCACGCTCATCCTCCTAAGCCCCAAATATTCCATGGCCACGTATTTCGACCCGGACCGTCAGTCGAACGTAGACTACACAAATGTCAAGAAGGTTCTTGATGATGTTCTCCCCGGCTACGTCAAATCTGGAGGCACCTTCACCAGGCCTATTCGTAAGTACGGCAAGCACGTGTTCTCCCACAATACGACGTTCTGCTGCGTCAAGCAGCCGCCTGGCGGTCAGAAGGATGCCTACTACGCCATCCATCACATGCGGGCGATCGTGCGGGACCATAATCACCTTCTCCTACCAAATAATCTCAAAGATTGGGCCGCAAGCTTGGGGGCAATCCAGGACGCGGAGATCAGACAAGAATTCTTTCGCATCCAGTCGGAGTTTGCGGAAATCATCCATCAAGATGTCCTTCGTACCTCGGGGCAGTTCTACCTCAGAAATCAACCGTCCAACAGTGACATCGACACAATCCTACAAATGCAGGCTGACAACGCCCGTTGTTTCATGACTCCCACGATAGACGGCGGCTTCATCCACGCTCCGGTCCCTTGAGTCGAGTCGAAAGCAGTGATGCTGTGTCTAGTTCTGAAACATCGATTGTCTCATGTTGTAATTAAACTTTAATGAACTTGTAGTATGTCTCTTTGGTTTCGAGAGTCGTTCAACTTAGATGTAATCGATGCTATTAATGTCTTGCTTTTCTCTTCCGATCGTTCTGTTGCATACTTATATATTGCTTATGTATTGTCTGTGAATTGGTACTAACGTTTCGTTTGGCTACTGCATAGCGATGCCGTGGTATGTCGTGTACAAGGGTAAGGCTCCCGGAGTCTACGACGACTGGGAGGAGTGTCGGAGACAGGTTCACCGATTCAGCGGTAACAGTTACAAAGGGTACGCCACTAGGGCCGAGGCCGAATCTAGATACGACCGCTATCTAGCGGGAGAGGGGAGGGAGCGTTGGAGGAACCGGATGAAGACGAGTTTCATCGTGATGATGCTCATCGTGATGACCGCACCTCTCTTCTATGTGATGGTAGTTTAGATGATCGATATCGACTTGTAATGTGAAGACAAACTCGCGGTCTCGAGACTTGTAATATAATGTTCTATCTTTGTTCGGTCTTTTCAATTCGGAGACTAATATGATGAATTGTATTCGGAGACTAAAATGATGAATTGTATAATCTTCTATTGTATTCGATGAATCTGTTGTTGATGTGTGCTGTCTATATTTTGTCCAATTATACATTTTGTAACCTGTGCAAAAAACAGAAAATAAAAAAACAAAAAAAAACTAATATTCATACTAATGGCGCATCACATCATAGTGCGCCATTAGTATGCCGCGCATCACTAAACAGTGCGCCATTAGTATGCCGAAGTTACTAATGGCGCATCCCGTTGTTGTGTGCCATTAGTATGCCAAAGCACCTGGGTATATATGGCACCCTGGGAGGCATACTAATGGCGCACTGTTGTATATACTAATGGCGCATCTGGGGTGCGGCATTAGTATACCAGATACTAATGGCGCACCAGTGGTGCGCCATTAGTAAAATATACTAATGGCGTCCTACTAATGGCGCACCACTAATGCGCCATTAATGGCCAAATTAGGTGCGCCATTAGTAGGCCTTTTCCTAGTAGTGGTTGCCTCCAGGCTAGATATAGTAGTAGCGCCCTTCTCATAGACGCGCTACAGCTAAAGTACTCAGTAGCAGCGTTTTTCTTCAAAACTCGCTACTACTAAGTATCACCGCAACTAATTAAGTTTAGTCCCATACTGCTAAGCGAACAAGGTGTTTACCACCTTAAATATGTTACTTCTCAAACTATCTCGAGCACTTGGTCTTCATTAAACTATATGTGTAGGATTTGTGGGTGCAATATGAATCCTCGCCTGTACCTATACAGGTACGGTGAGGATTCATGTTGACTATTTAGATTCTACACAAAAAGATCGATGATGACCAATGTATATTTTTTGATGTTTTTACATGCTTAGACTTATAGGGTTTTTCCAGGACAAAGCGGTACTGATATTGGGATAAACAAAAGAAATAACTGCTTCCTTTAGCAGTAGCGTTTTCTTCTTAAGAGTGCTATAGCTAAATTAGTTATAGTGTGTTCCCTTAAAGCGCTACTGCTAGTTCGACTTAACCACCCGCGGGCTCAACATTTTGCTAAGTCCTCCTCCCCCCCTCCCGTTCTCCTACTCCTCTGTCGCCGCCGCCCGAGCCCGAGCCTGCCCTCACCGCCGCCGCCCTCAACCTCACCGTCGCCGCCCTCGACCTCACCGCCGCCGCCCGAGCCCGCCCTCGCCGTCCCTACCTCCGTCGCCGAGCACCTCCACGCCACCGTCTCTCCCCTCTCTGTGTAAGCCCCCACCCCTCCCCCATCCCCCCTCTCTCTGCTTAGTTAGTAGATGTTTTTAGTAGTAGTAGATGTTAATTTAGGGTTCATAGATAATGATTTTTAGTAGTAGTAGATGTTAATTAGTAGTAGTGATGGTACTAGTTAGCTAGGGCAGTATGGTTAATAGTAGATGTTTTTTACTATTGTATAATGTAGTTTTTTTATTGTTTTTAGTAAGTTTTTAAAATAATTAGTAAGTAAATTAATAAACTAGTTGAACTAGTTTAGTTTTAGTTGCACTAGTTTAGTAAGTAAATTAATAAACTAGTTGAACTAGTTGAATTAATAGAACTAATGTCTTTTTATTAAGAAAATTAATATAACTAGTTGAACTAGTTTATTTTTAGAAAGAACTAGTTTTTTTCCTATTTATAGTAAGTTTATATTTAGTAAGAACTACTTGAATTAATAGAACTAGTTATTTTTTTAGTTTAAGCAATTATTCAGGATGTATTAGTGATAACTTATAGGGTTTTTGTTTTTGCAGAAATCAAGGAGCCCCTCCATCATCCCCGCAGTGGTCCCTGTCACCGACCCCCTCCGACCTCGAGGTGAGACCAGCCAAATCTCCATGTCAATATGAGTCCTATAAGATATGATGTAGATAAAAACATATATATCTTGTGTTGCTCAAATAGGATATGTGGTTGCCCAAGTGGCCGGTCATGTTCAGGTTACACCTCCGAGTGGCCTATGTTTTGCCGGAGTGTTGATTAATTTCCGTTCCGGCAAATTTCAGGTGCTCGATATGTCCTTTTTTAGCAAAGGTCATGCCAGATTTTTCCGTGAATTCTGGCATGACTTGTGCTAGAATATGTAGGAAATATCGAGTGGCCTGGATTTTCTCGAAAAATAATTAAACGACATTTCGACAGACCGATAGTCAACACGTGATGAATAATCTAATGTAGGTTTTTTTAGTACATATATTTAATTGTACAAGTTTAATCTTTGAATTATGAACGTAGGAAATGTCGTACTCGGACGACGAAAGTCTCCCAGGGGAGTGCAGCTGGTGCCACGACGATCGAGGTCTGTGCGACAGGCCTCACCTATACGAAGATCGGCGCTTCAGCATTAAGCTCGAGGAGACCTTCGATGTTGAACCGGTACTCAACGACGACAAGTGTTTTTTCGTAATTAAGCACGACTTCAACTATTTCAACGTCTGATTTTCATCTTTTACAATTCGACTAGCTTATCCCATGCCATGCAAGACGCTATGTCTTGGAGAGGATGGGTTTTGAAGACCATGAAAATTTTGAAACAAAGAAAATACACCTAAGGACCCATCATGATATGGATTTTGAAATAAATCTGTACAATTCTCAGAGCGTAACCAATTTTGGTTGCCAAAATTGGGAAGCATTTTGCAAAATGTATGGTTTTTATGAGGATATGATTGTCACCATGGATCTTGGTGATCCTGACATCGAGCAAAACAATATGGACATTTGGGTCCTTGTTGATACGCTTCCGATTCTACCGCTATGTGAGTTTCTCAAACATAGTTATTAACTAATTTATATTGTTTATTTCAAAATAGTTGACAGCTTATTTTCATTCTTCAAAGAATGTGCGGAAGATGGTAGACAAAACCTACTACACCGATGGCTCCGAATTAACTTATAAGGAGAAAAATCATCTGATCGCATTTTGTACTGATCTTGAGAATTACAATACCTATTATCGAACTCCTCCAAATTATGATGAATACGTTCCACTAGTGCACGTGTTGAACCACGGTAACTTCTATGGAGATACCCTGGTAAGATTTTTTACTATTACGACATCCGTGCATCTTTTGCATACTTCTAAAACTAGTACATCATTGCTAACTACGAAGTTATTATTATGTTTTTCAACAGAAAATCCCGATGGATTGTGTGCCTCATCTGATGTATCAAAATGGTTGCCTTGATGTTCTGAACATACAACCAGGTCATCCTACGGATCTCACCTGTGCATATCGGATTTCTAAAACCGGTGAACACATGCTCATCAAAGAATGGAAAAAATGTTTGGACAGTCGTAAGGAGGTTCTTGGAAGCAACATTAAGCGAAAGGCAAGAATTGGAGACAGGATAATCTCCATTCTCCATAATGGAGAGTCAGGGGCTATCTTTTTTTTTTGCTATTTTACCTTAGAGAATATAGTAGGTCCTAAGAGAATGTAGTAGGTCCTATGAGGTACAATATGTTTATTATGTGATACAATGTGTTAGAGTTGATGATGAGGAGTAGTTGTGATTATGACTAGTGACCAACTTGCTATGTGATGTCTCATTGATGAAAACGATGATCATGAGGAGGTTTAATATGACAATGATGTATTATGATGATAAGTTGTTAATGATATGATGATGATGATTTTTATTATATTATTGGGTGAAAGAACCGCGGATTAGTTTCAAGTGTATGTCCATCCACTTGAAACTAGTCCACAGTTCTTTCACATTGTGATGTAATAACTCATTATGATGCGAAAATTGCATATGGGTCATACTGGCATATAGTAGCACTATCAGCCCTTGTACCTCCTCGAGATCCATGCTCATGCATGTATATGCGCAGGTATTCACTTCACGCGTGCATTTCTGAACAGTGGTCATGTGGGTTGTCTTTAGTCATTTATGAGGCCCAGCTAGCAGGGTCCAGTACGGTCCTAGTGATTTCTGTTTTTCTAGGGCCGTCCAAAGCGGCATCTGGGCCATTAGCTTGACAACTTGGGAGTGGCCCACTGGTCAGCCCAGGGGCGGCCAGATGCTTCCAGTATAAGCTTTATCCATCAGGTGTAAATCTGGATCCCCATTATCTGATGCCCTCAACAGCCTAATCATTGCTGGACACTCACACCTACAGGATCTTGTATTCTCAAGGAGAGGCTGCCCGTGGAACACAAACAATTTTCAACAGGATTAAATCATTTTTCCCATGTGTAAAAGGGTATTGCTTGTGTGAAGTTGAAGCTTTATATTCTTACTGAGCATCCACATACAATCTCCTGCATGGTCTTCCTTCTATCAGGATTGATCCTGTTTTTCCCGTATCTAATGCCGAAGCCATGCTCCCACGAATATAAGTTATAAAAATCGTAAGCCTCTGTCAACGAGTCGAAATTTGTCCCTAGCTCTGGCTTCACTACTTCATACCCCTTCCTGTCCACAAAGCCCCTGATAGTCTTCTCAAGCGCTCCCATCCTGCCTGGGCAGGGTGGCCGCTCAATTGAATTTGCGCCCACACGTACCCTGAAGAATCACCAAATATCAACGCCAATTTCAGAACACACAACAACTTCCAGATTTCCTGTCGCATCGACAGTTACACTGTTAGTCCTCAGCATCAGAGTTCAATGTCACAAGACTGCACTGCCATAAAACATTTTTGTAAGTGCCAACAGCCATGCTAAGTGTTTGTAGACTTTCAGAATTACAGGCATTTTTAGCCCAACTCTCTGCACTGGGTTTATAATAAACGATTTTTTTTAGTTCTTTTCCCCGTTTGCAAAGTGAAACATTTTTTCCCAGTACCACCTATCACAGTCAACACTAAGTTCAGGGGAAGGCAGACAAGCAGAGCCACCCTCACTACTTTTTAGTTGATGCAATTTTTTTCTCACAGCGAACAGCTGCTTGTACTCGGTCCAGAAAATTCAGTTCGCTCTTCCACGCCTATTCTTGCATTTTATACGTCTAAACACGCACAGTTTCAGGTGGTGGGTCACAACCATAGCATTTTTGTAGTACAAAAATACCACGAAATAGTTAGCTTGAAGATGTACTACCTTCTAATCTAGCCGGTCGACTTCGGATCAGGCTTTACCGCCGACTCCTCCAACTCCGATGGGGCGCTCTCGCCACTGCACTCGCCGGCGGCGGCGCCGCAACTGTCGTGGGCAGCCACAGAAGAGGCCGGCACTGTTACGCCCCATCTGTGGATCGGGATCGAATTTGGGGGAAATCGAATCTATGGTTCGTGACGAGGAAGTATATTCGGAATATATGCTTGTATTAGCTATAAAGTATGATAGAATTCTTCATAGAGAAAAATGGCTAGCTATTACAGAGAGAGGCGCTGGCTTATATAGCCCAGCTGACAACAGGAAGAAAAGCAACAGTAACGGCAACGGAAATGCTACAGGCTGGAAAGTAACGGTCTAGGCGAGCGTAGCGAGCCGTCGGATCTCCTTGATGGTTATCATCCCAGCCGTACGTTAACTGAAGCATGAAACTGGCCTAACAATACTCCCTCCTGAAAGCGAACTTGTCCCCAAGGAGCTTCATCGATTGAACCACCCATCCACCGTTTTCTTGAAGAAGGCGGGAAATGTTTTCTTGATGAAGTGTGCATCCTCCCATGAGGCATCATCAGGAGGTAGGTTTTCCCATTGGACGAGCCACTGCACCACAGGAAGGTTGTTGCGAGGAATCTGCCTGGTCTCCAACACGCAGCTCGGTTCAGTCTTGATACGGCCATCGGACTGACAAGAGGAAGATCAGCACATGGAACTGCAGTTGGCCCGAGATGCTTCTTCAACTGACTGACGTGGAAGAACGGATGAATGCTTGCGCTGTCTGGAAGTAGGAGCTTGTAAGCGACGTTGCCCACACCAGCCATCACATGAAATGGTCCATAAAACTTGCTTTGGAGCTTGATATGGGAGCGTATACCGAAGGCATTCAGCCTATAAGGCTGCATTTTCAGATAGACCATATCTCCTTCAGATAGAGTGCGCTCGCTATGCTTTTGGTTGGCGTATTTCTTCATGCGAGCTTGAGCACCAGCTAGATTGGCTTTGAGGTACTGCCACATTGCAGTTCGGTCAGTTACAAACTCTGCCGCTTCACTGGTCGAGCTGGTCTTCAGCAGAGGAATTTGCAAGTCTGGAGAGGAGGATGACCATACAGAGCTTGAAACAGGGTTTTCTTCAGAGAGGAGTGAAATGATGTGTTATACCAGTATTCTGCCATGGACAAATGCAGTGCCCATTTCTTGGGTTCAGTGGAGGTCATGCACCTTAAATAATTCTCAATGCATTGATTCACTCGTTCTGTCTGTCCGTCTGATTGAGGATGGTAGGCAGAGCTATATCGAAGCTCAATTCCCATTGCAGTGAAGATATCTTGCCACAACTTGCTGGTAAATATTTTATCCCTGTCAGAAACAATGGCCAGTGGAGGACCGTGTAACTTCAACACATTTTCTATGAATGCCCTTGCCATTGTTTGAACATTGAAAGGATGAGCTAGTGGAATGAAATGGGCAAATTTGGATAGTCTGTCCACTACAACAAAGATAACATCATATCCTTGTGATTTTGGAAGTCCTTCAACAAAATCCATGCTTATGTGTGTCCAAACCATGTCAGGAATGTGGAGTGGGTCCAAGAACCCAGGGTATGGACAGGTCTCCCCCTTGTTTTTCTGACAGACAGGGCAGAATAGCACAAATTTGTCCATATCCTTTTTCATGTCTGGCCAATAGAAGACTTGTTTCAGTCTCTGGTAGGTAGCTTTCATACCTGAGTGCCCTCCCACAGCAGAGGAGTGCAATGCATGCATTAATCTTGTTCTGAGAGCAGTGTCATTTCCAACATAAATCTTCCCATTATGCCTGATGATGCCATCTTGTAGGGAATTTTTGTGAACAGTATGAATGGGAGTCAGTAGGAGTCTTTCCAGCAGTTTCTGACAGTGAGCATCCTCTTTATATGATTGTTCCACTTCAGAGATCCATTGAGGAGTTGCTAGAGAGAGAGCCATGCAAGATTGTTTCCTGGATAAGGCATCTGCCACCTTATTCTCTCTGCCGTTCTTATATTCTAACTGAAAGTTGAATTTCAGGAGTTTTAACATAAGTTTGTGTTGTATGCTAGTGGATATTTTCTTATCTGTCATGAACTGCAAGCTCTTGTGATCAGTCCTGATAATGAGGTCATTTCCAAGAAAATAATGCCTCCATCTCTTCAGAGCCTCGATAATTGCCAGGGCTTCTTTTTCATAGGTGGATAAAGCTGCATTTCTAGGGCAAAGAGCTAAGCTATAGTAAGCAATAGGCCTGCCCTGTTGCATCATAACTGCTCCTAGTCCAGTGCCAGAGGCATCAATCTCAAGAACAAAAGGTTCAGAGAAATCAGGCAGTGCTAGGACTGGGGCAGAAATAAGGGCCTCTTTTAATTTCTAAAAGGCAGTGGACTGGGAAGATGTCCAACAGAAACCGTCTTTTTTGAGGAGATCATGGAGGGGCCTAGCAATTGCTCCAAAATTCCTAACAAACCTCCTGTAATAACCACATAAACCCAGGAAACCTCTTAGTTGAGTGGGAGTTGTGGATACCTGCCAATCACCTACAACATATATTTTTCCTTGATCAGTAGAGACTCCAGAACCAGAGAGAGTGTGGCCCAAGTAAGATACTTGAGGGACAGCAAAGACACACTTAGACAGGTTGGCTGAGAGCCGGTGTTGCTGTAATAATTCCAGTACTATTTTCAGGTGCTCCTTGTGCTCTTCTAAGGACTTGCTGAATATTAAAATGTCATCAAAGAATACTAGGATGAACTTTCTCAGATAAGGCCCAAATATTTTGTTCATCAGTGCTTGAAAAGTGCCTGGAGCATTAGTGAGGCCAAATGGCATAACTAGGAACTCATAGTGACCAAAATAAGTCCTGAATGTTGTCTTGTGTATGTCTTTTCATTCATCCTGATCTGGTGATATCCAGACCGCAGGTCTAACTTGGTAAAGATTTTTGCTCCATGTAATTCATCTAGCAGATCCTCAATCACAGGTATAGGGAACTTGTTTTTGATTGTGGCTGCATTGAGTTTCCTATAATCAATGCAAAGTCTCCATGATCCATCTTTTTTCATAACTAGGATAGCAGGAGAGGAGTAAGGGCTTGAGGGGAATTTGATGATCCAAGTCTCTTACAGGTGGTAAATCAGTGGGTTCTTGAAACACTTCTGGATAGGATGTCAGAATTTCCTGAATTTCAGGTGGTGTAGCATGCTGCTTGCTGGGCTGCAGTGTGATATCTGCTAGTTGAATTGCAAAAGCAGGAGCACCACTAAGCAGCATTCTATTAAGTTCTAATGCATCAATCTCATCAGTAGCCTGGAGAGTGTCACAAGCTGGAATTGTGACAGGAGTTTGACCCTGATGTTGCACAGTAAGTTGCCTAGGGTCATAAGAGAAGGAGACAGGACTGTGCTGGGCCATCCAGTCAGATCCCAGCACTACATCATGCCCAGGTAAGTCCAGAATTCTGAATTGTTGCTGGAATTCAGTGTTACCAGCAGTGAAGGTTGTGGTTGGTATATACGATCCAGACCACAGTTTTCCTCCTCCTGCTACAGTAACTGCTCTAGTCGAGTCCTTCAAGATTGTGCAGGATGTCTGAAGAGCAAAGTGTAAATTCATGAATGTGGAGTTGCTTCCTGAATCAATCAGTGCCCTGGCCATTTTGCCCCCTACAGAAATCATTATGGACATGGTATTGACAGTATCAGACTGCATTGCTTGTAAGGAGATTCTCATGCATTGTTCTTCTCCTTGTGGCTGTTCTTCCTGATCCATTTCTTCTAATTCCTCCTGTTCTGTAGGATTTTCCTGTGGCTGTTCTCCAGTAAGAACATTTAACACTGGTTGTTGCTTACACTTGTGGCCATGTACCCAGTGATCTCCACATCTCCAGCATTTTCCTGGTTCTCTAGCTCTCTGGGTCACTGCTGGTGCTTTGAATTCAGCAGGTTTCTCACTAGGAGTTACTGCTTGTTTGGGAAAGCCAGTGGTTGGTTTTGAATAAGAAGAAAACTGTTGGAATTGTTTCTTTTGAGGGGCTCCTTTTTCTATGTCAATGGCCAACCAATAAGCATCAGTTAGTGTGGCAGGTCTGAGAGGTCTGATCTGGTATTTGAGCTGTGATCTCAACCCATTGACAAAGCATTTAACAAACCAGCTTTCAGAGATATATGGATTTTCTTGCTGGACATCTGCCATCAGTTCTTCAAACTGTTCTGTATATATTCAGCAACCGTAGAGGAATTCTGTTGCAGAGAATTGAATTTGTCAGTGAGATCATAAGAGCTTGATGCAGAAAACCGGTGAAGTAGCTCAGTGCAGAATTGTTCCCAGCTGGGTTTTTTCTTTAGCAGGCCAGATCGTCTTAACCAGATATCAGCCTTGCCAATGATGTGCATTTGAGCCATGTTCACCTTGTATTCAGCTGGTGTGCCTGCCATTTGAAAGAACTTCTCACTTTGGCGAATCCAGCCCCCAGGGTTATTGCCATCGAAATTGGGAAATTCCAAACGAGGCCCTTTTGTGATGGACTTGAGGAACTGTGTGCGCATTTCCTGTTCATATTGCTTATAGTAATCCTCCCAAGATGTACGCACAACAGGAGGCTGAAAATTGTGAAAGGCAGGGGTGTGAGCAGTTCGGTAGGCCGCAGATGGAGTTGCATTACCAGAGTGCGCCTCACGACGAACTGTTTCTGCATAACCAGGAGGAGGGGCTCCATTTGGTACTCTGAGGGGTGCCAAATTGGGTGGGATTTGCAGCGACAATTGTTTGGTTTTCTCCTGCTCTGTTGCTAAGCGTTTGCGGAGTTCTTCAGTCAAGGGCCTAGGTGGTTCTTGGTCTGTAAGATCTGGTGCAGCCGTGGATGCCTCTGCTGTGGGAACGTGTTGAGTAGCTACTGGCTGCACAGGTGAAGGTGCTCTGTTTGTGGAAAAGCTCTTGAGCACATCCGCCATGGTGGACAGCTGAGAGTTGAGATTTGTAACTGCATCTTGGACGCCCATCAGGACCTTGGTCATCGCGTCCTGCTTGAGGTTGATTGCGTGGACATCCTTTCGCAAATCATCCAGCTCTCCGCGCATGTCCGCCGTCTCTTCGCGGGTCTGCAAGAACTCGCCCTTGAGTGCCATCAATTCAGCGATGTCGTTGTTGTCCAAGCTTGGCTTCGAACGCCCCATCGAGATCACCAGAGTCTGAGAGGAATTTTACAGCCAGATGAACTGGAAACCCGGTCAAATCTGAGTCTCCTACCGCCGCCGACGAGATCCGCCTCCCTGCAACACCACTCGGTGGGAACCTGGAATTTTACCACGGAAACGTTGTGTTCCCGCAACCAGTTCCTGGCCCCGAGTTGTCGCCGAACAGGTCTACCGCCGCCAGCGCCACCACACCGCCTCCGAACTCCAACCCCTGACACCACCCGCCGCCAGAGGAAAGGGGAGGGAGAAAATTTTCCGCACCGCTCCGCGCACCACCGAGGATCAGACTGGCTCATGATACCAATTGTTACGCCCCATCTGTGGATCGGGATCGAATTTGGGGGTATATATGCTTGTATTAGCTATAAAGTATGATAGAATTCTTCATAGAGAAAAATGGCTTGCTATTACAGAGAGAGGCGCTGGCTTATATAGCCCAGCTAACAACAGGAAGAAAAGCAACAGTAACGGCAACAGAAATGCTACAGGCTGGAAAGTAACGGTCTAGGCGAGCGTAGCGAGCCGTCGGATCTCCTTGATGGTTATCATCCCAGCCGTACGTTAACTGAAGCATGAAACTGGCCTGACAGGCACCCCACCTCTCCGCCTACCCGCACCCTCGCTGATCTCATCATGCTTGGAGCACGCCGACGCCGCGCCGGATGGAAAGATGGGCAACCTTGTGCCGCACACGAACAAGAAAGGAACAGTCAAGTCGATGCTCCTGTTGGGAGGGAATGCAGATTGTGCTGTGGCGGGGAGGGGCTTGGAGGATGGGGTTACCTGAACACTGGATCTACTAGGAAGACGCCTCGGCCGCCGCCTATTCACGCGTGCCTCCCTTCCCCTTTCCTCTCTTCACCACACGAGCTTTTTTTCGCCCCACAGTACAACCTGGGTCGGCAGACGCACAACTAACATAGTACATCCACCGCCCGAAGCCCGTCAAAACCAAACCACCCTGCGACGACATAACTGCGGTAGACATCAAGAGGAAATCTTTTTTTTCATCGCTCCAAATATTTAGAGGGCCCGAGGACTCTCCAGAATTAACGAGGTGGCAATTTTGATTATATTTTTTCTCTGCATGCTACGAACGGAGCAACTGCAGAACGTACGCACTCACACGTGGTCGTGTGTGTTCCCCGGTGACGGTGGCTTTGAACGGGAAAATCTGGACCATGGTCCAGGATCCACGTTCTGACACGGACAGCTTAGCCCACTTCCGTCAGCTCTCGCCAGCCGAACGTTCACCCCCACCGCGTATTCCTACCGTACCTGCACCCCCATACAACGGCCCCACCTCATATCGCCCCCATTTTCTGCCGGCAATGCTAATATGCATTCAATGCGTCTGGCTGGCTGATCTGCGCCGACCAACGGATATGATAATGGGACTATATAGTAGTATGAGCCATATCGCTGCTCTCATTATGATGTAAAAACAATCTCTAAATTGCTGCTGTATGAAAACTTGTATAATGGTGTATGAATACAACATGAAATAAAAGTGAAATACGGAATAATAGTAGTAGCGCGGGCTGAGAGAAGCGCTACTAGTAATTATCAGTACCGCTCTTTAGTGAAAGCGCTACTACTAAGTCGATATAGCAGTAGCGTGGGTCAACAGACGCTACTGCTAACCTTTAGCTGTAGCGCCTTACTAGTAGCGCCGTAACCAGCGCTACTGATAGGCATTATTCCCGCGCTACTGCTAGGGTTTTCCCTAGTAGTGGGAGGGAGTACAAATGCCGAGCAAGGCCATTTTTTTGAATGGTCACTGGGGGGAGAGGGATCCCCACCTGAATATATTACTCAAAAAGCTGCCAAAGCCAAGAGTCACCCCTTAAGCTTTGGCTGATCCAGTTTATAAGGAAAACCGGATCGAAAACCTAAACAACTTGACCCCATTTATGAGGGCAACCGGGCCGAAAACCGTACAGGTAACAAGGTTATAGAAGATGAGAAAAAAATTGCCACCTAGGAGAAGGCATGACCTAGCTAGCAGGCACAAAGATCAACACCATGAGAGACACAAGTAGATGTGGGGTGTTGCCGAGGGATCAATACCAAAACTCTGCAAACAACCTAATGCACCGCACCGGCGTGCGTACCAAGCCCCACGGCACAACAGAGGATCAACCATAATCAACGAGTGCCAAACTAACACGAACCTTGACTGGGAGATCCGCCACGGGCGGTCGAAACGATTACCAGGTCGGGGAGGCATCATTGAGTCGTCATTGAGCAAAGGTGAACCAAGAGAACGCCAAGAGCCCAAAGCTCGCCACAGCACAACGGCAACCATGGGAGGGACTTGAGCATGCACAACAACAGGACAGAGACCACGCGAAGGACATCAAAAGAAAAACACATGAAGAAGAACCACCACCGTCGGCCCCAAGCTGGCCGCACCACCACCACCAAACACACCACCCTCAACCACGCGCAGCAGCAGGAGCCGTCGTTTGGGCCTCCAAGGAGGTAGTGTTGTCGAAGACACAACACCATCATCCGATCCGGCGAGCCCGATCCTAGGTTTTCACCCAGAGACCGCAAATCAAAGAACCGTAGGTGCTGGAGCTCCAGAGTGGCACCTCCTGCGAGGGGAACGACGTCCATAGACGTCGCTGCCGCCGACATTGACATAGTCGATGCAAGGTTCTCACCTGGAGTTTGAGCACATCCCTACAGCAAGACGGCCCGAACCACGCCGAAGTCGATGCAAGATGCTGAAGAGGCGCAATGAACTGCCGTCGCCAACCGCACCTCGCGGAGACGGACGACAGCCAAACTTCAGCACCACCACTATGCAACCACCACTGGTCCCTCCGACCGGAGACGAGCAGGGCGGACAGCGCACCTCGACGACGTCTTCAAGAAGAGCACGGCACCCGAGGGCGTCACCGTCGCCGGCCCCAGCCAACAGCCTAAGGCAGAGCTTTCGCATGGCGCTGCCACACATCCCGCCAGAGTCCGAGCCCGGTCGGACCACCAAGTAGCCTCACGCCACACGAACTCCTCGCCACCTGCACCCGCAGACAAGCCAGAAGCCAAACCCAAATCCGCCCGAGACCTGCCCGATCCAGCAGCCACCCGAGGCGACCATCAATCCTCCACCTCCGGGCAGCCATAGGAGGCGAGTGCACTCCACCCAAGCACCACGCAGGCGAGCGCCCACGAGCAGAGGGAGGAGGGCCGCCACCCCTCCTCAAACAGGCGGCCGGATCGGGCGCGAGATTCACGCAGAGGGCCGCCGCCGCACGCGGGGAGCCGCCGCGGCTGCACCAAGGGAAGACCCCGGAGACGCCACCCACTAGAGGAGGCCGGGGCCCCCGGGCCGCCGAGCAAGAGAAAGGTGCGCCCTCCCACCACCAGAGAAAAGCACCGATGCGCAGGGAACGCCCCGCCGCCGCCGTCCGCGGCGCGGGCTTAGCCTGGCCGCATCTTCCGGCGACAGCGAGGGAGGAGGAGAGGCGAGGGGCGGCGTCGGGCGGCCAGCGGCTAGGGTTCCCCCGAGCCGCCTGGAGGCGACGCGGGGGTCGGGGGAGGGGGGGGAGGGGGTGGTGGTGGGAGCAGCCTCTCGTCAGTCTTTCTTGGGGAGCGGTGGAGCAAGGCCATTTTGTAAGTGTAATCTTTGGTGAGATCAATCGCTACTCCATACAATCATTACTAGGAATTGTGTAACATTTCACTATAAACAAGGCCCTTGTAATGGCACAAAAAAATTAAAACTACACCCGAAGCGTATAGTCTACAGGCTAGTGGTGGATATAGCCTTTTCTAGGGCAGCTGGTGGCTATATTATAGCTTTTTCAGGTGTACATTATGAGTATGAATTGTAGCGGTGCCGTTTCATCATCCTAAAAACGTATCGACCTTTTATTTATTCTTCTGATGACCAGGAAAGAAATATGATCCAATCTATGTGCATTCAATTCATCCATCGAGCACTGTGTGTGTGAGAGAGAGTCTTATCTGATGTACCGTTAGTAACGGCCAGCCGTTGTGTGCCACTGTTTGCTCCAAGAAGATGATAACCACCATCACGGCCGGCGGAGAGAATTCCAGCAAGGCAACGACGCAGCCTGTAGCGATGGGTCTAGTGAGTGAGTAGTGATGAGGGACGGGACAAGGTGTGCGCCGCCGGCCACGTAAGCAAGGGGAAAAGATTAAAGGGCCATCACCAATTTTCACTCGACTTCTTTCTCTTCTCCCATCCCACTTGTTTGAGAATAACACCAAACCTGCTTCACACCACAGAATTTACTCTTGTTTTAGTCTCTGTACGTACGCACGCCTCCTCTAGAGAGCATGCACGGGGTGAAATTCAACATAAAATAAATTTACTATCCTTTTCCAGATCCTATATATAAATAGGCAATTTTCGACTAATTTAATTCATAGATAAATCACTAGCATGGCATTGGCTAAATTAACGACATCTAAACAAGTACGTACTACCACCAGTAGAAAAAGGGCCTTTAGTCCCGGTTCTGGAACCGGGACTAAAGGTCGTTACTAAAGCCTCCCCCTTTAGTCCCGGTTCTTACACGAACCGGGACTAAACGCCTCCACGTGGCCGCTGCCTGGAGGTCCACCTTTAGTCCCGGTTGGTAACACCAACCGGTACTAAAGGAAATTTTATCACTTTTTTTTGAATTTTTTTTATTTTCAAATTTTTGAATTATTTTAACCTCCAATCTCTAATCACCCCTCATCACTGCTCAATTTAACCTCTAATCTCTAATCACCCCTCATCATTCCAAATCATCTGACTTCCTGGACGGTCACACATTCTCTCACTACTCCAGCCTGAGCACGCTTAACTTCCGGGTTTTATTCTCCCTCGTTTCCAAGTCTGCACTTGTTGTTTTCCTGACAATAGTAAGATGTCAATCCTATTAACCCTCAAGAATTTAGTTAGGGCATGAAGTCACACATTTCACTGTTTGAGTTTGAAACTATTGTTCTAAAACACAATAATTATTTAGTAACACTAATATTTCTTGAATAAGTAGTTTGACCATAGTTTGACCATAGTTTGACCACAGTTTGATCATAGTTTGACCGCAATTTGACCAGATTTGACCAAAATTCAAAAAAACTGAAATAAATATTTAGTAACACTAATATTTCTTGAATAATTACTTTGACCATTGTTTGACCACAGTTTGACCATATTTGACCAAAATTCAAAAAAACTCAAATAATTATTTAGTAACACTAATATTCTTGAATAATTATTTAGTAACACTAATACTTCTTGAATAAGTAGTTTGACCATAGTTTGACCAGATTTAACAAAAATTCAAAAAAACAGAAACTTGAGCATAACTTTTTTTCCTTTTAGAATTTGAGGATTCTAAAAATTTGCAAACCGGCCATAGGCCGTCAAAATCGGCTGTGGATTTTCGTACTGAACATTTTGATATATTATACGTTTTTTTCTGACATTGTATGCAAAAGTTATAGCCGTTTTACATTTTTCCTAAACTTTTTGCAAAACATGTCCAAATTTAAGTTTTAAAATTTTCCTAAGTAGTACATGTAGTAACATAACTACATCTGGAAGAATTTTAATTTTTGAAGTTTTTATCATTTTCTTTTGCTTTTTACAAAACTGAAAAGGCGATCCACAGGGGGTAGAGTTTGAAAATGGGACCTTTAGTACCTGTTCGTGCCATGAACCGGTACTAATGCCTCAAACCCCATTAGTACCGGTTGATGGCTCGAACCGGGACTAAAGGTCTAACCTTTAGTACCGGTTGGTGCCACGAACCGGTACTAATGGGCATCGCACCCTTTAGTCCCGGTTCGTGGCTCCAACCGGGACTAAAAGTCTCATTTGAACCGGGACTAATGCCTGTACGGTGCCCTAGCCGCTCCAATCTAGAGGGTGAAAGGGATAAAAAATGTTATGCAAACCTAGAAGCTCCACGCATGCACGCATCCATGCATGCGTATAGGATTTCAGTTAAACGTCCTTTTTGGGGAGATCTCTTGCCGACAGCTCAAAAGACTGCTGCTCGCTTGCTGTGTGTTCATGCATCCCCACCATTATATTTTGGCTCAGGGCATCTCGCTGACCCTCAAATCAGACATCTATCCGTTTGCAGACATGTTCTAATCAATGTCCTGACAGTGATAGGAGAACCAACCATCCAATCGTATACCTCAAATATCAAACAACTTTCCGGCAAATAGCTAGCACAGTTAGTAGTGCCTTCGACCAAACATATGTGTATACAATGAGTAAATTGCATAAAACCACCACTTTAAAGGTTAGGTTTGCGAAAAACACTATAATACATTTTTTTTGCAAAAAACATCATATCTTCGGTAATTTGTTTTGCAAAAACCACTAATCGGCGGATCTGGCTCAGTTGAGCACACTTATGACAGTTGGGGCCCTTTTTCGCTGACTTGGCATAACGCTTTGCCAAAGATAACGCTAGATGGGTCAAAAAGCAAAAACACCCCTGACATTCTTTCCCCGTGCGACCAAGGCCCTTCCCTCTTCGTTCCCGCAGCCGCCCGAGGAGAGGAGCTCCTCATCCCGCACGCCGCCGCAAGTAGTAGCTCACCGGAGCAGACAAAGCCGGCGAACTGCGGAGGAGGGCGCACCAGGTCCAGTTCCTGGACTTGAACTGCGGAGGAGGGCACGACACGCACCACCACATGAGCCGCCGACGGCGGTGCGCACATGCGCTCCAGGCGCCGCCACCTCCGGCGAGGCATGCCGCGCTGTAGCCCCGATTTACCCCAGCGCCGCCACCTCTTCTGGATCCGGCAAAGGATGTCGCGCCGCCGCCCTGATTTGGCCTCCAGCTCGAAGACGCCCAGCGCCGCCACCTCGTCTGGATCCAGCAAGGATGCCGCGCCGCCGCCCTGATTTGGCCTCCAGCTCGAAGACGCCCAGCGCCGGTTACCGGAACCGGCGAGGTATGCCGCGCCGCCGCCTCGATTAGCTTCCAACGCGAGGAGGCGCCCGATGCTGGCTGCCAGATCCGACGAGGGATGACGCCATTGCCTCGATTTGGCCTCCAGCGCGAGGAGTCGCCCGGCGCAGGCTGCGTTGACCTCCCCAACCTGTGCCGAGGATGCACGTCGTCTGTTGCATTTTTTTCTTTTTGATTTAGGGGTGTCTGTGTAAAATCTATGGACCAGTTTGTAAAATTAGATTAAAATTGACCTGGCATGAAATGTTACACCACGTAGGCAAAAAGGGGCCCCAACTGTCATAAGCGTGCTCAACCGAGCCAAATCCGCCGATTAGTGGCTTTTACAAAAAAATTACACAAGCAATGATGTTTTCTGAAGAAAAAAAATGTATTGCAGTGTTTTTCGCGAACCTAACCTTTAAAGTGGTGGTTTTATGCAATTTACTCGTATACAATTGCAGGTTATTGTTCCAAATCAGTGTATACATATTTATATGTTGAATATTGTCTTTTCTCCATAGAGCTCGGTTCTGGAAAAAAAATCATTAAATTTTATATTTTTTACATTTCACGAAATTCTAAAAAAACACAGATATACATGAAGGAATAACATACATGTGTGTAAATTATCAGGGCAAAATACGTTGAAATGAAGACTGTGCAAAAAAGACAAATCTGCGGCTTTTTAACTCATATTACTATTCATCCTCCCATTTCAATGTTTATCATCCTGAAATTTTGCACACATACACATAACATCCTTATTTACTTGCACAATTGTTTTCAGATTTTTTTGAAACCGAAAAGTTCGAATTTTGATATGTTTTTCAAAAAAGGCCTCCATGGAGGCCGAAAGCCAAAGCCAAACCTCCGTTCTCATCGGTGGGGGGAGGGGGGGGGGTATGTATGTGGCGGCTTTTGGTGTAAACCTCTTTTCGTTTGGATTTGATTTGCATAATAACGGGCGTCTGGACCAACCCACAATCCACTTTGAAGATACCCTTACTGTTTCTTTTTTATTCCGTCACATGTCATCACGGGAGGAATTTCCTATGGCAATGGAAGGAACAGTACTACAACTACTTGGTGCGAAAAGAAATAATTTTGCATGTGGCTGCATGTAATAACAGGTTATTTTCTCAAGGTTAACTAATCAAAGTTACGTGCATGTACCTTATGCGCATGCAGGCGTCGAGTCCATCGGCCGAGCACCGTCGTGGGTATGCTCAAGTCCAACAGGATCAAATTGATGCGTGTGTACGCCCCCGACAAGGCGGCGCTGCAGGCCGTCAGTGGCACGGGCATCAAACATGGTCTTCGGGGCGCCTAACCACGTGCTCTCCAACCTCGCCGCAAGCCCGGCAGCGGCGGCCTCGTGGGTCAAGAGCAACATCCAGGCGTTGATCTGGAGCAACGCTTGATCTGGAGCTAGAGGAGGAGGACCCCATTGCAAGAAGGATGGAGGTAACAAGTTGTGTTGGAAGAGAGGGGCTCTGTATACCATGTAAAACTTGATGAAGCATCTCAACCCTCCAGAGGACAGCCCGCAGGTATGTATTGATTGTAACGAGAGAATCTTCGTGAAGGTTTACATCGTGAGGTTGTACAGGACGTGCATTGCACGTTACAGAGAGGAAATCAGAATAGGGAGAAGATAGAAACTTAAACAGAGAATCTCACTCGAACAACCTATCTCCAACTTATATGACTTGGAATACGATATGTTTAATAGAAAGAACAAAAACTATGAGGGGCTAGGCAGGGAGTAGATTTTCGTGGAGAAAGAAGTGAAATTATTTGAGAAAAGAGGAGGTGCCAACACTCTTAATTCTTATATATGCAAAAATTAGTGATGGCGTGCCAGGAACAAGCACGTCTACACTAGTCTAATTACCTATAATCTGCACAAAAGTCACACGACACCACTACTTTATGCCTGGTCAAAACAACTGGTCACACAAACTTGTGGCATGTTACAAAAAAGCAAAGCCGTCACTAACACTATAAAGGTGGCATACCAAATATGTCAACGCCATCACTATTTAGAAAAAATAGTCATGACGTGGATGAAAATTGGTGCGCCACCATTGTGTAACCATTTCCCTACTAGTGGCGGTGTCCGAAGGAGAGGTGGGAGTGGAGAGGAGGAGAGGAGAGGCGGAGGTGCGCCGAGTGCAGATGGAATTTCCGGTGAGGCCAACCTGCTTAAATAACCGGGGGAGGCTGTCATGCACCGCTTCAATGCGGGCGCAACGGTCGGAGTAGCCTTCTCTATAGTTGTGTTAACCTTAAAGCGGCTTCGGTCAGCCACCTGGTCACGTTGGTCTCACTAGCACGGATGCAGTAGGCGGCTGTCAACGACCAGATGCCCAACACACACGAGTTAGTTCAAGTTGGGGGAAATAGATGGTTTGGTGCCGGTCCAAGTGGAAGAACATAAATGATTTGGTGCCAGTCCAAGTGAAATGAAGAGAAAATATAAAGATAAATTTTGATTTGTATTGGCCCAAAAGAAGTGGCAAATTTTAGTAGAATGAATAAAAAATATTTTTGAGGAAAATGAATTAAAAAAATGCCTTCTCAAATCCTTCATGTGAAAAAAATTCTCTTCTTGGCCAATGTCTTGATTTGAGGATGCAGACACATAAGGTATCCGGCCAACACTAACTCACACAAACGCGAAAACTCGCCGGCAACAAGCACATTCATCATATAAGACCAAATCTATGCATAAGCGAGGAAAAAATGAAAAAGGCCCCAAAGCAATCCGATCTAGGATCGGCAAACTAGAACTGACCATATCCGCACCAACCATCTCGTAACACCACGTTGAGGACGAGGTTCTTAAACAGCACCACAAGGCTAGAATCTAGGTTTTCACCCTGAAGAAACAGTCTGAGCATATCCGAGCAATACCTTAAACAAGGTAACGATGTAAGAAAAACGTTCCCAATGCCAGGTATAACCACTTGAGTCTAACCTACGCTTTCGCCCTAGAGCTCGAGACCAGGTATTCGAGTAGCACCACCATCAAAGTCACTTATGTATTGTTGCCACCGCTTTTCCACTATCCTGGAAGGTACATGCGATGTGGCCGCCACCACTGCACAACCAGCTCGAGACCGGATCAGAATACATGAGCTCTTCCGAAGACCTTTTGGTGACTTCCACGTCATGGAGCCATAGGAAGTTGTTGCAGAATTTTTTATGTTACAACCATTCAGCCAATCAAATCTGGATCGCCACCATCAAGTCATGGACAGTAGCACCACCAGTCCAGTCTCTAGATGAACAATTCATTCATTCTAACATCATATCTTCCAAGTCTTTGATGAGTCCTAATTCATTTTAGAACCATACCTCGTTAATTTTACATAACAAAAGATCCCATGCGTCCGTCTTGTGTTGAAATAAAACTTTTGAGAGAACCCTCGAGAATTCAATCGAAGCTGATGTATGTTTTCACTAGATCAAGCTTGTTGGCCCAATGGGTACCATTCAGGTTCTTATATTGTTGGATTTTGTGGAAGCATTCAAAGGCTACCATGATGTTATTTGTAATCATTCGATTGTGAATAAAAACACCTTCTCCTTAGGATATGAGATTGTCTATTAGGGGAGGGGGAGATATGATTGACCAAACACATCGATACGACTTTATATGAGATGTTGTAGACTGGTCGATAAACCTTCAAAGACTCATATGTATTTGCCTTCGGGATAAGAACTATCCTTCTATAATTGATTCCCCCTTGATTGTTTCCCAGTTCCATTGAAATCGTGCCTGGAAGCCATCACGCCTCAGTGCATTCAACAAGCCAATTTAAAAAGTGTGTCACTAACCTCCTTCTCGGTGAAATTCCGGATCAAACCTTCATTCAACAGATCAGTCACTTCCAAAGGAAACATCTCAAGGATCGCAGATGGGGTGACCTCCTTGCCAACCATGTATGGCAGCTAGAAACACTTGGTTGCAATTTCCTCTAGGTGCTCAGGTTTCTCCGCCAAGTTCCGTTGATGTCGTTCAACCTCTTAATTTTATGACATCAAGTGCATTCTAAACGACATTTTTTTGTTTGTCAGCAATTACTAGCTGTGATATTATTTCAATTAACAAATCACATATACCTAAGAGATCCATCCCCACTATCTATATATCTAAACATGCAGCCTATCCACCTCAGCAGCCCTACCACATCAGCAACTTTAGTGTATACCATGTAGGAGCTCAACATTTCTATAACTAGACGATACCCCGCACATTGTTGCGGGGATTGTTTGTTATATATTTGATGAAGTACTACATGAATATCTGATTATTGTATAGATGTAGGATATTTTTTGAACATAAGTAGGATAATAGTTTTCACATCCATGGTTGCATGTTGTAGTGGATCTTTTCCCGTGCATGTTATCATGTTGAGGCGGTCCTTTACCCATGTATGATTGTATGATGAGGTGGCATAGTTGCATGCTGACATAAATACAAGTAGTGCCAACAACCATATCTATATAGATGCCTCTAGGACTTCAAATCAGAGATCTAGCTTGTGCTCCATAGAGCTCAACATAAGAGTTATCTACATTTTGAGGCTTAAGTGGAAAGATTTGTATAATTACACTAGCTAGCTAGTGTTTCCTTTTTTCTATTCCCTCCTTGTACATACGTATCACAAAGAAAATAAAAATAAATGAACATATGTAGGACAAGACTATTGTCGCTCGTAGAAAACTTCCCTTTGATATTCAACCACACTAAGTACCACTAAGATTTGCCCTCTCTTTATATAATTATATTTCCTCTCTCTCTCTATCTCTCTTTAATAATGAAAATCTAGTTCTGGTGGATTCTTTGTATTTTAAAAGTGACAACCGCAAAACAATTAGTGATTTCTACGAGTCATTCAGCGCCGCAAAATCACCCGTTAGTGATAGGAAACCTGCAATTGATGAGTATTAAGACGTTTTGATGATGTGTTACCTACCAGTCCGTCATGGATGGAGTGTCGGTTAAAGGCCACCCTCTAGTAGTGCATGATATTACGCCATCCAGTCTAAGCCAGGTTTATAATAAGTATGATGAGATTGTAATATTTGAAGTGCTTTTATATGTTGGCACCATCAGTGTATGTCTTCTTAAGTACGATGTGCATCTAGTCTAAACATTATCTCTCCAAGCTTGGTGTTATGTTAAATATGAAGGTCATGTTGCATCATAAACTTGATCATTTTAATTATCACATGCGAAAGTACGAGATTAGGTGTTTCTTTTTTATGTTCTTAGCCATATACATGTTGTTTTAATTAATGGCAATATATCTTGTCACCATGACTATTCTTAGATTAGTTATTTACCGGAGCTCATGCATGCCATCCACCAAAAAGAATTGTGTTTATAGTAAGTTATATGTGAGTTCTAGATTTAGGTTGTTCTTCTATAAAAGTGGCTACATGTGTTGATTAACTGATGTCTTCTATGAGATGGTCGTTATGTCCTTGTAAGTTTGTAGTAATTGCAATGATTAATGACATACTTTAAAATTAAGCCAATTTAGAATATATTCATGGAGAGCTCTAGATCCAGGGTACTTTTCAATGTTGTTAATGGTGCATATGTGGTAACAATGGATCACATGTGGCCACAATCTCTTCACATGTCTACTATGGTTCTAATTTCTTGATAAGGCATATTCACGTCTATTAAGAAAACCTTGATTTCTCATATTCACTAATTCATATATGAGATGAAGTTGTTGTTCTTGGTAGTGTTATGCAACCAGAAAAAGTAATGGATTCTAGTCTCTTCAGTTGAAGTTTGGACTTGTGCTATCTTTTTAATTATTTAATGAGCGTGGATTCTATTTTAGTTGACACGCTAATGTTTGCCTCACAATATTCTAAGAGGTGCATTGTTGTAAATACATGTTCCACTTCCTTCATTCGTAAGATGACAATGATCTAAACAACAACAACAAAATTGTAGGTACTGATGAAAAAACATCATGGACCAAGACCTAGAACACTGAGCATCCATATTTTTCCCAAGCATCCTAATTAAGATAGTAGTGCAAAGGATAATGAATTTGGAAATAAATATATTTTATTTCAATATAGCTCTTACATGGAAGCGCTAACTAGCATCTACAACAGCTCTCCACAGTCTGTAAGAATATCAATATCTTGTCCAGTGGAAGAGGGCGGCACATCAACCCATCCACCATTTACCATGGAAGACTGTCCTAGATCCGTACCGCTAGAGCCTAAGTAAGCATCCATTCCTAGGAAACTATTGTAATACGACTGATCTGATAGAGCATAACCCCATTGTTCAGTGTTAAATGGGTCATCAATAGAAAAAGCATTGCCACTCGAGTACCCCAATAGTGGAGAGGCCTCCAAATTCTGCCCAGATGTTGAGTCATGGTTTGCATCATTTTGTTGTGGTTGCACTATGTTGCAAGGACTTTCATAGTTCTGAACATGCAAATCCTCTGGTGGAGTTTGCTCATGTACCTGATTTGGTATGGGTTGGACATGGGAAGCCAAATGTGGAGCTAAAGATGGTGGTGCGGAATGTAACATTTGTGGTGCCTGCATAGGAAAAAGTGGTGCCGAAGTTTGTTCTGGTTGTGATGGTAGTGGATCTGAAGGTATCTGGAGTTGTGAGAGATTGTGAGGCCACGATGACTGCATAAGTGAATGAGTAGTACCCAAATGATCCGCCGGCAAAACACTTGGTAGTTGCAGATCTTGTGCCACAGATGTGCTGCCGGTCTTGTCTTCACGACCATGCAACGGAGGTAGCCGGAATCTAATGTCTTTTAGTACTCGAGAGAGCTCACTGAAGAGCTTGTTCAAATCTTCAAGACTGAGATCTTTTTCCTTCGTGAAGATAAGATTTGCCACCATACCTGGGTTCTCTTCTTGTATATTTTTCATACGAAGGATGGAAAGTTTGTTTTTGTCTTCCTCGGTCATGTTCTCCATGTCCAACTGAGCCACCTCATTTTGTAGGCTTCCAATCCTAGCAGTGGTTGCCTCGTCGGCGAAGGGAACTGCTAGTGGAGCTCCAAATAGGAAAGCATCAACAATGGGATCGGCCAATGGTGTCCCAAATGAGTGCATCTTTCCATTGTTTGTTTCTAGGACGACCGCAACCCTAGCCCTAGTGAGGGCAGAGATGTCAGTCGCCCTCTTGAACAAACCGGAACGTCGCTTGTAGAAGGTGAGATCACGTTCTTTGTCATTGTGGATGTATGCCACACCTGACCGTCGCTCTTTCCTCGGCATACTAATGTGGACAAAGAGGAAGAAACTAACTAGTACAAATAGGAAGCACAAGGATCTACAGAAAACTAGAGATTTAGGGGTACTGTTGGCTAACCACATATTGGTGTAGGATATGAGAAGATGTACTCCCCTTATATAGAATTAAAAGGGTTGTATGGCAGTGCTATTTGACTATACAAAGACCATGTAAATATTTAGTAAAAATTAACATACATAACTCATAAAAAGTGCTATTTTATGGATACTATTAACTATCGTCCAAATATACATCTCTGAGTGCATCCACATCCTTCTTTGCAACCACTGATATGTATTTCTTCTGATGTAAGTATTCACATCCATATATAGAACTATTAACACTTCTAAAAATAGAAATATTAAATGATTGCCATTTGACCACATCCATATCCTTATCTAGAAGTATTAGTGGGAGTAAAACCCAACTAAGTTTTACTCTAATATCTTATATCTTATATTTATATTTACTAATTGGAGGCACCTTTCAAGCCTTCTAATTAATCCACATCATCATAATTAGTTACACCGCTAGATTATAGAATTAACGTCCGAGATAAGAAGAAAAACTTGCGTAACACAGATGGTTCCGGCCGTCCAAAAAAAGACATGACACGTTCAATGTTTTGAAGCAAAAAAAAATCCACATGTTCCTTTGAAACAAATGATAGACTCTTTCCATAATAACTCTATAGGATCCGTGGGACATTTTTTTGACATGCAGGATCCGTGAAGCTCTTCTGCAATTAGAAAAGGAGAAAACATCTCCCTCAGATTAAAAAAAGTTATCCATCCGCTTCTTTAAAAAGGAGATAGTCTCCGTCTCAAACAAAAAAGATTCCTTCCTTTAGAAACAGCTCATTGTGAAAATCTTCTTGCCAACTAAAAAAAACAGGAAAAGCATCAATCCCAAAAATAGAAAGGGTTTAGCTAGGACTCAGTCGACTGAGACTTCGCAAAGTCTCAGTCGACTGACGTCAGCATCGTACGTATAGGCCTTCCCCAATCGATTGATTTTCCTCTTCGTTCATGTGGGCTGTGTATACGACGCTTTTCTTAAGTGGGCTGCTTTCCCTTTGTTTTGTCCTCCCAAAAGCTTGTCTCGTGCTGGGCTGTCTTTTCCGGTACTTGGTTGGTTACTTTTATTTTGTATTTGGCCTGACAAATATATCAGTGTCTGTGTCAACGCTGCTAGGCCTGGAGTGTGTCTCCATGAAACATAACATAATGCATAAAAAAAGTGTGTTTGTATTACTTGAGCACATAATTTTGACTCAAGAAATAGAAAAATAAATTAGAGAACATCTCTGGTTGAACTAAAAATGAGCTTCCTGGTGCATGTCGTAAAATCTGCTAAAAAAGGGGAAGCTGGTAGTAGAAAACTAAAGGTCACTCTCTGATCAACAAAAATGTAATTTGGAACAATACTAATGTTGCATATGCCTAGTCTGGGACCATCTACTTCTTTCTTAGTGTATATCACTAGTTTTAGGTGATCCGTGGGAAAATAAAATATATTTTAAATAAAATAATAAGTTACACATGGATGACGGACATGCAATTGTGTGTGATCAACGTGTGAGCATAGAAATGACGAGCATGCAATTGCGCGTGGACGATTGACATGCGGCTGGCACGTGCATAACCAGTGGCACTATCTTATAAAAATAAAAAAATATTAAGTGTACATGCACGGGCATGGCCAGAGTACAGACGACTGTGCGGCCCATGGGTGTCATGTGCAAGTCGTGTGGCGTTATTTAAAATAAAAGTCCTAGACATCACTAATAAGAAAAGGAAAAAACACAAAAAAAAAATAGAAAGTAGAAAACAAAAAAGTTAAAAATAAACCCATCATATCGGTCTGCCCAAGCAACCAACCGCCTGCCACGCACACACACAATTTTGCTCGGGTGGTGTCACTTGCAATTGCATGCGGACTACAACATATGTGGTTGCGCATGGGAGGACGTGCAACTAGTGTTGGACATGCAATTGGCCCGCCCCCTCTCCCGCTGCCCCCTCCGGCAAAACAAAGGTCCAGTTGCAACTATGTTAAGGGACATGCAGTTGCGGTCAGGTGCGGCGCTTGCA
Organism: Triticum aestivum; assembly: GCF_018294505.1. Taxonomy (NCBI): domain Eukaryota; kingdom Viridiplantae; phylum Streptophyta; class Magnoliopsida; order Poales; family Poaceae; genus Triticum; species Triticum aestivum. The sequence continues at coordinate 639,075,076 of NC_057814.1, forward strand.
GTTGCATGCCTAGTGTCGGACATACAACTGGCCCACCACCTCTCCCGTCGCCCCCTCCGACAAAACAAAGGTCCAGTTGCAACCATGTTCGGGGACATGCAGTTGCGGTCAGGTGCGGTGCTTGCAGTTGCGGGGCTGTTGTCGGGCTTGCAACTGGCCCGCCCCCTCTAGCGGCGCCCCTCCGAGAGAACAAAAAAATCTAGTTGCGGTCGGGTTACAAGATATGCAGTTGCGGTCGGGTGCGACACTTGCAGTTGCATTCCTAGTGTCGGACATGCAACTGGCCCGCCCCCCTCCCCCGCACCCCACCGACAAAACAAAGGTCTAGTTGCAACCACGTTGTGGGACATGCAAATTTGGTCGGGTGCGGTGCTTGCGGTTGCGGGGATGTTGTCGGGCTTGCAACTGGTCTGCCCACTCTACCGGCGCCCCCTCCGACAGAACAAAAAGGTCCAGTTGCGGTCGGGTTAGAAGACATGCAGTTGCAGTCGGGTGCGACACTTGCAGTTGCATGTCTAGTGTCGGACATGCAACTGGCCCGCCCCTACCGTCAAAACAAAGGTCCAGTTGCAACCATGCTGGGGGACATGCATTTGCGATCGGGTGCGGCGCTTGCAGTTGCGGGGCTGTTGTTGGGCTTGCAACTGGCCCGCCCCCTCCGACAGAACAAAAAAGTCCACTTGTGGTCGGGTTACAAGACATGTAGTTGCAGATGGGGCCCGACAATCAGAGTTGCGTGCCTGGTTGCATACATGCAACTCCACACTCACCCCCCCCCACACACACACACAAAAACAACACATAGTTGCATTACGAGGTGATACCTACAGTTGCATGGTAATTGTCCCTCCCCGACAAAATAATACAGAGTTGCAATTGCGTTGAAGACTTGCAGTTGCAGTCGGGACGAGGCACTTGGAATTGCATGCCTGGTGGTACACATGCAATTGTCCTCTTGACAAAACACCATAGAGTTGCAGTCGTGTTTGAATACATGTAGTTGCAGCCGAGGGCCCGGGGCACGACAATCAGAGTTGCGTGCCTGGTTGCAGACATGAAACTCCACCCCACCCCCCCCCCCCCGGGGGGGGGACAAAACAACACATAGTTGCATTACAGGGCGATACTTGTAGTTGCAAGGCTAGTATCAGACATGCAATTGTCTCTCCCCAACAAAACAATATAGAGTTGCAACTGCGTTGAAGACATGCAGTTGCAGTCAGGACAAGACACTTGCAATTGCATGTAAAAGACATCAACAAGCGAGCGTAAAATCCTTCATGCATGTAAAAAAAGTTTGTTCTACAAAATTTAGATGTTCCGTATTGCCAAAAGATAAAAATAAATTACAAGTAAACCATTTTAATAAAAATAAATTGATGATTATATACACTAAAATAGAAAAGGGAAATAAAAAATAAAAAAGAAAGTACAGGTATATACGAGAGTGGGCTGCGCTAGCAAGTTTCCTACTTGTTGTAGACAAAAGCAAAACAACAGAAAAGGCCATCCAGCCGCTGGCCAGCCTCGCGTAGCCTTTGCCGGCAAAAAAAAAGGGAAGTGGGCTGGTCGCGTCTTAACAGGCCGAATTGATACAAGACACTATATTACGTGACTCTTGAAGCGACAAACATCGAACGGCCAGGCTGTCGACTGATACTTTGTAAAGTCTCAGTCGACTGATTTTTAGCATCTCCGAAATAGAAAACGTCTTCATTGCCTCCTGTACGTTTTTTTAGGCAACCACGGCTCCTGTATATGGCCGGATCTTTCAAGCCTTCTACCTAATCCATGCCATGAAAACTAACTAGACCACAAAATTATAAATTTATATCTGATAAAAAGAAAACTTGGCGAACCTAGATGGTCCCGTCCAAAAAATAGCATGTTTTTTTGAGGGACCAAAAAATAGCATGTGATATGTCCAACGTTGTCAAAAAACTATCCATCCGTTCCTTAAACAGAAAAGACAGCGTCCTTAAAAAACACTATCGATAAAAGGAAAAACAATGACGGAATCCTCTAGTTGATGTCCCGTGAAACTCCATAAATAAAATCTTTTGTCGATCGATTAAAAAAGGAAAACATCTGGCCATATACAGGAGCCGTGGTTGCCTATCACATGCTTAAATCCAGCTCTGCATGGCCGCTGAGACTCCACCTCTGCTTAAATCCAGCTCTACTACATGTGGCCGGTGGTGGCAATTTCTCTAGCCGAAGGATGTCCTCAACTCCCTATCACCACTTTTATGATATAAAGCCAACTATCAAATACAACCTCTAACAAGTTCTTCTAACAGATTGCTCATTCATATCTGCATATATAGTACGTATGCATGTCAGCTACTAAAGCGTCTTTAAATGCATGTAAATTACTAAAGTAACAAGAAATCTGGATGTATAATGCGCCACGAAGATCTCATATAAACACATGATTATCTATGTGATATAGGTATGCATACAGTACGTATATAAAATATTAAAAAATGAAATCCAAATTAAAAATAAAACAATTTCTTTAAGAATTTGTTGGTTGAGACAAGAACTTAAAATCGAAAAAAATCTATGGTGCTTATAGTAATGAGAATATACTACAAAATATTGTTCGCTATCACAGAATGACAATATTTATAAGGTTGTCACACAATAGGACGCAAACAATCAAATCAAAAAGTAGTCTGAAGCAATGGAACATTGTGGAACCCTATGTCCGACAAAGATAAACATGCATGTGTGACAACAATAACCCGTATCAAAATTATCATAATATTGTCTGACATTTCTAATTCATAACAACTTTGTTGTATCTAATATTCAAAGTGCTAGCCCGTGCAAGTGCACGGGTTGATGACTAGTACAAAATAATTGTGGTCAAATTTATTTGGTTGTTAATTGCGTCCAAATCCTTTGTTGATCACATTGCTTACATCCTAATGTATTAGTGATCATATTGATTACATCCATATCCTGTACTAGGAACTACCTAATCAAGAAGTGGCCGTCCTTTAATCCATAATATCCAAGTATAACATGGACCTTGCTTTGGGGCTTAACTTAGAAATTGAGATACCAACTAGGAAAGATACACTAAGAGCAACTAGAAAATACTAGGACATTTGGTAAGTCATGGTATAACACATATGTTACTCGTAGCATCAACCTGCCTCCTTGGTAAGCCCAGTTCCCACGAAAGATGTGTTTTACCGGTTAGACATGTATATCTTGGGCCCTAGTTTTTTATGGCCCATAAAATAATATATGTAAGGCTTTTTCCTGAAGGATCCAACACAACCTAATCTATTATGTATTAAAAGTAATTCGGGCTCACCAGAAAAAGAAAAAATGCTAGAAAATAACTCAAAATAAAAACAACTAACTCTCTATCTATTATATATTAAAAGCAATTGACGGGCTCACCAGAAGAAAGATAAAAATTCTAGAAGATCTCTCAAAAATCAAAAACATCCGACTGTCTATTTAATAGGCTAATATTATATAACCATTAGATTAGTTTTAAGTGAAATAATTACCCACCATTGCCATTATAAGAAGAAAAAGTGTTTCATCTGACTTATTAGGACGTGGGCTGATGACATCTTATTAGGACGTGGGCCGATGCCATATTATAATGGGAAAAACGTTGTGTTCCCATAGTACGAAAAGGACTGCTCACACATGAACACAGTGGTAGCAATGTTCATGTAACTGATCTTTGTGATTAATTCCCCCTTGGTAGAGTACGTAAAAAAGCCTCCAGATTGGATCTCCCCGGAGCAGAGAGGTGGGCGGCGCAAAAATCCTCTGTTAATATTTCTTAGATTTTTGGGAGTATATAAAGGCAACGGAAGAAAGATGCGATGGAGGCAACCTCTATGGCAACCATGCTCCCCCTTGGATGCTCGTGCTGACCTGTGGCATGTGGCCTAGGGGGGGGGGCATGTGGGTCTAGGTCCCTCCGGCTTCATTTCTTCATGAAACTTAGTATTTTTTTCTGGTTTTTTGGTCCCTAAAAAGTTATTTTTAAAAAAATCCAAGAAAAACAACTGGCACTTTGCAATAAATTAATATATTAATCAAGAAAAACTATAAAAGTTGATGCCAATACTATGCCATTAGGATATAAGTATAGCATGAAACAATAAAACTTTCTTGATACGTATAGGACATATCAACTGGCATGAATAAATTGATATTTTTCTAGGGCTTGTTAATACTCGACAATATTGTTCTCCTAGATAAACATACACAAGGTACTCCTTGGTTCTACCGGTTCGATGTCCAGGCTAAAATTGTGACTAGCATGAATAAATTGATGGCTTTCTGTATCACTCACTATTACTTGATGACACTTTTCTGCTGGGTAGCTGGACAGAAGCGAGGTTCTTCCTACCATTTAGAAATGGGCGGCTCCCATTACGTAGCCATCTGCACGTTACTTCAACCTAAAATGGTGACAAGCATGAATAAATCGTTATATTTCTCCAAGGCTCATTAATAATGCATGGTACTATTCGGTTGGATAGCCACATAGGTACTCCTTTTCAATTTGAGGGGACGACTCTTGGCCTGCATCCATCTGTCTCGTGACTAGTACAAATAAATTGGTGTCTTTCTCTACAACAAATGATTGATGGTACTATTCGGCCAGACAACCAGACAGAAGCAAGGTACTCCCTGGTTCCCAGCCGATTCAAGGCGGATGGCTGCTGGTAATATGTGCATTAATCCAAACTAAAATGGTGACTAGCACGAATAAATAGATGTCTTTCTTTTTGGCTCTTTAATACTTCCACTTTTCGACTAGGTTGTCCGAAAACATGTGGTGGGCAGCTCCTGATACGGAGCCGCATGCACATTAATCCATGCTAAAATGGTGACTTGCACAAATATATCGATGTCTTTCTCTAGGGCTCATTAACACTTGATGGTATCGTTTGGTTGGACAACCGGACAGAAAGCAAGGTATTCCATGATTTCTTGTCCATATAGGGTGGATGGCTCCAGGCACGGCAAGTTACACATTAATCCGGGCTCGCCTAACACGAGTAAATGGATGTCTTTCTCTATGGATCATTAATACTTGATGGCGCTCTTTGGTTAGGCGGTGTACAAAAGGGAGGTACTCCCTTCTGATTTCGGGTGGTTGTGGGGCCACTAGACGGACACAAGCAAGATACTCCTTGTCATTTGGAGGGATATTTTAAATATCATTTTTTATTACATAAATTTCAAAAATATAACCCTAAAATATAATATTTCACCAGTAGTACTCCGACATGTCGGTGCCAACAATGACAGGTATCGTTGGCACTACCAATGATACATCTGTTGTCGTTTTGAGTCACGTGGGCCATCATCAGTGCATCTTGCATCAGCCCTCCCGCAAGACACACTCGTACGGAGCTAGCTATGTTAGAGCATGTACAATGGTGCTATCTTTGAAATGTCACCTAAGATCACTGCTGAGTTAGAAAAGGGCGAATGGAGGGGAAAAAAAGGCTTGCCATCTCTTACCTAAGAGATGGTCTCTGAGTAAAGAAGATAAGACAATTCCATCCATTGTACTAGATGTCATCTCTTAGCTACATATTTTCTAGTTTAATTTTAACCATCGCATTAATTTAGAGCATGTAAACGTTGCTTGTTAGGCTAAGAGCTAATCCATTGTATAATATGTTTTTAAGCTTCTCCAAATGACATACATAGCATACGGGAATATTGTAACGAATAACTATTTGTGTACAATGTGCTCGGGGTATTATGAAGATATAAAGCATGTGCTATTTGAATGTAATGTTGCAAGGGAGGTTTGGAACAATCTTGGTCTACTGGAACTCACCGAAGAGGCATGCATGCTGGACCATTCAGGTAGTGTTTATTTCACAAATTCACGAACATTTTTTAATTTGCTAATTTTATTTTTTGAAAACATGATTTTTTTCTTTTTAGTTTGAGAAATTTTAAAATTTCATGAATTATTTTTAATACGGGAATTTATAACTTGATGAGCATTTTTAAATATCCTAAACATTTATTTTAAATACAGAATAATTTTGAAAAAGTTGCAAACATACTTAAAATCCATGAATTCATTTTCAAACTTGGAAGCATTTGTTAAAATTCTTGAAAATATGGTGAAAATGAGTAAAATTTGTCAGCATTTGTAGGCGAACTTTTAGTTAATTTTCTACTCCCTCCGTCCCATAATGTAAGACGTTTTTTGACACTAGACTAGTGTCAAAAACCATCCTATACTATGGGACGGAGGGAGAAGTAAACAACTAAAAATTAGATCTGTACAACCGAGAAAAGGTGAGCGAGATGTAAACCGAGCTCGCCTCTGAACCCACCTTAGTGGGTGGGCCCAATGGTCCAGCTTTGGAAAGGTTGTACTGAGTGGCACATACTTGTTTTAGAACCAGTTTCTCAAAAACAAACTTGTTTTAAAACCTTCCAAGTGATTTTTTCCTTTTTTCGGTTTTTTTTGTATACTTCATTTTCACTTCCTGTGTGTTTTCTCTATTGGTTTTCGTCAATATCTTTATTGAATTTTATGTTTTTCATTCCTTTCCTTTTTTTTGCATTTTTCAAATACACGTTGACATTATTTAAATACATGTTGACAAATTTCATATACATGTTCAACATATTTGGATACATGTTAAACATTTTCCAAATACAATTTGAATATTTTCTAAAATATACATTGTACATTTGACAAATGTACATTAAACATCTTCATAATACAATGTGAAATTTTCTTAAATACACAATGGCCATTTTCCATAAATGCCATAAATATCATTTTTAGTCGTGCAAACAGTTTTTAAGTGCTATTGAAATTCTTCAAATCCATGAACCTTTTTGAATGGTATGAAACATTTTCTGAAGATTACACAAACAAATTTTAACATTGTATGAATTGTTTTTTAAAATGCCGCGAACTTATGTTTAAACACATGAACATCTTTTAAATATGATAATCATTTTTTGAATGTTGTGAATGTTTTCTACAAACTATGCCAATAGATTTTACATTACATGAACATCTTTTAATGCTGATCGATGTAGTGAATTAATATGAATATAACTATTTGTATTTCAAATGCAATTTATTTATAAAACGATCGTAAGATTATCTCAGGTGAATACTAACTTATTCCGCACCCTGTGTGATCAAACACAAAATAACGAAAAAGAGCAAGACTCCCTACTGGCAGAGCCATTATGTGATCCCTTGAGGCAAGGCGAGCTACTATCTCACTAAAAGCTAGACATAGCGACACCCGTAATGCATCACAATCACATTGGATAAGAATCAGGCAAAGTGGGACGGCTCACTATGTGCGTGGGGGTTTGCTCGACTACAGCCGACAGCGGCCTGGTCCACATTGTTGTCCCCCTGAAAAAGTACATGATGCTGCAAAATAAATGGAAATGAACTTATTTGACCATTTCTTACTACTAAAATAAAATACATTTTGCGGCCTTAAAAAAAGGCGAACCGGAGTCCAATTGAGGAAAAATTGAACCGACAACTTCACCGGTTCAGTCACTGGTCCGTTTTTAAAACTAGAGAAAAGTATACTTTTTGTCCCTCGATTTTTGGTGGAGTCTAGATTTGATCCCTCAACTTCAAAACCAGACAACTTGCACCCCCAACTACGGAAAACGGACAAGGTTCGTCCCTGGTCTTGGTTTTGACCGGTTTTGGTGCCGACTCACCCCGGTTTTGACCGGTCTCACTCAAATTCATGTAAAAAATTTATATCCATGTACTTTTTGAAATTCGAATACACTTTTCAAATCTGCCTACTTTTTTCAAGGTCTTGTATTGTTTTTCAAAGATAAACATACTTTTTTCAAATCAGTGAACTATTTTGAAATTTTTGTACCTTTTCCAAATCCGTGATTTTTTAACATTTGCGTACTTTTTTCAAATCCATGTATTTTTTCCATAGTTTTTGTAATTTTATCAAATCCATGAACTGTTTTTGAAGTTCACGTACTTATTTCAATCCGGATACTTTTCAAAGTCCGCGTTCTTTTTCAAATCCGTGTTCCTTTTCTAGTCCATGAACTTTGTTTGAAATTCACGTATTGTTTCAAGTTGACATAATTTTTCAAATCCACATATTTTTGTGTAAAAAATCCAAATCCGCTTACTTTTTTCAAGTTCGCATAAATTTTTTAGATTCATGAACTCTTTCCAAAATATGTACGCAAATATCAACAAGTACGTCAATTTTAAAAATTTACAGTTATTTGAAAAAAAAACTACATGGACTTTAAAAAAGTTCACAGATTTGAAAAAGTACGTGAAGTTGGAAAAAGTATGCGGATTTGAAAAAAGTACACAAATTTTTAAAAAGTTCATGTATTTGAAAAAAGTACCTGAATTTGAAAACATTACTCGGACTTGGAAAAAGTACGCGAGTTTGAGTCGGCATGGTCAAAACCGGGGTGGGATAGCACCAAAACCGGTCAAAACCGTGACCAGGGATGAATCTTGTTCGGTTTCAGAAGTTAAAGGTGCGAGTTATTCGGTTTTGAAGTTGAGGGACCAAATCTAGACTTCGCCAAGAATTGAGCGACGAAGTATACTTTTCTCTTAAAACTATGGTATAAATGGTTGACGAGCCCTACGGACGTCAGCTGACCAACAAACTATGTGGTATCAATTTATATCTGGGCTGGATGGAAACAAATCATCTTATTTCCAGCTCCTTTGGAAAGGTCCCAAACGGTAAAAAAGAAATCCCAACCGTAAATATCGCCGCCCAACGGTCGGCCAAGCTCCTTGTAGTAGTACTCCCGTCCCATTCCGTTATAGTAGGTGGTAGTAGTACTATCATCTCCTTCCTCCTCTGACTCCATCCCCATCCCCTTCCCCTCCTGCCGCTGCATCAGAGGTCCCGACGGAAGTACCATGGCGGTTGTCGACGAGCCCATGAAAGCATGTCCCCTCTACAACTCCTTTCATTCATTCGTTTATTTATGCATACGTATCTCTACATCTACTCCTATGCGCCGGTCCGTGTGGTTGTTTTCAATTTTCTGATTGATGGATCGAACATCACCTTATGGTAGGTTTCTTGAGAACATCTCTGTAACTGGATGTGTGTACGATCGTTGCCTGAACCATTGGTTTATTGGACTCGTTTTATTGTTGATCTGATTGATCTTTACTCATTTGACGATTACTGCTCTGTCGCATAATTTCGAGAGGGAGGGAGGTGATTCCCCGCAGCCTGTCGAGACCGAGATCAGGCAGAAGGCGGCATCGATGCATCAAGATTGTAGAAGTGCATGCTCTACCTAATGCAACCAAAAGACCGATCTGATGGAATAGACTAGGCAGCACATTATACGTCAACACTCCCCCTCACGTGGACCGAAAATGGGCTGCAATTTAATTGCGCCAGCCGGGTCTTGAACTCAAGACATCTTGGCTCCGATACCATGTAGAAGTGCATGCTCTAACCAATGCAATCAAAAGACCGATCTGATGAAATAGACTAGGCAGCACATTATACGTCAACAAAGATCAAAAAAGGCTCGCCTCACTCGGCAACAACGATAATGATTTTGAGCCACCGGTGAGAAACTTCATGGAACCATGCATCCGAACCTCGCATTGCTGCATTTTAGGCACTTCATTCTGCCTTTTCCAAACTAGCTTAAAAGTTCAGAGTACCTTGTCGAACCGCCCGACGAAGTAAAAACGGTTTGCTTGTGTTTATTATTTATCCTAGTGCTTACTGGTATTCTAGCGACAACTAAATATTACTGCACAGTATTCAGTGATCCGTCTTTGGAGTGTCGTTGCGAGATATTTTGTTTCTTTCACTGACGAACTGACTAGTAACTACTAATGCTATTTATTTCTACATCACTAGTTAAAATTAACAAAAAAATATTGTGCGCTTGATGTTTATGCTCATAACAATGAGTACTCTGACTTGGTTTCTTAACTATTTTCAAGATGAAGGGAACGACATCGGCCGTCTCCCTCAAGTCGCCCAAGACTGAGATGGGGCAGAAGACGGAGTTGGCGCATCCAAAGCTCACTTTGCTCGACCAGGGCGGTTTGGAGAATGAGCAAGTAAGGCGCCCAGGCTCTCGGTATGAGGTGAGGACTATCACTATTACCTATAAAGTAAGGAAAATTTTGATCATTCTCTTAAATGTACTTTTCATACCTCAGATTATCTGTTATCTCTGCGGCATATGTAAACACATACTGAATTTGTTGCGTTGTTTTGGTTGATTACTTTACTTTCAGAGAAAGAGAACGGGTTCAGCCAAGAGTAAGATTGCACATAAGCCAATGTTGATTGACAGCAGCAGTAGCACCGATGCCAAGAGTGACAAGGGTGATGACTATGAGCCGCCGGTAAGGCATTCCATGAAATATTTTCAAATTGTTTCTCATAAGACATGTTTTGATGACTTTGAGCCACACATAAGACCTTAAATTGCATCTATTATTTCACACCTTGCGTTGTGGGTGGATGAGTCTGAATTTCTTATTGGGGAACAATAGCCAATTCTTTGACTGGTTGTTTTACAGATGAAGAGGGGGAGGCCAGCAAGTCTCAAAACCGCCAAGAGCAAGAGAGGCAGGCCACCAGGTTCGAAATCAGCCAAGAACCAAGAATATGGCATTGGATCATCGGAACCACGCACTGGCTTCGACGTTGTCCAAAGCTTCAGAAGCTTCAAGGTCGTCGTCGGTGGTTCTGTCATCGACGACAAACTACTCCCCATTGAGACACGTAGGGCGTACCATGGGCTATGCCGCGACCGGAAGTTGCTCCTACATGGGCGTATGCAGAAGCCTATATGCCCTTTGCTCGCTGCAGGAGTAATCATCGAGACGGTACGCATAGCCGAGGGCATCAGGGCCTCCGTCGCCTCCCCGTCCTGCGAGGACCTCGCGTGGTGGAAGAGAATATTTTTCCGAAGAAATAAGTGACAACCAATTTGCGGGGGTCTTAAATTGGTCTCTATTATAAGACCAATGGTCCAAAGTTTCTCCGGTTTGATTAAAATTACATGTGTAGATATTTTCATGTACATAGGTCTAGACATTTTGATCTTTTTTTCCGGGAACTAGAGAACACACAAGGGGAGTGCTACTTCTTGAGCTTGCGTTGATTTTTCCTTGAAGAGGAAAGGGTGATGCAGCAAAGTTGAGATACGTATTACCTCAGTTAAGAACCAAGGTATCAATCCAGTAGGAGGCACAAGCAAGTCTCAATCGATGCACCTGCACAAACTAACAAACACTTGCACACAACCCGAAAAAGGGGTTGCCAGTCCCTTCACAGTCACTAGCAAAAGTGAGATCTGATAGAGAAAGGTATCAAAGATAAGTAAAAGTGCAAAATAAAGTAAATATAAATAAAGTGCAGTAAGGTATTTTTGTATTTTTTTGTTTTATAGATCTAAAATATATGCTGGTAAATAGAACTGGGGCCATAGTTTTCACTAGAGGCTTCTCTCTTGAAAGAATGCAGACAGTGGGTGAACAAATTACTGTTGAGCAATTGATAGAAAAGCGCATAGTTATGACGATATCCAAGGCAATGATCATGAATATAGGCATCACGTACATGACAAGTAGACCGAAACGATTCTGCGTCTACTACTATTACTCCGCATCGACCGCTATCCAGCATGCATCTAGTGTATTAAGTTGACAAGAATAGAGTAACGCCTTAAGCAAGATGACATGATGTAGAGGGATAAACTCAAGCAATATGATATAAACCCCATCTTTTTATCCTTAATGGCAACAATACAAATGCGTGCCTTGCTACCCCTTCTGTCACTGGGTGAGGACACCGCATGATTGAACACATCACAAAAGCACCTCTCTCTCATTGCAAGATAGATCAATCTAGTTGGCCAAACCAAATAAATAGATCAGAGAGGAATACAAAGCTATCTTAATCATGTATAAAAGAGTTCAGAGATGACTCAAATAATATTCATAGGTAATCTGATCATAAATCCACAATTCATCAGATCTCAACAAATGCACCGCAAAAGAAGATTACATCAAATGGAATTCCAAGAACATCGAGGAGAACATTGTATTGAAGAACAAAGACAGAGAATAAGCCATCTAGCTACTAGCCATGGACCCGTAGGTCTGTGGTAAACTACTCACACATAATCGAAAGGGCATCAAGGTTGATGTAGAAGCCCTCCGTTATCGAATCCCCCTTCGGCAGAGTGCCGGAAAAGGCCCCAAGATGGGATCTCACGAGAACAAAAGCTTGCGGCGATGAAAAAGTATTTTTGATGTGCCCTCTGATGTAAGGGGGATATTTGGGTATTTATAGAGGTGAGATTAGGGTTAGAGGAGTCATGGGGGGGGGGCCACAAGCCTAGGGGCGGACCCCTAGGGCTTGTGGCCCCCTCATGGGTCTTCTGGCCTCTTCCCGAAGCTTCGTGGTTGTCTTCTGGTCTCACAAAAATCATCGTAAAGTTTTATTCTATTTGGACTGCGTTTGGTATTGATTTTCTATAAAAGACAAAAATAAGAAGAAAAAAAACAGCAACAGGCACTGGGCACTAGGTTAATAGGTTAGTCCCAAAAATGATATAAAATAGCATATTAATGCATATAAAACATCCAAGATGGATAATATAATAGGATGGAACAAAAAAAATTATAGATATGTTGGAGACGTATCAAGCATCCCCAAGCTTAATTCCTACTCGTTATGTCCTTGTAAGTTTGTTGTAATTGCAATGATTAATGCCATACTTTAAAATTAAGTCAATTTACAATATATTCATGGAGAGATCTAGATCCACGGTACTTTTCAATGTTGTTAATGGTGCATATGTGGTACCAATGGATCATAGGCGGCCACTGTCTGTTCACGTGTCCACTATGGTTCTAATTTCTTGATAAGGCATATTCAGGTCTATTAAGAAAACCATGATTTCTCATATTCTTTAATTCATATGAGGTGCAGTTGTTGTTCTTGGTAGTGTTATGCAATCAGAAGTAATGGATTCTAGTCTCTTGAGTTGAAGTTTGGAATTCTTTTCTATCTTTTAATTTATTTATTTAATGAGCATGGCTTCTGTTTTTTAGTTGACACACTAATGTTTGCCTCACAATATTATAAGAGGTGCATTGTTGTAATACATGTTCTACTTCCTTCATTCGTAAGATGACAATAATCTAAACAACAACAAAAAAACAACAAAACTGTAGGTATTGGTGAAAACACATCATGGACCAAGACCTGGAACACTTAGCATGCATATTTTTCCCAAAGATCCTAATTAAGAAAATAGTCCAAAGGATAATGAATTTGGAAACAAATATATTTTATTTCAATATAGCTCGTAAATGTAAGCGCTAAATAGCATCTACGAAAGCTCTCCAGGGTCTATAAGACCATCAATAGCTTGTCCAGTGGAAGAGGGCGGCACATCAAACCATCCACCATTTACCATGGAAGACTGTCCTAGATCGGTACCGCTAGAGCCTAAGTAATCATCAATCCCTAGGAAACTATTGTAGAACGACTGATCTGATAGAGCATAATCCCATTGTTCACTGTTAAATGGGTCATCAATAGAAAAAGCATTGCCACTCGAGTACCCCAATAGTGGAGAGGCCTCCAAATTTTGCCCCGATGTTGAGTCGTGGGTTGCATCACTTTGTTCTGGTTGCACTATGTTGCAAGGACTTTCATAGTTCTGAACATCCAACTCCTCTGGTTGAGTTTGCTCATGTACCTGATTTGGTATGGGTTGGACATGGGAAGCCAAGTGTGGAGCTAAAGATGGTGGTGCAAAATCAAACATTTGTGGTACCTGCATAGGAAAAAGTGGTGCCGAAGTTTGTTCTGGTTGTGATGGTAGTGGATCTGCAGGTGGCTGGAGTTGTGACAGATTGTGAGGCCACGATGACTGCATTAGTGAATGAGTAGTACCCAAATGATCCGTCGGCAGAACACTTGGTAGTTGCAGATCTTGTGCCACACATGTGGCACTGGTCTTGGCTTCACGACCATGCAATGGAGGTAGCCGGCATCTAATGTCTTTTTGGACCCGAGAGAGCTCACTTAAGAGGTTATTTAGATCTTCAAGACCGAGATCTTGTTCCTTCGTGAAGATAAGATTTGCCACCATACTTGGATTCTCTTCTTGGATACTTTTCATACGAAGGATGGAAAGTTGGTTTCGGTCTTCCTCAGTCATGTTCTCCATGTCCAACTGAGCCACCTCGTTTTGTAGGCTTCCAATCCTAGTAGTGGTTGCCTCATTGGCGGAGGGAACTGCTGGTGGAGCTCCAAATAGGAAAGCATCAACAATGGGATCGGCCAATGGCGTCCCAAATGAGTGCATCTTTCCATTATTTGTCTCTAGGACGACTGCAACCCTAGCCCTAGTGAGGGCAGAGATGTCAGTCGCCCTCTTGAACAAACCGGAACGTCGCTTGTAGAAGGTGAGATCACGGTCTTTGTCATTATGGATGTATGCCACACCTGACCGCCGCTCTTTCCTGGGCATACTAATGTGGACAAAGAGGTAGAAACTTACTACTACAAATAGGAAGCACAAGTATCTACAGAAAACTAGAGATTTACAGGTACTGTTGGCAAACAGCATATTGGTATAGGATATGAGAAGATGTACTCCCCTTATATAGAATAAAAGGGTTGTATGGGAGTGCTATTTGACTATGCTAAGACTATGTAAATCTTTAGTAAGAATTAACATACATAACTCATAAAAGGTGCTTGTTTATGGATACTATTAACTATGGTCCAGATATACAGATGTGAATGCATTGACATCCTTCTTTGCAACCACTGATATGTCTTTCTGATGATGTAAGTATTCACATCCATATATAGAACTATTAACACTTCTAAAAATAGAAATATTAAATGATTGCCATTTGACTACATCCATATCCTTATCTAGAAGTATTAATGGGAGTTAAACCCAACTAAGTTTTACTCTAATATACAAAATAATTGTGGTCAAATTTATTTGGTTGTTAATTGCGTCCAAATCCTTTGTTGATCACATTGATTACATCCTAATATATAAGTGATCACATTTATTACATCCATATCATGTACTATCTATGAACTATCTAATCTAGAATTGGTCGTCCTTTAATCCATAATACGCCAGTATAACATGGACCTTGCTTTGGGTCTTAACTTAGAAACTGAGATAGCAACTAGGAATGATACACTAAGAGAAACTAGAAAATACTGAGACATCTGGTAAGTCATGGTATAACACATATGTTACTCTGAGCATCGACCTGCCTCCTTGGTAAGCCCAGTTCCCACGGAAGATGTGTTTTTATTGGTTACACATGTATATCTTGGGCCCTCGTTTTTAATGGCCCATAAAATAATATGTGTCGGGGATATACCCCATGGTATGACCCGGCCGGAATTGGCGACTCACTGGTGACCCGCCCGGAGCTTGGCGATTCACAGATAACCTGCCCGATCTTGGTGACTCATTAGTAACCCGGCGGGCGGGTCAGATGGACAACAAGGCCCAAGGCCCAGAAGGCCGGCTCACGTTTATGATGGGCCGGCTTAAGAAGAAAGGGATGACGAATATTTCCTTGACGAGGAAGCAAGACCCGGACTTGTAATTAACTTGTAAGAGAAGATAGACTAGTCCTAGTCCTACTAGGACTCCACATGTAACCCGCCCCCCTAACTTATATAAGGAGGGGCAGGGCACCCCAAAGAGGGACAAGCAACAAGAAACAATATCTAGGGTTAGACACAAAGAGCCGGCTTACCGGCGATTCTCTCATGAGTGTAATGAGACCTAGCCACAAACAGCAGGTAGGGCTATTACCGGATGATGTTTCCCGGGGCCCGAAGCTGTCTAAACCCTTGTCTTGTGCGTTGATCCGCCCTGCGTCTCTCATCCCAATCAACCCCTCTCAAGCTACTACATAGATGCGCTGGCCTCACGACTAAGTCCTCACGCTAAGGACATCTGCCGTGACAATTCAACGACAGTTGGCGCCCACCGTGGGGCTAGCGCACGGTGGTGTTGAGTTCTTGGAGGGATCGTTCCGAGGTTTTGAAGAAGTTCGTGAAGTTCCGGTTCACGGAGAACCGGATTGGAAGGGTCTGCACCTGCAGTCTATGAGATTTGCGTTCAAAGAAAAATTAGGGTTTTCCGGTGCGTCGCCGATGCAACGCGATCTGTCTGCCATCGTTTCAATACGCCGAGTCCGAGACAAGGTTTACTATACGAGCGATGTATCTACGGCGCTTTGACTCCGAGGTCAACAGAAGATTGATCTTTGCTGCCGCGCCGCCCTGTAAAAGTTGCTACCTGCCGAGATCGAATTTGGAGATTCCGCTGCGTGTCCGAGACTTCGAGTACTAGCTGTACAAATCAGTGCAGCCTGTTTTTGCCGATTGAAGGCGTCAGCTGATTTTTATTCATGTTCGCTGCAACTCCCAAGAGATTGATCGGTCGTGACACTGCTGCTACTCCATCAACCATAGCACTGGTTCTAGACGTGAAGGCAAAAGTGACCCGTCCATTGATCCATCAGCACAAGGAAAAGTCAAACCAACGGCAGCTCGGAGGAGGATTTGATCTCCGAGCCGTTTTCAGTCTCGCGCGCGACGACTCCGACCCGTTTCCAATCTCGCGCTGACCAGACCCGTTTCGCCTTTGCCGTTGTGGTCGCGGGTGCGGCCTCAGTCCGCCGGCTGCCTCCGAGTCGACCCGCTACTGCTGCAACGCGCCGCCGCCTGAGCCTCGTGCTGCTCCGCCTGCGGTCGGCCTCCCTCGCCGCCGTGGGAGACGCCCCGTTCAGCCGCCCTGCTCCACCTCTGCCCTGACATGGTTCAGGCCGCTGCCGCGCCACCAGAGTCGCCAAGCCCCTCGCTAGCTCCGGCTCCTGCACGCCATGTAGCCCGCGGATGCGACGCCGAGCCGTTTGGCCGCCCTGCCACCGTGGCTCGCGTCAAGCCGCCTTGGTGCAGATCGCATGTCGAGTCGCTCGTCCCCACTGCGACTCGTTTCGCCCGGACAGCCTTGACCCAGCCGCGGCCCAGCTGCGAGCCGCCCGATGTCACTGCCTCCGCCGCCGAAGTTGAGCCAGCCCTATCGCCACAAGCCGCCGCCGTTCTTAGGCTGCCCCTCGCTCGGTTTTGCGTCGAGCCGGTCGCCGTCGTCGCGTCCGCAGCTGCCGCGGTGCCTGTGACTGCAGTTTCTTGCGCATTGTGTGATCAGATGTTCTTTGCAGTACTTACTAAGGAGGATGCAAGATTGCAATGGTATATATGGCGTGTACGTCAATGCTTCATAAATGATCAGCAAATCATGGTCTAAGAAGGCAATACTACTTCCGTTGCTACTATTCGCATAAAGTGATCCATCGAGTACTCGAGTGTTGCCCATGCTAAAGTTCAGATTTTGAGGAGGCAACCTATCCAGAGAAGAAATAATACTTGTTGAAATTGCTTCACGTGAGCTTGCATGTTCGGGCAAGGACTGATGAGTCAACAGAGTTCAACCCACTAAACTTCCTCAGCTGCGGTCTGTTCTGCAAGAGTTCAGGGAGTAACAAGTCAAAGGGGACGTGGATTAGTTAAACATGATTTGGAGGATCTGTACTGAGCCGCCCGGTTCCAGGCTCCGCTGCGATCGTGTTTCAAAATCCACAGTTCCGCCTCGGGCCGTTTTCACCGCTACGACCTGCGATCTTCTTCGCGGCCTCGTAAGCCGCCATTTTACCTCTGCTTTAGCCTAAAAACGCTGAGACCATAACCCGCCGGCGCCCCTGTTGAGCCGCCACTACTCTGCCTCTGTCGTAATTCCGAGTCTCAGAGTTGTTGTACTACTGCTGAATCGCCGCCCCGGGATACCTCTGTTGTTACACCCCTATTGAGCTGTTTGGAGAAACCACTTCTGTTGTGGTTAGCCACGCCGGGGGCTTCTTCGAGTCACCTTGTTCCGCCATGGTTAAGCCGGAGTTTGGATAAGCCGTCTGCCTTAGAGGACGAGACTGATCAAGTGATGGATCAATTAGTACTGTATGCTAGTGACACTCATTATTACTTGTCTGTCCAAAACAAGACTGACAGAAGAACAAGTGAGTCCGCTGCTCTAGCTCAGAGTCCGCATTCGTCTGATAAGAATACCAGGTGCTATCCGTTTCATCTATTTTATCAGCACATATAAATTATTTGAGAACAATTACTTGGTCTATGGTATTTATTCGCAGGACCATTATTCATTACAAAAGGTGTTGCAAAGGGGCCAGCATTATTTTTGCGCTAGCGCTTGTCCATGCCGTGCTGCTCGACGAGCACGTACGCAGGTCGTCGCCCCCGCTACATCAACACACGCGACTGACTCATCGTCCGCGCCCGCAGCCGAGTCGCTTACAACGCCGCTGCCGGCTCTCCCGTCTGCACCGGCTCACAAATGTTGAGGCCGCGGCCGACTCTCTCATCCGCACTGACTTACAATACCGCCGCTGACTCTCTCATCCGCACTGGCTTACAATACCGCGACCGACTCATCTGTTGTCCGGGCGAATCCGGTGACATCCCTCTAAGTCGCCACCCGTGCAGCTTAATTTGCATCAACCCGCCGGAGCCACGTTGAGCAGCCCTTGCCGCTTTGAGCCGCCGGACCTATATTGAGCCGTTGGTCTGCCTGAGCCACCGGAACTATATTGAGCCACCTCTGTCTTGATAAACGTCGTCCAAACAAATCAGGTGATATCCATCCAAGTTTATTTTATTAGCACATGTTGTTTTTGTCAAAGAACAAGTTTATCTTTGCCTTGGTCTGCAATATTGTTTATGCAGGGCAATTATTTATGACAAAAAGTGATATTATACCGCGGTGACTGAGGCACGCCAACATCTTTTGGCACAGGTAGTCGTCGTTACTCAACGGGCTCCCGCACCGGCTTCAACGCCGTGGCCGTCTCTCGCGACCACGCCGGCTTACAACAAGGAGGACAACTCACCCGTCCGCACCGGTTTACAATGCCACGGCCGACTCATCTGTCTGTACCGCCTCTGATGTTACGGTCGTCTTTACCGTCTGTCTCTCGCGGCCTGATCTACATCGACATACCAGGCCGCACTTGTCTGGATGAGTTGTTTATTGATTATGAGCAAGTCACTACTTGGGAAGCCCGGTTTTATTCCAACAAATTGGAGGCAAATTATCATATATTATCAGCCGTCGTCTGCACTGGATGGTTCAATGGGCAGGCGCACGAGTCGCCACCACTACAGTTTGGTTAACTTCGAACAACCAGTTGGAAGGAGCCATTGGCCGAGTTGTTGACACGGCTCATATGGGATCATTTATAACCCGCCACAGTCACTTCAACCTTCTGTGGGTTCACATCACGCTATCAATGCGCTGATGATATACACCTTCTGCTCTGGTATAATATGGAGAATCTCAAGCCAACTCCTCGAATCGTCTTGAGACTCGGGGGCTACAATGACATGACTCGGCGAAATTGGCCGGTGTTAGTAAGTTCAAGAACTCCGGGTCATTGAAGGGAAGGTAACCCGGTTCAAGAGGCTACCACTATATTGGTGAAAATTTTAAAAGGCCGTCAGAAAATTTCTGGTTTAAAAAGAAGGATTCCGATTTAAAATCTGGTTCAAGAGGCATCTCTCTCCAACAAAACACTGAAGCTCTTAATATCCGGTTTAAAAAACCGGTTCAAGGGAAATTTGTTTACCACAAGGCTTTGAAGCTCTCAAATCCGGTTCAAATCCGGCTCAAGGTAAATTTATTTCTCACAAAGTTTTGAAGCTTTCGCATCCGGTTTAAACTTCCGGTTCAAAAAGAATTAATCTCTCGCAAGATCGAGTTCTCAAAAAAATTAAAGGTTGCCAAAGAACTTGCTGCCATGATGCGCGGTTCAAACTTGGGTATCCTGCTTTACGGCTTATCTTATTATGATCACTTGGGGGCTTCCTGTTCAAACATAGGTCGTATTCGAACCAAAGAGAACATAGCTGTCGATACCCTTTTGATCGGCACACTGCCGAGCTCATTGGGCAGTTTCTTGGTCATATTCGAACCATAGCTCAACCCCTTTTGAGAACCGACGTGGATCGTATTCGAATCAGCGTCGTTAAACAACTCTCAAGGTCATTTGGGGGCTTCCTGTTCAAACATAGGTCGTATTCGAACCAAAGAGAACATAGCTGTCGGTACCCTCTTGATCGGCAACGCCAAAGCCACTGGGGGCTATATGATCGTATTCGAATCTTAGCCCCTTTGGGACGGTTTTCTGATCGTATTCGAATCAGAAGCTTCAAAATTTTTGAAGTCTCTTTTTGCAAACAATTTTTGGATTTTATTTGAAGCACTTTTTCATATGTAAAGTGTATATGAGTGGTTGCTATTTAACCCGGCTTGATTTTTCAATGATAAATTGCCAGCTTATGACAATCATCATCTATGTGGAAGCATTGGCTTCTAAGGATTGGGTTATCGCCCTTACTGCACAGGTCATGTAAACCGGCAGTACAAATTCAATATCACAGTGGTTATATATGAGATATTATGACCCGCCCTGCGGTAAACCGCCAAGGGTTCTTGTGATCTACTTGTGTGCAGGGTAAGACTACATTTGGGTGGTTACTCGCCCTGGCTCTTGACGTTAAGTCGCCAGGGCATATGTTGTTTAAACTCTGTGCAGGATTTGCAGAACTAGACTTATATCAATGCTTCAGTCCAAGCTCATCACTGAAATTAGTGTTTCAAAAGGGTTATCAATTATTGATTTTCTCAAGGGTTATAGGCCACCGGATTACAAAAATTCCGGCTTATAAGGAATGCGCATTAAGTCGTCATCGGCCAAGAGCCGCCAGATCTTGAATAGCCATCATGGCTGGATTTCTATTGTGATTATCAATAACCAGTGTTATGATTGAGGTTTTCAAAGTCGCTTTAGCGCAACGGCTATTATTTTTATCAATGGATATGATTTATTCTACAATGAAAGGAATAGTCCCGAGTCGCTGCAGGCTTACAACCCGGCACTTGGGGGCTACATTATTCAAATTGATATTACATCAAATATGCAAAGTCCCATATCACTGCCAGCATGCACCATGGCACTTGGGGGCTAATGCAAAGTCATTTTTTGCTCAACTTATTGAAGACCCGACTCATCACATTCTAAATGAGCCGGCCCTTGGGGCTACCAATTGCTCCTGTCGAAAATTCAAGGTACACAAGCTTTAATCTATTATATTGAAAGATCCATTACTCAGTTGGTAGAGTACAAAGTTCTTAACCTTGTGGACGTGGGTTCAAGCCCCATGGTGGAGATTACATCATATGTTGTTATTATCAATGAATCATATACAAAGTCCCAGCTCGGTAATATCTTAATGACCCAGCCCTTGGGGGCTACACTGGTTGAAGTTTTTATGAGCATAAGGCAATTACAAGTCCCAGGTTGCTGCAAGCATGACAACCCGGCACTTGGGGGCTACATATGTGGAATATTCAGTTTATGACTAATGATTGAGATGAATAACCCGGTTTTCTTCAAGGTTGCAACACTTATATTGAAGCAAGTCTTAAGTTATCACTATGTTCTCCTCTTAAGACTTGGGGGCTACAGGTGATATGCATATAAGGGAGAAAAAAAATCTTCAAATTCTCAGTTTTGAGTAGATCAGATTGACCCGGTGTTTGCAACAATCATGATCCGGTGTCACCAATAATTATGACCCGGCGTCGGCAACAGTTATGACCCGGTGCAATCAATATTTACAAGCCGGCAATTTTGGTTATGATAAACCGGCAAGTTTTACCTCTTCAAGCCGGCTGAAAGTCAAATGAGTATTTCAAGACCAATATATTTTAAGCCGGTGCTTTGGAAGCCGATTCAAGTGGATTATTTCTTACAATATTTCTCTACAAGAGACCAATGCCAGCAAATTGACTCTGAAGCTGGCCTATTGACCCGGATTTCTTAAAAGAAGTATCTGGATTTTTTGCATTCACAAAGTTTGAACATATCTACTAAAGGAGATTTGTGACGAGTTCATGGGCATGTATCAAGAAGGAAATGACAAGGATTTAAAGATGATCAGGTGCCGGATTACAAAAATTTAATCCGGAGCACAACGTATCAAGTTTGTTCTCGTGTTTATTTTACAGGATCAGTTTAACATGGATGAATCCAAATCAAACTAGGGGCTAATGTCGGGGATCTACCCCATGGTATGACCCGGCCGGAATTGGCGACTCACTGGTGACCCGCCCGGAGCTTGGCGATTCACAGATAACCTGCCCGATCTTGGCGACTCATTAGTAACCCGGCGGGCGGGTCAGATGGACAACAAGGCCCAAGGCCCAGAAGGCCGGCTCACGTTTATGATGGGCCGGCTTAAGAAGAAAGGGATGACGAATATTTCCTTGACGAGGAAGCAAGACCCGGACTTGTAATTAACTTGTAAGAGAAGATAGACTAGTCCTAGTCCTACTAGGACTCCACATGTAACCCGCCCCCCTAACTTATATAAGGAGGGGCAGGGCACCCCAAAGAGGGACAAGCAACAAGAAACAATATCTAGGGTTAGACACAAAGAGCCGGCTTACCGGCGATTCTCTCATGAGTGTAATGAGACCTAGCCACAAACAGCAGGTAGGGCTATTACCGGATGATGTTTCCCGGGGCCCGAAGCTGTCTAAACCCTTGTCTTGTGCGTTGATCCGCCCTGCGTCTCTCATCCCAATCAACCCCTCTCAAGCTACTACATAGATGCGCTGGCCTCACGACTAAGTCCTCACGCTAAGGACATCTGCCGTGACAATTCAACGACAATATGTACAAGGCTTTTTTTGGAAGGAGCCAACACAACCTAATATATTATATATTAAAAGTAATTGATGGGCTCACCAGAAAAGGATAAAAATGCTAGAAAATCCCTCAAAACTAAAAAACATCCGACTGTCAATCTATTCTATATTAAAAGTAATTGACGGGCTCCCCAGAAAAAAGATTAAAAAATCTAGAAAACCCCTCAAAAATCAAAAACATCCGATTGTCTATTTAATAGGCTGGAATTTTATAACCATTAGACTAGTTTTAAGTGAAATAATTACCCACCGTTGCCATTATAAGAAAAAAATGGTTAATACAACTTATTAGGACGTGGGATGATGCCATCTTATTAGGATGTGGGCTGATGCCATATTATAATGGAAAAAATAGTTATGTTCCCATAGTATAAAAAGGACTACTCACACATGAACACAATGGCAACAATGTTCATGTAAATGATCTATGTGATGAATTCCTCCTTGGCAGAGTACCTGATTGGATCTCACGGAGCAGAGAGATGGGCGGCGCAAAAATCCCTTGTTAATATTTGTGAGGTTTTCGAGAGTATATAAAGGCAGCAGAAGAAAGAGGCGATGGGGGCAACCTCTATGGCGGCCATGCTCCCCTTGGGTGCTAGTGCCGACTAGTGGCATGTGGCCTAGGGTCCAGGTGGGTCCAGGTCCCTCCAGCTTCATTTCTTCATGAAACTTAGTATTTTTCCTGGTTTTTTGGTCCCTGAAAAGTTGATTTTTTGAAAATCCAAAAAACAACAACAACAGGCACTTTGCACTGAATTAATAGGTTAATCAAGAAAAAAAAATTGATGCCAATAATATGCCATCATGATATAATTATAGCATGAAACAATAAAAAATTATAGATACGTATAGGACATCTCAACTGGCATGAATAAATTGATGTTTTTCTAGGGTTTGTTAATACTCAGAAATATTGTTCCCCAAGATAACCAGATAGACACAAGGTACTCCTTGGTTCCTACTGGTTCGATGTCCAGGCTAAAATTGTGACTAGCAGGAATAAATTGATGGCTTTCTCTATCGCTCATTATTACTTGATGACACTCTTCTGCTGGGTAGTTGGACACAAGCGAGGTTCTTCCTACCAACTAGAAATGGGCGACTCCCACTATGTAACGATCGGCACGTTAATCCAAGCTAAAATGGTGACAAGATGAATAAATCGTTATGTTTCTCTAAGGCTCATTAATAATTCATGGTATTATTCGGTTGGATAACCAGACAGAAGTAATGTACTCCTTGTCCATTTGAGGGGACGACTCTTGGCATCTAGCCATCTATCTAGTGAGTAGCACGAATAAATTGATGTCTTTCTCTACAACAAATGATTGATGGTACTATTCGGCTAGACAACTAGAGAGAAGCAAGGTACTCCCTGGTTCCTGCCAATTTAAGGCGGATGGCTCCCGGTAATATGTGCATTAATCCAAACAAAAACGGTGACTAGCACGAATAAATCCATGTCTTTCTTTTTGGCTCTTTAATACTTTCACATTTCGACTAGGTTGTTCGAAAGCGTGAGGTGGGCATCTTCTGACACGGAGCCACATGCACATTAATCCATGCTAAAATGGTGACTTGCACAAATATATCGATGTCTTTCTCTAGGGCTCATTAACACATGATGGTATCATTTGGTTGGACAACCGGACGGAAAGCAAGGTATTCCATGATATCCTATCCATATAGGGTGGATGGCTCCAGGCACGGGCCAGTTACACAATAATCCGGGCTCATCTAACACGAATAAATGAATGTCTTTCTCTATGGCTCATTAATACTTTGGTGGCACTCTTTGGGGTGTACAAAAGTGAGGTACTCCCTTCTGACTTCGGGTGGTTGTGGGGCCACTAGATGGACACAAGCAAGGTACTCCCTGTCATTTGGGGGAATATTTTAAATATTATTTTTTATGACATAAATTTCGAAAATATAACCCTAAAATATAATATTTCACCGGTAGTACTCCGACATGTTGGTGCCAACAATGACAGGTATCGTTGGCACTGCCAATGATATATCTGTTGTCGTTTCGAGTCATGTGGGCCATCATCAGTGCATCCTGCATCAGCCCTCCCACATGACACACTTGTATAGAGCTAGCTACCTTAGGTCGTGTACGACGATCCTATCTTCGCAATGTCACCTAAGATCGTTGATGAGTTAAACGAGAGTGAATGGAGGAAAAAAAGGCTTGCCATCTCTTACCTAAGAGAAGGTCTCTCAAGAAAAGAAGATAAGACAATTCTATTCAATGTACTAGATGTCATCTCTTATCTTTTCTAGTTTAATTTTAACCATCGCATTAATTCAAGAGCATGTAAACGTTGCTTGTTAGGCTAAGAGCTAATTCATTGTATAATATGTTTTTAAGCTTCTCCAAATGACATACATAGCATACGAGAACATTGTAACGAATAACTATTTGTGTACAGTGTGCTCGGTCTATTATGCAGATATAAAGCATGTGCTATTTGAATGTAATGTTGCAAGGGAGGTTTGGGACAATCTTGGTCTAATGTAATGTTGCAAGAGGCATGCATGCTGGACCATTGAGGTAGTGTTTTTTTTTCACAAATTCAGAATGTTTTTTTAAATTTGCTAACATTATTTTTAGAAAGCATGATTTTTTTAGTTTGAGAACATTTTAAAATTTTCAGAAACAATTTTTAATTGGGGAATATTTATAATTTGATGAGCATTTTAAACATCCTAAAAATTTATGTTAATTACAGAATATATTTTTATAAGGTTGCAAACATTCTTAAAATCCACGGATTGTTTTTCAAACTTGAAAGCATTTATTAAAATTCTTGAAAGATGTTTAAAAGGAATAAAATTTGTCAGCATTTGTTAAAATTTTCACAGTAGGCAACCTTTTAATTAGTTTTCTAGTAAACAGCTCAAAAATAGATCTGTACAACTGAGAAAAGGCTATATCTCGCTGTACAGCAAGATATATCCTGAGCTCGCCTCTGACCCAGTAAACATTAGTGGGTGGGCTCAATGGTCCGGATTTGGAAAGGTAGTACTGTACAGACTTGTTTTAGAACCAGTTTCTCAAAAAAAAAACTTGTTTTAGAACCATTCGAGTTCTGTTTTTTTTTCTTTTTGTTATTCGGTGTTTTCTTGGTATACTTCATTTTTATTTCCTGTTTGTTTTCTCTATTGGTTTTTATTAGTCTTATTATTGAATTTTATGTTTTTCATTCCTTTCTTTTTTTGCATTTTCCAAATACACGTTGACTTTATTTCAATACACATTGAAAAATGCATATACATGTTGAACCTATTTGGATACACGATAAACATTTTCCAAATACAATTTTAATACTTTTTAAACACACCTTGAATATTTGTCAAATGTACATTAAACATCTTCAAAATACAATGTCAAATTTTCTTAAACACACAATGACCATTTTTCGTAAATGCCATGAATATTATTTTTAGTTGTGCAAACAGTTTTTAAGTGCTACGGAAATTTTCTTCAAATTCATGAACCTTTTTTGAATGGTACGAAACTTTTTTGAAGATTGCACAAACAAATTTTAACATTGTATGATTTTTCTAAAATTGCTGCGAACTTATTTTTAAACACATGAACATCTTTCAAATATGAAAACCATTTTTTGAATATTGTGAACATTTTCTACAAACTATGCAAACAATTTTTTTACATTACATCAAGACTTTTTAATGCTGATCAACATTTTAAAAACTAAATAGAATACAGTAAGTAAATAAACTAATACTCAAAAATATTTGGAAATATAAAATATATATTAAAAAATCAAACACAAACAAACGAAACAGAGCAAGACTCCCTATTGGCAGGGCCACTACGGGATCCCTCGAGCTACTGTCTCGCTATGAGCTAGACATCGAAATCACTAATTAAGGAGTACTCGTTGCAAAGAACACTCCACTTTCCCAGGTAGCGACAAGTGGCGCATATGCAGCGCGCCACTTGTCGCAACATGGGAGTTTTCCCTTTTCCATAGATCTGTTTATTCAAAACGTTTTATCTCTTAAACCGTGCGTCCAAATCTCGAACGGTTTTCACCATTGGATTCCTCGCGTCGAGATCTTCAAAATTAGATCCCATGTTGATAGGTTTTGACAAACTTTTTTCACAAAAAAAGGGGAAAAACCGGGCGAAAAAACCGAACCGGGAGCATGGTTTTTTCCCTTTCCGAAAGAGGCACGCCCGCGCCTCTCGCGAAATCACAACCGTGCCTCTCGTGGAAACAAAACCGTGACTCTCGTGGAAGGAATAAAAAAACAGAAAACGCGTTTTTTTTTCGTTTCCGAGAGGCACGGCCGTGACTCTCGCGAAAGCACAACCGTGCCTCTCGCGAAAACAAAACCGTGACTCTCGCGAAAGAAAAAAACAAAAACGCGTTTTGTTTTTCCCTTTCCGAGAGGCACGGCCGTGACTCTCACCAAAGCACAACCGTGACTCTCGCGAAAGCACAACCGTGCCTCTCGCGAAAGCAAAACCGTGACTCTCGCGAAAGAAAAAAAACAGAAAACACGTATTTTTTCGCTTTCCGATAGGCATGGCCGTGACTCTCGCGAAAGCACAACCGTGCCTCTCGCGGAAGCAAAACCGTGACTCTCGCGAAAGAAAAAAACAAAAACGCGTTTTGTTTTTCCCTTTCCGAGAGGCACGGCCGTGACTCTCACGAAAGCACAACCGTGCCTCTCGCGGAAGCAAAACCGTGACTCTCGCGAAAGAAAAAAAAAACAGAAAATGCGTTTTTTCCGTTTTCGAAAGGCACGGCCGTGACTCTCGCTATAGCACAACCGTGCCTCTCGCGGAAGAAAAACCGTGACTCTCGGGAAAGAAAAAATAACGCGTTTTTTTCGCGCAAAATTTGTTTTTTTCGAAAAAAAAATTGATCGAAAAGCTAAGAAAGACCGGGGAAAAACCAAAATGTAAAAAAAAACTGAAAGAAAAACCGTTTAAAAAGCCAAAAACACGTGCGAAAAAATAAAATAAACAAAATCCGAAAGGAGCATCCAGAACGCGACACGTGGCGAATGACTGATCGTTGCGAGGCTCTTAAAGGAGCGTTTGTTAACTAGTTGCTCTCCCTAGACATAGCGGCGCCGTAAACGCACCACAATCACATCGGATTGGACAAAAACACGCCAAAGTGGGCCGTCTCAATACGTGTGTGGCCGTTTGCTGGACTACCAGCAGGCAGCGGCCTAGTGCACACGTTGCTGTCATCCACTCATCCCAAAAAAAAGTACATGATGCTGTAAAATAAATGTAAATGAGCTTATTTGACCATTTTTTTACTGCTAAATAAAATACTTTTTGTAGCCTTAAAAAAACCGGATGACGAACCGGTGAACCGGCAGTCCAATTAATCAATGGAAACTTGAACCGACAACTTCACTGGTTTAGTCACTGATCCGGTTTTTAAAACTATGGTATAAAGGGTTGACCAACAAATTGGAGTAGTTAGAGCATCTGCGGCTGGACCTCTCAAACCAGCCTCATACGCCGCCCAGTCACTAACCGGTCACATTTTTTCGATCCAAACGGACGCCTCAAACGGGCCTCAAACGCCCAGGCTGACCGGCACCCACCATATCCAGGCCAAATATGGGGTGGATATGGGGGCACCCGAGCGCGCCCGGGCACGCCCGCCACGTCGGACCCGGCCCATGCTGGCCCACCCGACCCTACTTATATTCGTCCCTATCCTCTTGCCGGAGCAAACCCTAGCCACTTCACTCCACTCCCCTCCGTCACCCGAGCTCACCTTCGGCGGTTTCTGGCCTTCTCTGCCATGGCAGACAGCAGATCGGACTTCGACCAGTCCGGATTGTCCCAAACCTCCCTACGGTGTCATCTCGTGTGGGTTGGAGGAGGCAATGGCAGTCCGCATTGCACTTCGCCGCTCACGGGAGGACAGCGCCCGGCTGGCGGATGGATCCATTCGCTCGCCGTGATGACTTAGTGTCGGCTCATCGGGCTCTCGGGTCCTCTGGTGCTGGATCCTCGCGGTCCCGGCAGCCGGAACACCTCTCCTTCCCCATCACCGGTCGGGCAGACTATGAGTCCTACCGGTAACGGGCAGCCCGCCGTGGGAACGAGAGGATAAGGGCTGCCGAGGCCCGTATCGCGGCGGCGGAGGCGGCTGATACGGCGGCGCAGGCGGCCGCAGAGGAGAAGCCATCCACGCACGCATTGTGAAGAAACGGCTGCGGAGGAACACGCACGCCCTCGCCCGAGAGAAGAATCGGGCGGTCCGTGCCATGGCTGGACTGCCACCGAAGGAGGAGAAGGAGGACAGCGACGACGAGGACAGCTCCGGCGACGAGCAGATCCGGCTCGATCCATACTGAGTCTTCGACCTGTACTTCCGCAAGAAGGACAACAAGGGTGCCGGGAAGGGCAAGGGCAGTCGTGGGTAAAATCCACCATAACCAAACATGCCAAATTTTGCTAGTCCGATGGCATGTTTAGTGTAGTGTGATGGAGTAGCCGGACGATGCGTGTGCGTCGGCGTAGTTGCATGAGTTTGTATGGATTTGAGATATAGTGTCCGGATGTGGTCAGTGCCTGCGGACGTGCCCGGACGCGTCCACGGGTGTTTGAGGGAGCGGATTTGCCAAGTCCCGGCTGTAGATGCTCTTAACAGTAGATATGTATCAATTTATATCTGGGTTGGATGGAAACAAATCATCTGATTTTTAGCTTTTTTGGAAAGGTGCCAAACGGTAAACAATCCCAACGGTCGATCACCGTCGCTGCCCAACGGTCGGCAAGCTCCTTCCCATTCCGTTATAGTAGGTGGTAACAGTACTATCATCTCCTTACTCCTCCGACTCCGTCCCCTTCTCCTTCCTCCTCCTCCCACTGCATCGGAGGTCCCATCAGACGCAAGTGCCATGGCGGTCGTCGACGAGCCCATCAAAGCAAGTCCCCTCTCCATCTCCGACTCCTTTCATCCATTCATTTATTTATGCATACATATCTGTACATCTACTTCTATCGATACATACGTCCATGTGGTTGTTTTCAATTTTCCGATTGATGGATCGAACATCACCTTTGCTATAGGATACTTGAGAAGATTACGAAAAGAAACGTCCATGGACTGTATATCTTGGTTATAGATCTGACTGATATTTACTCGCGTGACAGTTACAGATAGCTCTGTCGCATAATTTCCAGAGGGAGCGAGGCACGCCGGTAGGTGATTCCCCGCGGTCTGCCAATTTCGAGATCGGGCAGGAGACAGCATTCGAGCTCGGGAACGGTGGTAGCAGCAGCAGACACGTTGACGATGACGATGATGATTTTGCGCCCAATAATACAACCTCACATTGCTGCATTTTAGTCATTTAATTCTGCCTTCTCCAAGCTTCAGAGTACCTGTGAACTCATGTTATCATATATCGACTGATTCGGATAAAAACAGCAAGCCACTTTCATATGGCTTACTTTGCGGGTTTGTCGTCAGTTGATGAACTGAACATAGGAAAAATTTAAGTTAGTGAAATTGTTCTCAGGTCACTTCAGTAGTCCCTTTTCTTTGTCGACCATTTAATTAGCCTTTTCACCTTTTGTTTCTGAATCTTCAGCCATGCCTTCTACTAGTGCTCATCTGTTATTTATTTATTTTCTTTCTAGTGCTCATCGGTAATGTGGCAACAAACTAAATATTACTACACTTTTTATTTATTATACAAGGATTTCATGAGGTTTCTTCATGCTTTGGTTTATTTATCTATTTATATGTGAACAATAGATGGTCGATTCTTAAGAAGGATAACAAGAAAAGAGTCCTCTTCATTTTCTCCATCCCTGAGACTGAGATACACATTTTTGTTATTCTCTCTTTGCTGCTGGTACCGCTAACTTACATGCCAAGAAATGACGCATCTGAATTTTGCTGAAACTCGCTGATATGTCTTTTATAATCTAATTAAGTGAGTACTCCCTCTGTAAATTAATACTGTATTAGTGTATTAGTTTACAGAGCGAGTACAATATAGACACGCACAACCCACACACACGCGCTACCTTACATGCCAGATTGTCTATTTTTATCCGAGACTGCATTCCGTGATCCGTCATTGGGGTACTGTTGCGGGAGTTTGTTTCTGGCGTTGACGAACTGACTAGTGATTACTACTGTTACTTATTGCTACATTCACTAGTTAAAGTTTAGTACAGTAAAAAAAAATATTGTGCAATTTATGTTTATGCTCGTAACAATGAGTAGTCTGACTTGGTTTCCTAATTATTTTCCAGGGGAAGGGAGGGATGCCATCGTGTTTCCTCAAGTCTGCAAAGGTAGAGACAGGGCAGAAGACGGCGTTGGCGAATCCAAAGCTCACTTTGGTTCACAACGGCAGGTTGGAGAATGAGCAAGTAAAGCGTCCAAGCTCTGGCTATGAAGTGAGGACTATCACTATGACCTACAAAGTAAGGAAAATTTTGGTCATTCTCATAAAAGTACTTTTCATGCCTCAGATTATATGATATCTCTGCGGCATATGTAAACACATACTGAATTTGTTGCTTTGTTTTGGTTGTTTACTTTATTTTCAGAGGAAGAGAAGGTGGCCAGCCAACAGTACGTTAGCGCATAAGCCAATGTTGATTGACAGCGGCAGTAGCAGCGATGCCAAGAGTGACAAGGGTGATGACTATGAGCCGCCGGTAAGGCATTCCATGAAATATTTTCAAATTGTTTCACTTAAGACATGTTTTGATGACTTTGAGCCACACATAAGACCTTACATTTCATTTATTATTTCACACCTTGCGCTGTGGATGGGAGTCTAAATTTCTTATTGTGGCCAACTCTTTGATTTGTTGTTTTACAGACAAAGAGTGGGAGGCCAGCAAGTCTCAAAACCGCCAAGAGCAAGAGAGGGAGGCCACCGGGTTCGAAATCAGCCAAGAACAAAGAAGATGGCATTGGATCTTCAGAACCAGGGACCGACTTCAACGTTGTAAAAAGCTTCAGAAGCTTCAAGGTCATTGTCGGCGGTTCTGCCATCGATGACAAACAACTCCCCACCGAGACACGTAGGGCGTACCACGGGCTCTGCCACGACCGCAAGTCTCTCCTCCATGGGCGTCTGCAGAAGAACCTCGAACCTTTGCTTGCTGCAGGAGTGATCATCGAGACGGTTCGCATAGCCAAGGGCATCAGGGCCTCCGCCGCCTCTCCTTCCCGCGAGGACCTCACACGATGGAAGAAGGACCTGGAGTCCTTTGAGATGATGGGCATGGACGTTGGCTTCATGCGCGAGCGCGTCAACAGCCTCCTGACCCTTCTCAAGAAAGCAGATCACCTGCACGAGGGGTACGATGCGGCAAAGCTGGAGCGGGCTCGCGCCACAGAGGGGTTGAGGGCACTCGAGTCAAAGCTGTCGAGCATCAAGAACGCTCTGAAGGAGATAGACGTGGAGTTGCAGGAGATGGCTTCATAGTTGCAGGAACTACTGCCTCTAATGTGGCTGCACTTCCATGGTGAGCGTCGACCAGGCTGCGCGGCAGCTGGCGGCCGTGCCGTGGTGATCGCCGACCGTCTAGCGCAGTGGTGCATACATCTTCAGGCAGTGTACTGCTGCTAGGATGCTACTGTGTCTCGCAGTTCATGGTTTATTATTAGTAGTATTTTGATTGCAGTCCAGTGTCTTGGTTTGGTGTACATCAATTTTAATTACTGCCCCTCTAATGTAGCTGCACTTCCATTCATAGTTTATTATGAGTATGCTGCACTTTGATTGTAGTCCAGTGTTGCAGTTTCATGGATATGAATTTATTCTATAGGTAAAGGGAATACATGTTTGAGAAGATGCCAAGTGATAAAACAAATGGCTTCAAGTTAATTTGGTAAAGAAAATATCTTGCTGAAGAAATAAGTGACGACCAATTTGTGGGGTGTCAATTCTATCTCCGATATTCATAGTTTGTTTGACAAGTAATGTATTTTTATGAGATCTATAGTAGACAATTCTAGAATGAAAAGGTGATAAATGGATTACGCAAAATTCCCCTAGATTTACACAAAACAAGCAAATGGCTCATTTTTCCGTAAACTGTATGCTGACTACAAGGGCTAATATTCCATTTATTCCATCAATTGTTTTCACTTAAAGAAAAAGTATATAGATCATAGTAAGGCACAGCAGTTAACAACAGCTGATATATGAGGGAGTCACATCCATCGATATATATTTCCATTGAAGGAAGCAAGAGTGAACTCAAGTTCAGTTACAACAACCAAAACCCATCATGGCTGAAACAGCATTGAACTCCCCGCAGAAAAAAGAAACAACATTGAACTGCGACAAAATTCCTTAACTATGCATCGCTCAGTCAGATCCCTAGCCTCTTGGTGCCACACTCTGAACAGAACTTGGATGCCGCCCTTAAATACGGCAAACCGCACTCGTCGCAGAACTTTGCAGGGCCGTTTGGCTGAAATACAAAACATACCATCAAGACAATTCACGATAACAGTGCACCTGATTTGAACATTAAAAGTAGATTTCTGTTTTTGTTCAGCTGTCGAAATAATGCAGTGCGTAAATAATGCAGTGCAGACAGACAGGATGACTTGCAACTAATTACTGCATGATGAACGTTTTGATACTACTCCCTCCGTCCATTTGAGCGACAAGTAATATGGATCAGAGGGAGTACTATATTTGGCATGTGACTTGGCCAGTACTAAAAATAAAGATTCACTCACAAGAATATTCGAGCGTCCTCCAAGGTGGCTGTGTCCAGCTTGCATGGAAGATAGATGCGGAGATAGATAGGACTGGTGCTGCTGGGGGTTATCTGACAGTTGCGAGGACGATGCACATGGATGAATAGGAGGGAACTGAGAACTATGTTGGTTTTGCTGGATGTTGTCATGCTCTGCTTGATCGAGAAATTGCAAGTAAGGTTGACTTTCTATCTGTTCAATGTGTCGCTTCGATGATGACTCGTGTTGGTTTTGCATCTGGAAGAGAGCAAGCTATTAGTGGCGACCAACTGAAAAGGTGGATGAATCAGAAAAAATAATCTCATTTAACAAAGTAGGACAGGAGAAGTCACTGTGAATTTGGGATGTCGTCATTTAGTCATGAACAGGTATCAAAGGATAAGAGTTACCTCGAATGGTGGACGAAATTCTGAAGAACAAACCAATGGAGAAGTCTCATCCTCTGACAAAACCTGGACAGAGGAACCAATTAAACGAAAAACCAAATTGGTTTAGCTGCAACATTAGAATCTTAAATCCAGTATGCACTTACGGACGTGCTAGGAATGTCAAATACTGGCTGCAGGGTACGCCTGTACTTGTGTCGAGGTGAATAGAATTTGTAATCTCTTGATGAAATGGCCACTTCATTTCGACCGGTCAATCTTTTGAACCTGCACATTTAGAGAGAAAAAATCAAGACTTAGAAATACATAAATCATGGCATATCAGAGGGTACCAACTGTCAAAGTGGAAACTGAGGATAAATAAAGCTTTTTCCTGAAATTATAATTAATTTAATTAACCGAAGATTTGATTATATTAGCAAACTTCTGAAGTTATCTTTAGCAAGGAAACAACCGGACAGGAATACAGCCAATTTCTTATAGTTACCTTAAGCAAGGAAACAACTTCGCAGATTGGTACAATTAAGCCCTGTTGAGGCAAACATATTGGTGCATATAAAATACTCAAAGTTTGCCTTCCACAAAATTGTGAACCAGCCAAAATATATATGATTTGTTCGAAGTAAATGCCAACAAAGGAACAGAGTCTGTCATTCAAGAATATGCATTATTTGGCTTATGAAAAAGGTAACTTTATCCACACCACTTACGAGAGACGATGGTTTATAGTAAGAAATATTAGAAAGCAATGTATCTGTTTCGAGTGCATATTTAATACAGACTCTGTAAGTTCAAAACAAGGAAGGGTTTCTAGAAGCAGAATTTGGTCAAAGGAAAAAAAATTATATATAACTGACTGGGCCACCAATTCAAGAATATGCAGTATTTTGGCTTATGAAAACAGTAACTTCATCACACAATTTACAAGAGAGCATCGTTTATAGTAAGAAATATTATCAAGCAACTTATCAATTTCAAGTCCATATTTACTACTCCCTCCGTTTCATATTAGTTGTCGCTCAAACGGATGTATCTAGCACTGAAAGACGTCTAGATGCATCCGTTTCAGCGAAAACTAATATGGAACAGAGTAGAAGAAAAGGTTACTCAGAAATGGCTTTCTAAAAGCATAATTTGGTCCAAGAAAGTTTTTTACAACTTTGCCACCAATGGATAACAGAAAGACAATCAATAGGAAAGTTCAAGTACAAGAAATTTCCTATAATGCCCCCAATATAGAACAGGTGAACAACCAACACATGCATAAGGAAGGAAATACAGGGTGAATCAGAGAAAATACCATTCCGCATCCTGCATTCTCATATTATTTGGCCTCTCTATGATCACCAAACCATTGATTACAACAAAACGGACCCGCTTTTCTTCCTGTACCACAAGTTCAGGAAACTTTGTCTTTGTTGCATTAGAAGTAGCCAGCTCCCTCCTCCTGAAGCTACAATTTCCTGTAGCGTAACACCAAAGGAGACTCGGATGAGAAGAACAAATAACCAGAGTAGAGTGGGCGCGACCAAATACAAATTGCTGTTCACTAATCATCATACCTTTCTTGGGAAACTTTTGGGTCAGCTTCCTGTACAGGCCGCCGGCAGCTTCAAGAGCTACCCCCATAGTTTTCTCACGGGATCCAGTCAAGGAAGCAAGGCGTGCATTGACGTCGCTCACCAAGGACTCATACAAGTTGGCTATGTACATCAAGGGCAAAGCAAACCTCGGGTCGCCTTCGTATTGTACGTCTTGTTGCTTTCTTTTGTTGATTCTATTGCTGGCCAGGATAGAGTCATAGAGAGAGGGTTCTCCCACCTCGATAACATTCTGGCCAATAAAATGGTCAATGATGATGTCCAGGAATCTAGACCGTGCCACTTCGATGGGTACAACATCTGTAATGAAGAGGGGAATCAGGCACAGAGAAAGCACTAACAGCAGACAGAGCCGGATGAATAACAGAAAGAGTTGTACCTTGTGGTGTTAGGATATTAATATGACTAGGAGGCCTGCTGCTGTTCTCAAGAGCCGAGTGTTCGTCGTCAACTCTGACACCATGGAGGCTTAAAGAGCTGCTGTATGATCCATGCAAGCAATCCTAGCAGATAAAGCAACGGTTAACACTCAAAACCATGGCGTTGTGTTTTGTTACAAGAAACATGCTATTCTGGGGCACTAACAGGAAATGCATCCATTTTTGGTCGGTCGAAGTAAATGCCAACAGTCAATCTTGAAAAATAAATGAATACACAGAATGTTTTAATTTCACAAAACAACACATTCCTACCTCCGCATTTTTGGCCGGTCAAAGTAAATGCCAATGGTCTACCTTGAAAAATACAAAATAAAATTAATACACAGCATTTTCATTGCACAAAATGACACTTCCCTACCGCCCCATTCCACAAAGCCAAAGCAAAATTTCTGGCACGGAAATCTTGTACTTTTGCATTTAAATACAAGGCATTTTTCGAAGTAAATGCCCAGCAATGAACAGAGCCTTCTTACTTGTCATTATGCATTTAGGTTCACATGCTGGTTACTACAACGAAACACATGGTAAAAATGGCAAATCCTGACAAGAAAAGCATAGCTTGTAGCACTACGCAGCCAGCACCGGCTGCTCGGACCAAATATGGACACAATGCGGTGACCATTAACGCCGCGCAAAAGCCTGGTAACTTCCTTCCTAGTCGAACCGCCGCGCAGATAACCTGTTTTCCGGCACGGATTTGGTGCTCACTAGAGGTTGAGACGGTCTGCTCTGCTCCGGGCAACACTGGGTTTCACCACAGATTGGAACGAGCTAACCAGCCATGGGACGCGGTTCAGTTTGAGCAGGTGCGCGCGGCTTGGAACGAGCCACTCACCAACCACGGAGTTGGAGTCGCCGCCGCCGACGAGGCTGTCCTCCTCGGTGAGGGCCTCGGGGTCGACGTCGCCGTCGCCGAGGAAGACCGCCCCGGCCCCGGCGCCGGCGCCGACGGAGTAGCGCGGCGCACTGGCGGCCCGCATCGCCGCCGGCCGAAACCCTAGCTGGGTTTAGAGCCTGGAGCCCGGCGGCAGCACCGGCATGGCGACGGGGGCTGGCTGGTTTCCCCTAAAAGAGCATCTTTTTTCTGACGCTCGCTTGCTAGGATACGCCCGAGCTGGGAATGGATTGTGGGGATGGTGGTCGGCGGCCGGCGGCGCCGCCGGAATCGGTTTGGGTTTGGGAGCAAGCCAAGGGGTTTGGTGGAGTAGCAGAGTAGTACAGTATTGTTTTTGCTCTGCTCTGCTTCACCAAAAGGCATACTACTCCTCCATTCATCCGTCTCAAAATATGTGTCTTAAAATTACATAGATACGAATATAACTAAATATGATTTCGTCTATATATAAATAAAAACGTAGGATAAACATTTGAGACAAAGATAATATTTGTTATCATTTAGAATAAACTTTATGAACATAATAAATAATAAAATACACTATTTTTACAGCGCCATGTAGGCATCCAATCGAGATGCCGAAACTGCCCCCGAAGCTACACCACCATCTCAGCGGAGAAGCAGCGTGGCTTCCACCGAGCTGCTTCAGCTGGAGCATGCGGCTCCTGCTAGCTACCCCGTGGATGCTATCACGGAGTCTCAACATTGCCACCTTATGGCGGAATGGCAGAACTTCAAAGTCAAGGCGGCTGTTGGCTCTGTTTTACCTACTGAACCCGGCGCAACCTACCACTGCCGGCCGATTCCAGAAGGATATGCCAGGGTGATGGTGGATGAAATAATGGAGGGATTTGAGGAGCTCCAGCTTGACCACCCTACCGGTGAAGGGGAGACTCGGCTGGGTTCTGCTCTGAAGACTCCATGCCTATGGCGGAAGGAGCTCATCAAGCTTCCGAACTGGACGGCTCCGGCGAGTAAGGGCACTCCGCCTCCTCCTCCGCCTCCTCCTCCGGCGAGTGATCAGGGCACTCAACCTCCTTCTCCGGCGCGTGGCGACACTCCGCCTCCTTCTCCGCCAGCGCCGGCGCGCCAGAGCAGCCAGCCTCCTCCTTCTTTGCCTCGTCAGCAAGGGCGGACGAGACCCGCCGCCGCTGCGGCTGCTCCGGCGCGTCGTAGTCCTTCTCCTCCGCCTCCTAAGCAAGGAAAGAAGACAGCCGCAGCCGCTCCGTCTGCTCTGCCGGCGTCTAGCAGTACAGCTGCCAGAGGCGGGAGGCAATACAGATTTGGTCCTTCTCTGAAGACTCCAGAGAAGTTACCATACGAGAGGACCGAGGAGGAGAACGCGAAGATCGTGCGAGCCGAAGTGAAGAACTTCTTTGAAGGGGTGAAAGCAAAGAAACATCTCACGAGAAAAATAGGCGATAGAATGCTTTAGCTAGGATTTCCATCACATTTTTCTTGAGGAAACCTTCTACCTATCCATCGTGTCATGACAGTACAAAGAACACAAAAATAAATAAATAAATTACATCCATGTCCATAAACAACCTAATAACGACTATAAGCACTGGGGTGAGAGCCCCTCCCTCACTCGAGTCGGGCCAAACTTGTAGTGGACAGTCAGCAAGTTATCGTGCTAAGGCCCCACATCATCGGATCAACCGTCGTCACTGATGAAGAGAAGTATAGATCAAAAGTATTCAACCTGTAGACACACGCACGGAGACGAAGATTGGATCCAAGCAGATCCACCAAAGACCAGCACCGACGGAATGCCGCGAGATCCGTTGGAGACGCACCTGCACACACCCTTCGAAGACGCTAGAGGCATCACCGGAATAGGATGGGCAAGGAGAAATTTATTCCACCTTCATAGAGCCGTCATCATCTCGTCTTTCTGAGCAGAACACAAAACCTAAACAAACTCACAGAAACACCGCCCCGGTGGCGACGGAGTTGCGCGGCACACTAGCGACCCGCATCGCCGCCGGCCGAAACCCTAGGTGGGTTTAGAGCCTGACGCCCGGCGCCAGCACCATCATGGCGATGAGGGGTGGCTGATCTCCCCCTAAAAACGCCGTCGGCTTCACTTTGGGAAGGGGCGGTGCGGGGGAAGTGAAGGGGGTTTGGTTGGTGACTAAGTTTTTTTTACCGGAGCCGGGAGCTACCGGTGGAGAATCTGCCGTTCAATTGCTTTCTCTGATATTCGTGCCAGCTTTTTGTGTATGAAGTAAAAATAATTTACTATGCAATACAAACAGTACACAAAGGAATACATTTGTGCATGTCAGATGTGTGGCAGTTTTAGATGTGACTTAGTGGGTGACTGATTAAAAGGACGGTGCATGGGTTCTCTCCCCCAAACAAAGTAGTTGCATTTTATTTGCTCGTCATATTTTGAATGGTTAATAACTTATGAACGAAATTTCCATTAATAAATTTTTTTGTACATTTGAATTCAGGGTGATAAGACCTTTAAAACAAGACCGGTCTTGGATACAATTTGGCTAGATTGAATTTTTACTGTTTCAATTAATTTCACATTATAAAAAATACGATTTTACTCATTTCAATAAATAAAGTTTACTCATTCCGAACAAATTATTTCACTAATTTGAAATACAGATTTCACTCATTTACAAATTGATTTTATTATTTCAAAATAATATTTCATTTATTTCAAACAACTGATTTCACTCAGTTGAAAAAACTTATTTCACTCATTTCAGAGAACACATTAGATTCACTCATTTGAAGTACTATATTCCACTTGTTTAAAAATATATTTCACACATCACAAAAAAATTATATTTTCAAACTATGTTTCACTCGTTTCAAGAAACTAATTTCACTTATTTCAGAAAACACATTACATTCAGTCAAATGAAATACTATATTTCACTTGTTTCAAAAAAGTGATTTTACTCGTTACAAAAGATAGATTTCGCTCATTTCACTAGTTTCAGAAAACACATTACACTCACAATGCAGAAATAAATAAGGATTTTTCACGAAAATAATATTTCAATTAAAAAACTATTTCACTCATATAAAAAATAGCATTCAAACACATATTTCTCTGAAATAATTAGAATTTACGAAATTAGTGAAATTAGATTTTTGAACTAAGTGAAATATATGAAAATAGCTACTTTTTGAAATGTGTGAAACATGTTATTTTTAAATCTGGCTGACATAAGAAGTTTCACACAGAGTGAAATAACATGTTTCATATGTTCCATATATAGAGTAAAATAAGTTTCAAACACTGAAATAAGCAGTTTCACACAGAATATATAGAGTGAAATAAGTTAACTGAAATGTTGAAAATTAAATGTATTGGAAATGTATCCAAAATTGAGCTTGTTCTAAAGGTCTTGACACCCGGAGATCAAATATATAAATATTTCACATATGTAATTTTGGTTTAAAAGATATGAACGATTGAAAATATCAAATGAAATTTAAATGGGTACCTTTGTTGTGGGAGCCAGAGGAGGAGAGTATGTCTGAGCCATGCATGCATCGTACTGACAAAAAATGCTGACAAGAGTTGACAAGACATTTCATAGATGATGATGTTCAACAGAATACAAAGGAATATTAGTATGCATGTAGACAGTGTGCACCAATCTCCAAGAATTTAAGGGTGGATTTAGCACCGGTACATCCCTGCACCGGTAAAAAGAGGTTTGCGGTTTGGTTGGTGGGAGTTCAAAAAACCACTTCGTCACTCGTAGCAGAGGATTGCTCTGCTCTGCTTCCCTAAAATACTGCTGACAGAACATAACAAACATTTTGACAGTTCAGTACAAATATCTGACACCAAAAGATGGGGATCAGATTTGCTAACTAAGATCTCCGTCAAGATTAATTAACATAAGCACATTGTTTGATCAAGAACACATGTGTACACAAGTAAATGTATACACAGAGAGGAACTACACGCTGAGCTCGGTCCTGGAGACGAGGATGCCGTCGGCGTCGGCGTAGAGCCACTCACCATCACAGATCCTGGCGCCGGCGACGGTGACCGGGGCGTGCTTCTCTACAAGACAATTTTTTGTCTCGAGTCTAAGACGGTTACTAGTTCCTGCTCAAGCTTAATCTCTAGAAGAATATAATGAATGCTGCGCATGCATACATAACTCATCAATTACATTACTATAACCTCGACTAATAAGGGAAACCGAATATGCATAAGACAGTAACACTCACTTGAAGTTGTAAAGAAAGAGTATTATATCTCTATGTGACAAAGTCTACCAACAACTATCTTACAACCATTGAAGATGCCCTAAAAGAGCATCTTTTTCTGACGCCCGCCGGCGGTTTCCCCTAGGATACGCTCGAGCTTGGAACGAGCCGTGGGGCGGTGGCCGGCGCCGCTGCCGGATTCGCTTTGGGACGGGGCGGCGTGGGTGTGGGGGAGTGAAGG
Organism: Triticum aestivum; assembly: GCF_018294505.1. Classification (NCBI taxonomy): domain Eukaryota; kingdom Viridiplantae; phylum Streptophyta; class Magnoliopsida; order Poales; family Poaceae; genus Triticum; species Triticum aestivum. The sequence continues at coordinate 639,116,504 of NC_057814.1, forward strand.
GGTTTGGTTGGTGGAGTAGCAGAGTATTGCTCTGTTCTGCTTCACTACCGGACTGCTGACAGAACACATTTTGACAGTGCAGTGCAAACATCTACTACTACCAAAAGATGGGCATTAGGTTTTTCTATCTAGGATTTGCATCAAGATTAGCATAACCATATTGCTTGATCTGCTTCACTTTGCTCCACCATAGAATAGAACACATGTGCATACAATCTTATCATTATCAGTCTGAATAATTAAGCTTCATTCAGCACAACATAATACAGAAACTTGGCAGTGCAATGAAGGCATCCAATAAGGAGCTGTTTGGCATTGCTCTGCTCCGCAGCTCCGCAGCTCCGGTTGCGGAGTTCGCGGAGCTGTCGGTTAAAATGGTGGAGTTGCCATTTACCCGCTCCGTAGATTTCCGGAGCGGACCATTACCGAACAGGGCCTAAGTATTATTATCCCCATTGTTCATTCCTTTTGATCAAGCAAGACAAGCCTGCCATTATCATTTACATGTTCAGTTGAGAGCTCATGACATCTCAAGTTCAGATATCAGAGCTTCTGTTCTGAAGGAGCAACTGCCCAGTTCATGCATTCATACATCATTTTACACGCCAGAAAATACATACACAGAGGGGAACAGCACAGGCAACTGGGGAGCCCTGCACTACACGCTGAGCTCGGTCTTCGATACGAGGATGCCGTCGGCGTTGGCGTAGAGGCACTCACCATCACAGATCCTGGCGCCGGCGACGGTGACCGGGGCGTGCTTCTCGCCCACCCCCCTCTTGTCCGACTTCATCGGGTGCGAGCCGAGAGCCCGCACGCCGATGTCGCACTCGTTGATCTCGTCGACGTCCCGGACGCAGCCGTTGATCATGATGCCGGCCCACCCGTTGTTCTGCGCCAGCATGGCGATGTTGCCCCCCAGGAGGGCGCGGCGGAGGCTCCCGCCGCGGTCGACCACCAGGACCCTGCCCTCATCTTTCTCCTCAAGGATGCCACGGACCAGGACGTTGTCCTCGAACACCTTGACCGTCACCACAGGGCCCGCGAAGAGCCGCCGCCCGCCGTAGATCCGGAAGACTGGCTGCAGCGCGCGGAGCTCGCCGCTGGTGATCATGTGCGAGTTCGCGTCGCAGGCCTCCGCGGTGGCCAGTGGCAGGGCCGCCATTTTAGGTTCAGCAGGGCTGCTGCACGAGCGCTGTCGGCACCTTTTCAGGAAAAAAAAACAAGCACTGTCAGCAGGAGTGAAGCTGCTCATTCAATCTGCGTAGCAACAGGTTCTCCAAAGATATGTATATAAATCATGCACTTGAGCTTATAATACTGCAATAAGGAAGACATCTTGTTCAGTTATATATAGCTTAACAGTTGCATAGATCTCACGCGGTTGAAAGGCTGGGACTCCATTTAGGAAACAAACATGAGGAAATTTCATGTGATTGGAACATCTAAAGGAACATTTTCTTATGAACATCTAAAGTTTTCATGAAACACAAGAATCACCAAGACAGCCTCATTTTACGAGTGGTTCATGTTTTGACAGAAGAAAGATTTTTTTTTTTTTTTTTTGAAATGGAGGCATGCCCCGGCCAAACAGAAGAAAGATAACCACCAAGCCGGCCTTTAGCACTCACACTTCCTATTTGCTCATCTATCACCAACGTTCCTGACCCCCCTGACTGCGGATCCTCCCAAGGCATCAGTACTCTCAGAATCAATCTGAGCAACCCCTTTCCTTGAAATTAATTACGGGAGAAACAGAAAAATGTAGCCTTAGCGATTAGTTGCGATTTCCCTGACCACCGGACATGATTAAACCAAATCAGCAAAAAATTAGTCAAGTTCTAGTGTATAAAACAACTTGAACGGACCAGGGGCAGGCGGACTAAGTTCAGTTTATAACACGTAGATGATCAGCAATTTTCAGAAGTTTCGTATCCGTAAGTCATCCTAGACTGAAGAAAGCCATCAGATTGCTTTGCTGCCGCGGTGGTCATGCCACTCTTACCGGCAGAGCCGTAAGGAGGCAGTGCTGACAGCGAAAAGCAAACTCCAGGGAGCTTCAGTGGGTCGCCGGTGGGAGGCAAGGCATCAGGTAACAGTGAGTCCTTAGTGTGTGCCATTAGATACTACTCCGTACTTGAATCTGCTGGAGCACCCAGCTATGAACTTTTAGTTTCTATAAAGCAGGGGGCCTATCAGATAGGAATAGGATTACAGTTAATTTCTGACGGTTGCCTTCAGCAAGGAAACATTTTTGCAGATTGGCGCAGCTAACCTCTATTATATGGAGGCAGACAAATTAGCCGGGTGCATACAAATTACTCAAAGTTTGGCTTGGCTTGATGTTAAGATTCAGAGTAACTGGTAGTGCTGTAGACGCTATGCTGTGCTACAATTAGTAGCGTGAACAAAGATTCAGAGTAATTAGTACTAGTTCAGAGGAGATCGACAAGAGTAGCCAAGGACGCACTTACTGGAGTGGCCACCGGAGTCGGCGTAGGCGTACGGCTCGAGCGAAGTCCGCTCCGGTCGCCGGCGGTCGTCACCCTCCGGCGGCGCCAGGAAAGGCGGACTAGACCCTCGACCGCGGCGTGGCGACGGCGGGAGATTGGTGATGGAGTAGAGGCTTGGAGTGAGGGAGGGAGGAATTAGGGCGGCGGCGGCGTTGGAGGAGGAGGTCCCCGGCCGGCGTGCGTGCCTCCGGTCTGCGGTGGGTTCGAGCCGAGCAGAGCAACAAGAGGAGACGAGGTGGAGCTCTGCTCTATCATTATCGTGTGGCTCTTTTTTGAAAAAAACAATTCTTCTTTTTTTTGAATGATAAGTGTGTAATTTCCACACCCTGATGATCCAAAGTCCACCCCAACACCTTCATCACAACTCTAACAAATTAAAATCATTAAACTTTGCCAGCTCCATCAACTTAATTAGTCTTGTTAGGAAATCACATAAGATAGCAATTCTGACCATACTCTCTAACTTTCTGTTGCCATCCCCAACTGAACATTTCACTAAAAGCCTGCAAAAATTCAGTCTCATCAATCTGCCCTGACCTAATGATCACCACAACCAAAGGATTAATGTGCTCTGTCACCATTTTATTTAAATACATTATAACCGAGCACTTTTCCTGCCCTCTCACGCCCTTAGCGATTTGGACCGTTAGATTACGTATCTGGAGTGTTTTCGGCCGTCCGATCTGCATTATTATGCTAAAAAAAACGAACCCGCTGTCCTATGGGCAGCTGCTCTAGTGGAAATTTCGCAGGCCTGTGGTGAATTGGGCCTTGTGTTCGACGCAAGGCCCAATTAGGCTCTTCTCTTGGGAAAAAACCTTCCCGTCATTCTTCTTCGCCCGACGTCTCTATTCTACCCGTTCCTCTGCGCCCACCCCTGGCGCGCCATGCGTGGATTGGAATCCTAGCGTCGACCATGTTGCCAGGTCCGGCGGAAACCCTAGCAGCGGCGCTCGCGCCTGATGCGCCCTTCAACCTCTGTAAGCACACCTGCGGCACCGAGGGTTGACACCTCCGCCGAGGTCGCCACGATGAGTCCCACGGGCGCAAGCTGCTGGTGCTCATCGATGATCTGGCTATCCGTTATCCCACTTGGCCTTCTTCGGCTCTCTTGAGGCCCGGGGGCTCGATCTGGAATCCCGCCTCGCCGACAACTCCAATCTCTCGCTCCACCACTATGGCCAGTACCTCTACAACGGCCTCATCCTCATCGCCCCCATCGACTCCGCGTAATTACTAATTAGCCGACTCCTCCCTCCCTCTTAGATCTCACTCCTCATGTTGAATCGGTTGTGCGTTCCTTGGATTGTTCCTGATCCGATCTGTGGATATGTGGAACTGTAGTGGTTTTGGTGGTAGATTCAGTTGATAGGTCGGAATTCTGGATGAAGAGTTGATCGTTCGTGTGATCCGATGTACAACTTTCAAAACTTTGGATTTAGAATTCTGGATGTACTTAACAATGTTCATTTGACGTTTATGTATAGTTGTTTAGCTTAAGTAGAAATTCTGACGTTTTTTCATGGGATAATCGACTACTTCTGATTCAGAATTATTGGTTCTTAATGGCAGTATTTGCTCTTGACAGGTTTTCGTGGATCAGTGGACGTAGTAGGTATGTTTTCTCTTTGAGATTCATAATTTTATTTACTTGACAGAATCTATCAAATGAAGTGATGAATATGCTCTTTTTTTGAATAGTACGCTCTCTGATGGTGCAGTGTCTGCGACTTTGGAACCTGCTGTTACCCAAAATGCTAAACAAAACTCTGAATTGCCATTTCCTGATACACATCATGAGGTTTATTTATTTCACATTTACCCTGTCAAAAGGTTACCACCTTCTGCTCTTGCAAGAATCAGTGTGGCAGAATCAATGTTATAGGGATCCAGTTTTATGTTATAGGTAAGTTACTCTAGATGCTTTATTCCCTTTTCAGTCTATCTATACATAATTAGGAACAAACTGATGGACCAATGGTGATGGTGAAAAATGTCATTTTAATTTTCAAGTCACGGTTCTCATTTTTAGTGTGAGAAGAGATGCTAACTTAGTATAGTTACACTCACAAAAAGATCAAATTTAAGAAGAGAAGAAGATGATATTGATATATCATATATGCACTGAAAAATGGAATGATTCATACCATATCCCACAGTCAATACTAGGCTCTATATTATCAATGATGTTAGTACTTGGATGTGCTTTTTTTCCTGGAGCTCTTGCCATCCTAATAGGGACGAGTCATAATAAGGTGCCAATAAACAAAATAGTTTTTATTTTCCCCAATATATTTCCATTTTAATTGTCAGATTTTATCTTTATCATGAACTCGTGATTATTCAGGATTGCAGCCTGCAGTGTAATGTTTCCATCAGCGCTACACTTTAGACCTTCTGAATCATACTATCGTAACTCTGAAGTTTCTTTTTGAAGGTTTAGTTGCTGCATCATGCTTATGCATTCGTAAGCTCACTCAATTGCAGATCTCCAATTCTTGCATTTTTAGAAGAATCAGGTTCAGAAAAAGAAAATATATTATGTATTCAATGAGTGGGGAGCAGCAGAACTACTACGTATATCTCTAAAGCGTTTTTTCTTTCAATTTTGTGTTCTGGGGATGATGGGAATTGTGAAATTAGCATGCAAATCCTCAACGCCCTTGTGTGGTGAAGCGGCCAAGAGGGACCATCTTATATCTTATATCTTATCTTATATCTATCTATCTATCTATCTATATCTATATACCTCTCTATATATATATATATATATACCTATACTAATTCTAGACTTCCAAGAAATTTCCACGTTAATTAGAAATTAGGAGCCGTTAATCTGGTGGGACCAAGTTATTACGGTGTAGATCAATCCTAGAAATCAATCAATGAATCTTTTTTTACTAGGTTCCGGATTGATCCATAAAACGTTGCACGTAATGTTAAAGGTCTGTGCTATACCATTTAAAAAAAGGTATGTGCTGTACGGGCAACACGTCCAATATAGTTTCTAGAGAAGGCAAGTCCAATCAACATTGCACGTAATGCTAAAGGTGTGTGCTATACCATTTAAAAAAAGGGTATGTGCTATACGGGCAACAAGTCCAATCTGCTCACGTAGCTAGGCAAATACAATTTGCAATTACTGCCAATCTGGTCACGTAGCTAGGCAAATACAATTTGCAATTACTGCCTTGCCGTAACTAGCTTGGTCACGTAGCTAGGCAAATACAGTACAATTTGCAATTCCTGCCTTGCGGTAACGAGCTTGATTAGGTATGGTATAAACAAATAGAACTCCTAATATCTCGCCCTCTCCCGAGGATTCTCTGCCGCTCCACGTTATTGTTTCTCAGAAGATCGCCGTTCATAAAGAGAAATCCCATAGATGGTGGATCATCTAAAGAAAAAGCCATAGCGAGTCTGCCGAGGCCTGGCGAACCTGCCGGCTTTGTCGTCCTCATGCCGCCGTCATGCCTGTCAATGAGCGCCATCTATTGTGGCTTCTTCTCCGCCAGCTCGAGCGATTGATCTCCTCTTTTCCCATGTGTCATGGTATCCTCGCTCACATGCATTTGGTCTTTATGCCCTGCAGATCCACCCACGTCCTCTCCATTGCCACTCTACTGGTCGTTCAGAGAAGATTGAGAAACGCAGCCTAACGCCGGTGGTGCTGATTCCGGGGATGATTCCACTCAAACGTAATGAACATGTATGAACAGGTCTGCACTACGTTGATGCCTTTGGGGCATCTGGAGCTTCACATAATTGCTAATCAGTGGCTGGGATTTTGACATCCTCTTATACATATGTAGAGTTGCACTGTTATTAAATTTATATTGTTTTAATAATGCTCAAGCTTGGAAGATGATGATTAGTTTAAGACACTGGAAAGAAGTTATCATTATTTCGGAACTTATTCCGTGCACCGAGACTCTGTAGCAACATGTCAATAACCGACCTCTTGCTACCTTGATTCTGCTATTTTCTAGATAGAATAGCTATGTAACCTGGCCGACCTCTCTAACCTCATCTATGAATTTGGTTTTTTAGAGTTCAACCATGTTAACCATGTCTTTCAAAAATCAAACTAAAACATATTCCATTTATTTATCCCACTGTTTATAGGCAATCTGGTCATACCTTTGTAGTTCATTTTGGAAGACAGTCAGAAGAACATTAGCTACCAACAATAGCTCAGTTTTTTGTCCGGCGAGGACATCGATATGGATGTTGCGAGCAGGCTGATAGAGACCCAGAACAACAGCCTGCTACGGACTCGACCACCAATCATCCTCATGTGGTGGTGTGAGATGCCCAAGTGTCAGGTTGGTGGTGCAACGGCTGGCAACGGCGTGTCTGGATGCCATAGGCAGATGGGTGACAGTGGCGTACATCCTATATAGATGTATGTTTTCCTCTCTTCAACTGGATTATGATGAAATCAAGGATCATGAATCATATGCATGCATGATAGCTACATACAGTTTTTCTGTACAGATGGTGTGTTGCACAGCTATTTTGTTGGCATTATCTTTCAGATCCTTTTATTTCTTAGTTTCTTTCCCTTATAATAATTGATGATTTGGTTGACTTCTTGACTAGAGGATTTCAAGACATGAATAAATGGCTAGAAGTATAGTATGTCTTGCTATCTAAGTTTCCAACTGTATTCCGATCAACATTCTGTAGCTGACCAATTGCTATGTCCGCACATATGCATGCTAAATTATAGTACATGTTATCTTCCAATGAAGAGACGAGAAAAATATAAGAATGGAAATCTACATACACTAGCAACTTCCAGTTTTATATCTGAGCTCATAGCTACTCTTTCAGATCATGTTCTTCTATGTCTAAATGTATATGGACATTTTCTCTTCCTTTGTACCTTACAGAGCATATAGGGCTAGGCATTCATTTGAACAGGCCTGTGATTGGGAATTGATGTTATTCATATTTTCTAAAAACCTGCAGTTTTGTCCTATAATTTGTACTGCATATAATTAAGTTAGGCTTGAGCAACAGTTTTTCCATATTTACAGTTTAATTAGGTGTATGCAAAAATATGAAATGGTGTTATTAAGGCAGAGAGGAAAGTATGGAGGACATATTTGTGATAAGAAAAATCAAACTTATCTACCTATAAATTTGTTATTTTGTCTTCATTATCTTCCTTAAAAATATACTAATAAAACCATATCAAGTGCAAACATTCTGCTCCCAGCCTTCTTTTAGGGAAAAAATTCAACAAAATAATATCAATCCAATCCCTCTTCAAATTTGAGAAATTCCTGAGTTTTTTTCCTTTAAAATGTAAATATTTATACTAGCGTTTGAATAAGAAATACTTTGAATTTCCTGTTACACAAACCAGACTAATGTGCGGGTCGTAATTTTGAAATAATAAATGAAATATGCACTCCTTCATATTTTTGTTAACATACACACAGAAATATAAACTATAATTTTTTAATGTTGCAGAAATTTACAATTAATTTGTTTCTGAAATTTAGAATGTGCACATCCACCTTTGCGGTTTACATACACTAGTAGAAAACAGGGCTTAGGTCACAGGACAGTTTTCACATTAGCCCCAGTTCAGTCACGAACCGGGACTAATGTGAGCATTGGTCCCGGTTCGTGCGGCCAGGGGCCTGCCGGGCCTCGTGGGGGCATTGGTCCCGGTTCGTCCGGACCCTTTGGTCCCGGTTGGTGGGACAAACCGGGACCAATGGGCCACGCTCCTGGCCCACCACCCTTTAGTCCCGGTTCATACCACAAACCGGGACTAAAGGCCTGGTCCTAGTTGCGGCCAGTGTTTATTCCCACCTCGCCAACCGAAGAGTGCTCACACCAGTTTATAAGCCCGTCCCTCTATGCCTTGTTGAGCTTCTCTTAAAGTGAAAATAGATGCCCTTATACAGGGAATTTCACCTAAATTCACAGTAAATTGAAATTTACTGTGAATTTAGGTTTAATTTTCTCTATAAGCGCATCTATGTTCATTTTTTATATTTATAAAATAAATAAACCTTAATAAAATAAATAAAACTAAATAAACCTTAATAAAATAAAATAAAATAAACTATAGTAACTACAATAAATAAACCTTAATAAATTAAGTAAAAATAGCAGCAGTAAAATAAATAAAAATAGCAGCAGTAAAATAAATAAAATAAAATAATTAAAGTAAAATACATAAGTAATTAGAAATAAAATAAATAAGTTTTTTGTTGTAAGTAGAAACAAAACAAAAAAATAAAGCAAAAGAGAAAAAAAACACGAGCCATCAACTCCATAACCGCCATATCTGGGATAGAGAAGGGCGATCCCTTGGAGTGGGATTCACATACAGTTGCCCGTAACATCTACCATTCGAGCCTAGCAGGTGGAACTCGGATCTGTCAACAGTGTCAAAGCGGCAAATAGCAGGCGGAGGAGAAGCCACCGATGTCATGTGTAGATCCCTTCTAGGTCTTGCGGATCGTGCTATTACAGCAATTTGGTTGGTTGATCCCAAAAAAAAGGAATTTGGTTGGTTTTCTTGAAGCCCTAGCTTGTTGTGCCGTCCTATTCTCTCAATGCAATTTAGCAAATGCTACTACAGTACAGTAAAGGGCACAAAGAAAAAGCACGCAGTGAAGGAAAATACCTCCATATCAAAGCTGCTACTTATCTTGTTGGTTATCAGGATGTGGATATGTAGAATTTTCTCTAGCCACGGCAACAGACATGCATTCATCGAGGGGGTTCACTACAGAACAAAATAAATGCTGACGTTAGTTGTTGAGGGTACGTTTGACATCCCTGAGAGACTAGATAATGAAAAGATGAATCGTCAAACCTGGATGAACAAAGACGCTACCAAGTGGATGAATCTGATGGCCTGTCCTCCCTTGAAGATCATGCGTCCTCCCTTGAAGGCGCCACCAGGGCCATGGACGCCTCATACACCGCCGCCGACGTGTTGTAGTGATGAGGTATCGTGCAGGATCTGACACAGGATCACCTTCAGGCAAGATGAATAGGTCTTCAGGGGCACGACGGCCGGCCACAGCAGGCCCCTGCCATGGACGGCGCCGCCCGAGCCACAGCCGCTCGCCAGCTCGCCTCTGGAGCAGTCCAAGCTTATCCGCGAGCTCGTCCACTAGTGCCCGTCGCCGCCACGACGTCCTGCAGGCTAGAGAACGGCGGTTCGCCGTTCTTATCCACGGCCGCCGTTGGAACCGACTCCGGCCGCCTATATAAGGAGCCCCCGAGTCCGTCCAGTCCCTCAGGCGACCTCAAGCCACCCCACCTAGCACCCCCATAGCAGGCAATCGACCAGGGAGGGTCTTCTTCCCCATCTCCGGCCAGTACAGCCGCCGCCGCCCTCCGGTCCATTCAGTCGCAACCAGAGCCCCCCCCCCGTCCGTATAGCACCACCATCCTCCTCCCCTCGACCGTGCGGAGCCGCCCAAACCCTCAGCTGCGTCGGGGAACCACCGTAGGCCAAAGCCCCAAACCTCCCGAAGCTGCCGTCCGCCGCGGAGCTCGCCGCCGGCGACTCCCTCCATCCCCGCCACCTCCTCGACCACCGGGAGGACCGCCCCGGCCTGGCGGATCCATCCCCGCCCTCAGGACCCCGCGAGGAGCCGCCGTTCGCCGGCGTTGATCGCCGGAGCCCCGCCTCTGTTCGGCCAGAGGAGGAAGGAGGCGGGGGCGACTGGTCAAACCTGACCAGTGGGCCCAAGGGACCCACTGTCAGTGACCCACGAGCCGGTCCACGCGGGTTAAGTGGAGGATCTGACACAGGATCACCTTCAGGCAAGATGAATAGGTCTTCAGGGGCACGACGGCAGCGGCGGCGCCATGGCCGGGACTGGTGACGACGGCGGCGGCGAGCGAGCGGGAGGGTGGCGGCGGCTGCGTGCGAGTGGGAGGCCGGAGGATCACCACTCATTGTGCTCGACATATCACTACAAGAAACCTGTTAATCCATGACGGATTTCTAATGACATTTTTGGAAACTCTCATCGATGACCTGGTAAAACCCCACAAGCCCGGTGAAAGCCCGCTAAAGCCCGTCTAACCGTTCCCGTATAAAAACTTAACCCTAAATTCCCTCCTCGGCCCCTGCATCGTGTCCCACAGCACGTCGCCACCCCTCGTCCCTCCCACAGCTCGTAAACCTTAATAAAATAAAATAAAATAAACTATAGTAACTACAATAAATAAACCTTAATAAATTAAGTAAAAATAGCAGCAGTAAAATAAATAAAAATAGCAGCAGTAAAATAAATAAAAATAAAATAATTAAAGTAAAATACATAAGTAATTAGAAATAAAATAAATAAGTTTTTTGTTGTAAGTAGAAACAAAACAAAACAAATAAAGCAAAAGAGAAAAAAAACAGAGGAAAAAATTATGCCACCTACTGGGCCACCACGGCCTGAATACGACTAGAAACCCATCCATGGGCCAGGATTCAGGCCCGCAGAAGGCCCAGTAGGCCCACAGGCAAATAGTGACAGAATAGGCCCGTAAGCCTGCATTTGAGAGGAGCTCGAAGTGGTCAGCGCAGCTGCGCTTATAAACCACTGTCGAAGCCTCTCGGCTAGCGAGGTGGGACTAAACATCCCACCGCACCGCGCCAGTTCCAGCACAAGGCCTTTGGTCCCGGTTGGTGCCACCAACCGGGACTAAAGGGGGCATTGGTCCCGGTTCGTGGCACCAACCGGGACCAAAGGCCTTTAGTCCCGGTTGGTGCCACCAACCGGGACCAATGAGTTCCCTATATATACCCCATCGCCACAGCAGAGCACTCCAGAGTGCTCTGTTTTTTCTGGCCGGCGAGGGGAGGGCATTTGGGTGCTCTAGCTCACCTCCTATGCACATGAGGTGTTCGATGAAATGTCTGAGCCACACTAGTTAATCTTTGTCCTCTCGAAACTCGACCTCCGAGCTCCATTTTCCCCGAGATTTGTCTAGGTTTAGCGGTCCGTCACGTCCCGTCCCCGTCTTCACCGCCGTCGATCGCCCGCGCCGATCTCGTCGCCAGCACCACCGTGGTGAGCCTCTTGTTCTTATCTTCTTTCTGAAAGGAAAAAATTCTTACTTTAGATAGTTACTTGTCTAATTTTGTTACTTTTATTATTCCTTCTTATTACATAGTGCGATGGTTTTGGTATCCGCCCCCGTCGGCCCTCGTCCTGTCTATGATTCGGATGTGGTATATATTATCTTTTTATAACTATTTGGTTCATTTATTGTTTATGACAAATATACCGACCAACGTGACATAGATTTTATTTATCTAGGAGGTGGTTGAACCGGAAATTCTAACCGACCCTATTGTCGAGAGGTTAAATTTAGTTGAAGAAGAAAACAATTACTTGAAGGAAAAAATAAAAAAATTGAGGAGGAGAAGATGATATTGGAGTTGCATGTTGCGGATGTCGTCGATGATCACAAGATCAAGATGGATGCAATGCGCTTGAAGATTAGAAAGATTAGAAAATATGCCATTCATACCGAGGCTTGGTATCATTATGCCGTTGGATCAATTGTTACCTTGGTTGCGATTATGATCGCATTTGTTTTCGCATTGAAATGTTTTACATAGTTTCAATGTATGGTTTAATTAATTAGATGCTCTGGAGAGCTATATATATGTTGTTAGATGAGAACTATGTATGTACTTTGGTTCTAATGTGATGATGAACTTCTATTAATTTGGTCACTTAATTATCTATTCATGATGTTCTGTAATGGTTTTTGACACACTTAATTATATATAATGCACGCAGATGAACCGGCAATGGATGTACGGTGACAGACACACCTCCGAGTACATTAAGGGCGTGCATGATTTTCTCGAAGTGGCTGAGGCAAACAAGCAGAATGGTTTTATGTGTTGTCCATGCCCTATATGTGGGAATACGAAGTCTTACTCTGACCGGAAAATCCTTCACACCCACCTGCTTTACAAGGGTTTCATGCCACACTATAATGTTTGGACGAGGCACGGAGAAATAGGGGTTATGATGGAAGACGGCGAAGAAGAAGAGGACGATGACAACTATGTGCCCCCTGAATACGGTGATGCTGCAACGGGGGAAGCTGCTGAAGATCAAGAGGAACCAGACGATGTGCCCAATGATGCTGCAAGGGGGGAAGCTGCTGAAGATCAAGAGGAACCAGTGCCCGATGATGATGATCTCCGCCGGGTCATAGTCGATGCAAGGACGCAATGCGAAAGTCAAAAGGAGAAGCTGAAGTTCGATCGCATGTTAGAGGATCACAAAAAAGGGTTGTACCCCAATTGCGAAGATGGCAACACAAAGCTCGGTACCGTACTGGAATTGCTGCAGTGGAAGGCAGAGAATGCTGTGCCTGACAAAGGATTTGAGAAGCTATTGAAAATATTGAAGAAGAAGCTTCCAAAGGATAACGAATTGCCCGACAGTACATACGCAGCAAAGAAGGTCGTATGCCCTCTAGGATTGGAGGTGCAGAAGATACATGCATGCCCTAATGACTGCATCCTCTACCGCGGTGCGTACAAGGATCTGAACGCATGCCCGGTATGCGGTGCATTGCGGTATAAGATCAGACGAGATGACCCTGGTGATGTTGACGGCGAGCCCCCCAGGAAGAGGGTTCCTGCGAAGGTGATGTGGTATGCTCCTATAATACCACGGTTGAAACGTCTGTTCAGAAACGAAGAGCATGCCAAGTTGATGCGATGGCACAGTGAGGACCGTAAGAAAGACGGGAAGTTGAGAGCACCCGCTGACGGGTCGCAGTGGAGAAAAATCGAGAGAAAGTACTGGGCTGAGTTTGCAGCTGACCCAAGGAACGTATGGTTTGGTTTAAGCGCGGATGGCATTAATCCTTTCGGGGAGCAGAGCAGCAATCACAGCACCTGGCCCGTGACTCTATGTATGTATAACCTTCCTCCTTGGATGTGCATGAAGCGGAAGTTCATTATGATGCCAGTTCTCATCCAAGGCCCTAAGCAACCCGGCAACGACATTGATGTGTACCTAAGGCCATTAGTTGAAGAACTTTTACAGCTGTGGAATGGAAACGGTGTACGTACGTGGGATGAGCACAAACAGGAGGAATTTAACCTGCACGCGTTGCTGTTTGTAACCATCAACGATTGGCCCGCTCTCAGTAACCTTTCAGGACAGACAAACAAGGGATACCACGCATGCACGCACTGTTTAGATGACACTGAAAGTATATACCTGGACAAAAGCAGGAAGAATGTGTACCTGGGCCATCGTCGATTTCTTCCGACCAACCATCAATGTCGAAAGAAAGGCAAGCATTTCAAAGGCGAGGCAGATCACCGGAAGAAGCCCGCCATGCGTACCGGTGATCACGTACTTGCTATGGTCAATGATTTACACGTAATCTTTGGAAAGGGTCCCGGCGGACTAGCTGTTCCGAATGACGCTGAGGGACACGCACCCATGTGGAAGAAGAAATCTATATTTTGGGACCTACCCTACTGGAAAGAGCTAGAGGTCCGCTCTTCAATCGACGTGATGCACGTGACGAAGAACCTTTGCGTGAACCTGCTAGGCTTCTTGGGCGTGTATGGGAAGACAAAAGATACACCTGAGGCACGGGAGGACCTGCAACGTTTGCACGAAAAAGACGGCATGCCTCCGAAGCAGTATGAAGGTCCTGCCAGCTACGCTCTTACGAAAGAAGAGAAAGAAATCTTCTTTGAATGCCTGCTCAGTATGAAGGTCCCGACTGGCTTCTCGTCGAATATAAAGGGAATAATAAATATGCCAGAGAAAAAGTTCCAGAACCTAAAGTCTCATGACTGCCACGTGATTATGACGCAACTGCTTCCGGTTGCATTGAGGGGGCTTCTACCGGAAAACGTCCGATTAGCCATTGTGAAGCTATGTGCATTCCTCAATGCAATCTCTCAGAAGGTGATCGATCCAGAAATCATACCAAGGCTAAGGAGTGATGTGGCGCAATGTCTTGTCAGTTTCGAGCTGGTGTTCCCACCATCCTTCTTCAATATCATGACGCACGTCCTAGTTCATCTAGTCGACGAGATTGTCATTCTGGGGCCCGTATTTCTACACAATATGTTCCCCTTTGAGAGGTTCATGGGAGTCCTAAAGAAATATGTCCGTAACCGCGCTAGGCCAGAAGGAAGCATCTCCATGGGCCATCAAACAGAGGATGTCATTGGGTTTTGTGTTGACTTCATTCCTGGCCTTAAGAAGATAGGTCTCCCTAAATCGCGGTATGAGGGGAGACTGACTGGAAAAGGCACGCTTGGAGGGGGGACTCAATAATATGCAGGGACGGATATTCTTGGTCTCAAGCACACTACACAGTTCTACAGAACTCTACCTTGGTGACCCCGTATGTCGATGAACACAAGAACAGTCTGCGCTCCAAACACCCGGAGCAGTGTGACGACTGGATTACATGTGAACACATCAGGACTTTCAGCAGTTGGTTGGAAACACGTCTCAGAGGTGACACCACTGTTTGTGATGAGTTGTACTCGTTGTCCAGGGGACCATCTTCGACTGTATTGACTTACAAAGGATACGAGATAAATGGGAATACATTTTACACGATCGCCCAAGATCAAAAGAGCACCAACCAAAACAGCGGTGTCCGCTTTGATGCAGCAACCGAGAGGGGAAAGGACACATATTATGGTTACATAATGGACATATGGGAACTTGACTACGGACATGATTTTAAGGTCCCTTTGTTTAAGTGCAAATGGGTCAATCTGTCAGGAGGCGGGGTACAGGTAGACCCACAGTACGGAATGACAACAGTGGATCTGAACAATCTTGGGTACACTGACGAACCGTTCGTCCTAGCCAATGATGTGGCACAGGTTATCTATGTGAAGGACATGTCTACCAGACCGAGGAAAAGAAAAGATAAGGAAGCGAATACATCATACGATGAGCCAAAGCGCCACATAGTTCTTTCAGGAAAAAGGGACATTGTGGGAGTGGAGGGCAAGACAGACATGTCTGAAGATTATGAAAAGTTTCATGAAATTCCTCCCTTCAAAGTCAAGGCTGACCCAAGCATCCTGATAAACGATGAAGATTATCCATGGTTACGGCGCAATAAGCAAATGACACAAGCGAAGAAAAAGTGAAGACTTTCTCCCGCAACTATTATGATGATACCATGCCAACTTTGTAATAGACGAGTATGATACCATTGTCCGTTTTGTACAAGAAGTGCATCTAGTTTTTGCCGTAACCCTCTCAACTTTCTTGCACATGCTATGTGGATGAAATGATGATACCATGCCAACTTTCAACCTTTTCAGAGTTCATTTGAAATGCTTTTCAATTTTAGGGTCTTATAGCTCAAAATAATTAGTAAATGCATGAAAAATAACAGGCCAAAAATTAAAAATTATGCCACCTACTGGGCCACCACGGCCTGAATACGATTAGAAACCCATCCATGGGCCAGGATTCAGGCCCGCAGAAGGCCCAGTAGGCCCACAGGCATGTACAGAGAGGTTAGGCCCGTAAGCCTGCTTTAGAGAGGAGCTCGACAGCTCAGGCGCACCGCACCTTATAAACAGGTGCGGCTCTCTCTTAGCTAGCGAGGTGGGACTAAACTCACCACCACGCCGCTGTGCAAGGCCATTGGTCCCGGTTGGTGGCACGAACCGGGACCAATTCCACCCTTTGGTCCCTGTTGGTGCCACGAACCGGTACTAATGAGGCTGTGGCCCCACGAGCACCTTTAGTACCTGTTCGTGGCACGAACCGGTACTAGAGTTTCTTACTAAGCAGTTTTTTAGTCCCACCTCGCTAGCTGAGAGGCACTAGGAGCGGTTTATAAGCCCTGAGTGCAGAGACGATGAAGAAGAGGCGCAATGCTCACGTTGCTTAGCTTCAAGCCTTGAGGAATAAGGTAGACTGCATCGAGCTATGTGCAGTGCAGTCTACACTATTCCGAAAGGCTTGAAGCAAATCAACGAGCATTGCGCCTCTTTTTTATTTTTAATCATTAAAAGCAAAAAGAATTTTCATAAAGAACTTTTTTTGATAGAAACTTTAATAGCAAAAAGAATTATCATAAAGTAAAATAAATAAGTAATTAGAAACAAAATAAAATAAAATAAATAAGTTTTTTGTTGTAAGTAGAAACAAAACAAAATAAATATAGCAAAAAAGAAAACAAAAAACTAAATACAGCAAAAAGAATTTTCATAAAGAACTAATGGCACTAATAGAAAGTTTATATTTTTTCTAAAACTAATGGCACTAACAGACAGTTTATAATTTTGCTGACCTAAAAGCAAAAAGAATTAAAAAATAAAGCAAAAAACAAAAGAAAATAAATAATGCAAAAAAGAGAACCAAAAAACTGGAATTTTTTTTAAAAAACTGCCACCTATTGGGCCACCACGGCCTGAATACGACTAGTAACCCAACCTGGGCCAGGATTCAGGCCCGCAGAAGGCCCAATAGGCCCACAGACAGCACAGTGTGACATTTAGGCCCGTAAGCCTGCACTTGAGAGGAGCTCGAGAGGGCAGCCGCATTGGGGCTTATAAACCACTCCGAGCCCCTCTCAACTAGCGAGGTGGGACTAAACTTTTTGCCGCGGGCAGCGCAAGGCCTTTGGTCCCGGTTGGTGCCACCAACCGGGACCAAAGGCCGCCGCTTCCCACCCTTTGCGCTGCTGAAAAGGGACCTTTGGTCCCGGTTGGTGGCACCAACCGGGACTAAAGGGTGGCATTGGTCCCGGTTGGTGCCACCAACCGGGTCCAAAGGTGTGCCTATATAAGCCAACACTTGGGAAATTTTCAGATCCCTCGCCAGTTGCCCCCGACGCCGCCAGGCTGCCCGTGCTCGCCGTCGCCGCCCGCTCCTCGTCACCGTCGCCCCGCGCCCTTGCCTCGACGGGTCGCCGCCCGGTGCTCGTCGCCGTCGCCCTGCCCCCACGCGCCGCCCCGCCTCGTGCTCCCCTGCTCGCGCGCGCCGCCTCGGCGCCCCGAGCCCCCTGCCCGGCCCGCGCGTGCTCGCCGGCGCCCTCGCCGCCCCCGCCCCGTCCCGCCGTCGCCCTCGCCGCCCCCGCCGTCGCCGCCCCCGCCGTCGCCATATGTGAACAAAAAAAATTTGTATGTATGTAGGTGTTCAAAATGTATGAATATATATGTCAAAAATGTTTTTTTGTTCATAGAAAGTTTTTTGTTCATATATAGAAAGTTTTTATATATGACAATGGATATATATTCGATATATATGAGAAATGATGATCCATGGAAAAGTTTTATATATGCAAAAGTTACAATTTTAGAAAAGTTTTATATATCTAGCTAGGAAGGGAAGAAGAAGAAAAATAAGGATAGGAAAGAAGAAAATAAGAAGAGGAAAGAAAGAAGAAGAGGAGAGGAAGAAGAGGAGAAATAAATAAGAAGAGGAAAAAAGAAGAAAAGAAGAGGAGAAGAAGAAAGGAATAGAGAGAAGAAGAAAAAATAGAAAATATTCTATTTTTTCTTCTTCTCCTCTATTCCTTTCTTCTTCTCCTCTTTTTTTTCTTCTTTTTTTCTTCAATCCTCTCCTCTATTCCTTTCTTCTTCTCCTCTTTTTATTTCTTCTTCGTTTTCTTATGTTTTATCGGGTCTATCGTCGTCGATATATACCCCTCCCGACAACTTCAACACGAGGGGGGATAACTTCAACACGAGGGGGGGGGGTCGATATACCCCCTCCCCCATAACATTATTTTCCCGTGTATATATGTCGTCCTTGTCGATATAACCCCCTCCTGATAACTTCAACACGTGGGGGGGGGGGGGTCGATATACCCCTCCCCGATAACATTATTTTCCCGTGTATGTATGTCGTCGTTGTCGATATTACACCCTCCTGATAACTTCCACACGAGGGGGGATAACTTCAACACGAGGGGGGGGTCGATATACCCCCTCCTCGATAACATTATTTTCCCGTGTATGTATGTCGTCGTTGTCGATATAACCCCCTCCCGATAACTTCAACACGTGGGAGGGGGGGTCAATATACCCCCTCCCCGATAACATTATTTTCCCGTGTATGTATGTCGTCGTTGTCGATATATATAACTCCCTCCCAGATAACTTCGACATGATGGACGGTCGATATGTATACCCCCTCTCGACCGTGATAACTTATACCACGGGAGCACCCCCCGAGCCTCTCGCTCGACCAAAACTCTCGAGGACACCCAAACCCTAGAAAAAAACGATGTCGGTCTCCTACCCCCTCCTGCCGCGCCCCTACCCTTGAAGCGTTGCCTAGGCCAGCCCAAACCCGGAATAAGCTAGGTCTACGTTTGCACTAATATATCCACCTGCTGTCATGTTTGTGTAATAATTGCCATGTTGTAATATTTGCAGAAACAATGGAGCACGGACGAGATGAGCAAGCAGAAGAGGTGTTGGGGGACATAATCTTAGCCGAAGGTGATATCTTGTCGTATCTTAACGACAATGATGGTCTGGAAGAACAGGGTGAAGAAGCAGGCTACGGTGATCGAAGAGTGGAGGAGGAAAGACATGATTATGATGGCTCCGGTGACCCAATGCTGGTGCAAGAAGGAGCCCGTGGTGACGGCTCCGGTGCCGAACAGAGTCCGGCCAGGTAAATATATTAGTTAAGCCTGTGCTGACTAGCTAATTGATGCATTCATTGTTTTGGTATGTACACATATTAATTAACACTCGTCTTTCTTCTTTTTTCTAGCCCTCCGGATCGAGCACAACTTCGGTAAAGAGACGAGGCCCGAAGAGAAAGTTGCGCTCGGATGAAAGGTTTGAGATCACAGCAATCGCGCGCGACGGCCAACCGATTGAACCCCTCCGGACAAAGGATGCTTTTGCTGCTCAGTGCGGGGTTCTAGTTAGGGACAAGATCCCGATCAACATCCACCAATGGTATAAGCCTAAGAAGGAAGACCCTGAGGTGTCTTATGTCAATGATATGCAGAAAGATGATCTTTGGACTGAGCTGAAGGCAAATTTCACCCTACCGCCAGAGGAGGATCCGGAGAAGCCAGTTATAGAGCAATTAATCAAGTCTCATGCTCTTAAGAAGATGGCAGACCTATTCAGGAGGTGGAAGAATGAGCTGAAAACGTTTGTCGACAAAGAAGAGACACCAGAATTCATCGGCCGGTATGAGAAGATCAGAGATCACTGGCCCGCATTTGTGGCCCACAAGACATCGGAAAAGAGTAAGAAGATGTCAGCGACAAACAAGAAGAATGCTGCGAAGAAGAAGCTTCACCATCGCACGGGGTCAGGTGGCTACCTCAAAGCCCGACCTAAGTGGGCCAAGGCTGAGAATGATCTGCTTGAAAAAGGGATCGAACCACAGACAATGAACTGGACAGACCGTTGCTGGACTTGGTTCTTCGGGGCTGGCGGAACCTTAGACCCTGTAATAGGGAGGTGCATTTGGACGAATGAGCTTTTGAGAATACCAGTCAAGAAGATTCAGCAATATATCGATGCAGCGCAGCAAGGGACGTTCGTTCCAGACAGAGAGAATGACGAGCTCACAATGGCCCTCGGGAATCCTGAGCACCCTGGACGGACACGAGGCACGCCAGGCTCCGTTCCGTGGAAGGCTGGTTTTCCGGACGCGGGCGGTTACAAAACCCAGGAGAGGAGGAAAAAAGTGGAGCAGATCCAAATTCAGAAGCTGCACAAAAGGATTCAAGTGCTAGAGGAACGAGACGGCAATCGAGATGCCGAAACTGCCCCCGAAGCTACACCACCATCTCAGCGGAGAAGCAGCGTGGCTTCCACCGAGCTGCTTCAGCTGGAGCATGCGGCTCCTGCTAGCTACCCCGTGGATGCTATCACGGAGTCTCAACATTGCCACCTTATGGCGGAATGGCAGAACTTCAAAGTCAAGGCGGCTAATGGCTCTGTTTTACCTACTGAACCCGGCGCAACCTACCACTGCCGGCCGATTCCAGAAGGATATGCCAGGGTGATGGTGGATGAAATAACGGAGGGATTTGAGGAGCTCCAGCTTGACCACCCTACCGGTGAAGGGGAGACTCGGCTGGGTTCTGCTCTGAAGACTCCATGCCTATGGCGGAAGGAGCTCATCAAGCTTCCAAACTGGACGGCTCCGGCGAGTAAGGGCACTCCGCCTCCTCCTCCGGCGAGTGATCAGGGCACTCAGCCTCCTTCTCCGGCGCGTGGCGACACTCCGCCTCCTTCTCCGCCAGCGCCGGCGCGCCAGAGCAGCCAGCCTCCTCCTTCTTTGCCTCGTCAGCAAGGGCGGAAGAGACCCGCCGCCGCTGCGGCTGCTCCGGCGCGTCGTAGTCCTTCTCCTCCGCCTCCTAAGCAAGGAAAGAAGACAGCCGCAGCCGCTCCGTCTGCTCTGCCGGCGTCTAGCAGTACAGCTGCCAGAGGCGGGAGGCAATACAGATTTGGTCCTTCTCTGAAGACTCCAGAGAAGTTACCATACGAGAGGACCGAGGAGGAGAACGCGAAGATCGTGCGAGCCGAAGTGAAGAACTTCTTTGAAGGGGTGAAAGCAAAGAAACATCCACCTCCGGAGGAGAAGGTAGATCCGGTGAAAGCAAAGCGCACTCTGGCTGCCCTGACAAAGCCACCAAAGTCTCCGCCGAGAGGCAACTATGAGCACGTTCTTGCAAAGACATATGCCGAAGCGGAGCGGTCGGGAAGTACTGTCAGTGATAAAAGGATGAAAGAACGACGAGCTGGGAAAAAAATTGCCCAGCTCGGCGAACAAGCGAACCAATCGTGCCCCCCGCTCAAGGTGTCAAAAGACATCGTCGCTAATGATCCGAGTATGGTGCCCGGTTATAGCAATCTTGGAGATTACCTGCCCGACGATGTACATTATGAAATCATGGAGGTGGACGAACACAAATACCATTACGGGAAGCCTCTCGTCAAAGATGAAAGATCTCTAAGCACGATGATGCGAAGACTACATGATTGGTACATGAAAACCTGCAGAGAGTCTGATGGGATGGATACTTTGACGCTGAGAGTTAAACCGGAGCATGACCTCGTTGGAATTGATTTGCTGAGTGTTCCATTTGAGGATTTCTTCCAGTTTTACAATCAAAAGGCCCTCTATAAAACAACGATCACTTGCTACTGTCTGTAAGTAGTACTACTTCTGTCATTAAGTCTCTCTATATAGGTCAGCTCTTTCATTGCATGTATTTATACTTATCCTCACTATATTATGCAGATTGAAGATCGCCGAATTGAAGAAAAGACAACTCGGTGATATTGGGTTCATTAACACAAATCTCATAGATGCATATACGGTTGAAAAACATCCCAAAGAAGCCGAGGCCAACTTGCTACAATCGTTGGTATTAAATCAAAACAAAGATATAATACTCTTTCCTTACAACTTCAAGTGAGTGTTACTGTCTTGTGCATATTCGGTTTCCCTTATTAGTCCAGGTTATGGTAATGTAATTGATGACTTATGCATGCATGCGCAGCTTCCACTATATTCTCCTAGAGATTAAGCTTGAGCAGGGAGTAGTAACCGTTTTAGACTCGAGACTAAAAGATCCCCAGGACTATGCGAACATGACTCAAATGCTCGAGAAGTAAGTTAAATCGATCATTATCCACCATATCAGCAACTTTGTTCATTTCCTGATATCAAGTAATTGTTTTCTTTGTCTGGCAGGGTTTGGAGAAAATTCACCTCAAAAGCTCCGGGACTGCCGAAGAAGCTGCAATTTAATCACTCGAAAGTAAGTACTATAGTAGCATGTTCCGCGCATCTCCTAGTGATTCAAGCGCTAGTCATCAATACCATTTAGCATGCTTGCCTATCACTTTGATTGACCTCTATTTCTTGTAAAGTGGTTGTGGCAGGAACCCGAGAATAATTACTGTGGATACTACGTTTGCGAGTCCATCCTCTACACGACCTGTGAGCGGGGCTACACTGAAGAACAATATGAAGTGCGTAAGCAATAATATTCACAATTTTATTTTATTACCATCATTTGTGTTGAGTTTCATTTATTCATATATATATGTATTGACCCCCTTCTTCAAATTAGATGTTTCGGAAGCGGGATGAACTCCTAGCAGAAGATCGTATGCGAGGAATTCAAGGGGAATTGGCGGCATTCTTCCTTGACCACGTGATCGCTGAAAACGGAGAATACTATGTGGACCCTGTGTTCCTACAATTTAATTAGGAGATTGTATTGTAAGAGATAATTATTGTATATATGTAGCCGGTAGTGTCGGATAGATATACGAGAACTTGTTGTTCGACCAATATCTCGGAGAAGGAGAGGTGGTTGATATCACTTCTCTCTGTATGCATATGTTCATGACGATCTTCTGTTTCCTTCATTTGATTACTAGCTAGCGTGTCTACTCCTCTCCATATGTATATAGTACTTAGCGTCGACCAAGCACGGAGATAAGAGAGGACACTTCTCTCTATTAATTAGCTAGCTAACACAATATATGAAACACCTAAATTAACCCCCCAAAACCCCTAAACCACCCCCTTTCAAAAAAAAACAAAAACCTCAGCTCCTGCCAGCTGCTGACGCGTGGATGCCTATTGGTCCCGGTTGGTGACACCAACCGGGACAAAAGGCCCTGCCTATTGGTCCCGGTTGGTGGCACCAACTGGGACCAAAGGCCCTCCTGCCTGGGCTCCCTGCACCGGCCACGTGGACGGCCTTTAGTCCCGGTTCGTGTAAGAACCGGGACTAAAGGGCTAGGGCATTAGTAACGACCCTTTAGTCCCGGTTCCAGAACCGGGACTAAAGGCCCTTATGAACCGGGGTAAAAGCCCCTTTTCCTACTAGTGATACAATATTTATTAAAACGGGAGTTTAGTCAGAAGGACACAAGATTTTGACTCGCACTATTTATGAAAGGAAATGATAGTACTTTTTCACAACGAACATATTTACCCTTTTTTACAGTAAGGTATGTTACATAACTATTTTACAAAAGGAGAGCAATATTGACATGTTTCTTTTTGCCAATTTTGTAGTAACATGCTTTCATGTATAGTACGTTTCCTTTCATTAACATTGTCACAAGGAATACAAAAACACAAATCCGTCATGTGCGTACTCTACAAGTGTGTGTTCCTTCCAAATATATTAATTCAAATATTCAATGAAGCTTCACACTTTACAGTAGCATAAACAAGGTCACCTAACCTTACAAAATATTTTCATGCCTGCTATAGGTTTTGTAGTTGGCAGTGGATCATTGGTCATGACTCCATTGTAGGCATAATTCGTCACCCTGATATTTACATGTAAAATTATATACTCTATACTATATGAATTATGGTGAGCTATAATTTATTTTGAAGAGTAATTTTGAAAATTATATTTACATGTGCTCTTTTATCCCCTCTTCATGGGGAAGTAGCTAACTTCAAATGAATATTGCATGCAGCAAAATGTTAATAGAAGTTCAAGGTACATACATCTACCTAAAATAGGCTAGCCCGTGCGCATGCACGGGTTGACGACTAGTATTTACTAATTGGAGGCACCAAACGAGCTCCCACGTTAATCCTGATAATTAAGCAAAATTGTCCGTTAGATCTCCCCATTATTTATTTTCAATCGTCGGATGAAATATATCAAAGATTCCTTGCCGAATATCCCACACAAGAGTCTATTCCTTAGCAAACTCCTTCATGCTGTACCATAAAATATAGCTTTTCCCTAAAAAAAACAGCTTGCATGCCGTCTCTCTCCTCCTATCTCCCCCATCCTCCTCGCATGCCAGGAGATGTCCTAATAGTTGACTTTCTATTGATGCTGCATGGGAGCCAGCATAGGAGGATGCTGAGGGCTAACTAAGGAAAGATCTAACAATTGCATGTTGGCATGTATATAGTGCACGTTGGCACGTATACGGTGCACGAATTTGGAGATTGATCCGCAGATACTGGCAGCTGATATTGTATCCGTGGTGCTCCTCCACGGCGGAGGCGACAAAGTGTACACCGGAGGCATCGGCGTGTATTGCGTGCCGGCGCCGCAACGACGGCGGGATGCATGTGGCAAGAAGATAATATCTCCCTTGAAGATTGGTTCCATCAAGGCATAGAAGCGTCCTCGAAAAACCCTAGCGCCGTTCTTCTCCTTGCTATCGTCAACTTTAAAGTTCCACGGGGTCGACGCGCAGGCTGGACTAGATAGCCTTTCACGTGGGACTGCACACTGTCCTCTCCCAACGTGAACGAGCGAGTTTCATGATGCGGCGTCGGATTGGACGACCTCCAATCAGGACTGAATGCGCGGCAGCGTCCGCACAGCGTCGATGCAGGAACACGACTGGGCTTGATTCCTATTAGAGCGAGACACAAGTGCACGATCTAGATTTGGGTCAGGCTGCTGGATTGATTTGATGCAAAGCTAGCTAGCTTTCGATCGGCCGGAAACACACGTACATGCTACAACCAGCTAGCTAGCTTTCAAACAGCCTGAAACACACGTACATACTAGAACTAATTGGCATCATCAATGGCTTTTGTTCTGCAGCAGAACTCACCCGTGCGAAGCATTACATGTGGGATGACGAGATGCTGGGCAGCATGCCGGCTCCGGCCGGGCCGCCCGGACGGACGGGACGTCGGCCACGGCCTAGGATGTGGTCGCGGTGCACTGCAAGCAGCCTTGCAAATTTAAAATATGGTCTTTATTTTCTCATATTGGATTTCTTTATGTTCCCTCCATTGTTATATGTGTATGGTTAACTGCATGTATAGGAAAGATATATATCTACAATATCAAGCAAAAGAATTACTTGCAGATAGGGTGCCACATGTGTAAGAACATGAATGATGAGTAGTAGTGTTCATCATTACATATTATAACACAATTTTGTTATTTTTGTGGCTTCTTTATTTTCGTATCATAAACATAATTAAAAGCAAACAAATGCTGAAGTCGGGTATTTGCATTGGTGGGTGTGTTATATATCAATAAAAAATATTCTAATTTTTGTCCAATGGTTGATTGTATTATTTTGAAAAAAATAAATATACAATGAGATCACATGACGGGGCAAGCAGAACACAGGGCGATGCCAGATATTTTTTAAATTGCAGATGCTAGAGGAACAGACTCGCCTAATATAAACAAAATTAGACAATAATGTTTTAATGACCGTGTACTCGATCTGATTTTTTTAGGTTAGTTTTGCGAAATAACTTTTTTTTCAACTACGAAAAAGGATCGCTAACTACAACAACAAATTCGGCGAACAAACCACCCACATTCATGTCTTGGGTTTCAGATATTATAACTTTGATCTGTAGCTCAATAGTTAATCCAATGCTTAATCCTTTTTTCATCACGGAACATCTCGAGTCCATTGTGAGTATTAAGTATCTTTTTCCTTTCTGGGAAAAATCATCAGAATTTTGCAGCAACACTGGACAGTGCATGTATATATGCAACATGACCAACATGTTTCAATTTTTGGTATTACAATCAGTAGTGTACATTAACCCGTCTCCATGTTGTAGTTTTTTTTCTGTTTGTTTCAGTCATTTGTCATTGCATGGGGAAAAGTGAGCAGTACGAATCCCTAAATTATCCGTATATGTGAAAAGCAACTTTTTTACTATTTTCTATAGGTATTATCAATTCCTTTGATGTACTTTGTGAAGGGCTGAGGTTTTCGTGTCATATCTACTTGGAAAAGGGGGGAAAGTACTACCGGTCAATGCCTCAAATCTAATGTTAATCTACTTGAATTATGGATTTCTTATAATTAGATAATCCGCCAATGAAATTATGCAGAACAAGCTATATTACTAGATTTAATCAGTTTCCTTCCATGCATGCATCTCAATACGACAATCTTCCTGGTGTGAACATTTTAACTTACCTTAAATGTAATAGTCCTCTCCTCTGTATAAATGTAATACTTCCGAAAATACTTTCATTTTCTTATTCTTCATACTACTTGCTTATTTCTAAATCATATTTCTATTTGGATAAACTTGAGAACATTTTTGCACATTACCTGATAGGCCGATAGGTAAAATTTCTCACAGAATAAAATCGGTTGTTGTTTGTTGACCTTGATGGCCTGGCATCTTCCATTTATGGTGGTGTTTAAATACAAGTATAGTTTATCACAGTGCTACAATTATATTTCTCTATACCTTTGATTTTGACTAGACAAGCTTATGTCAATAAACATCCGATCTAATAGTAAACCCAACATGATTATGTACCACAGCCACTTTTGTCTATTCATTGTTTGTTCGCCCCACTCTTTTCATCCTTTTATTGTTAGTTTTTCATGGTCAAATATAAAGTAACCACATCACAACACAGTTCATCAAATGTAAACCGAGCGTAACTAAACACAATATTGCTTCAAATCCGTTGTATGCATTTTATAGCATAATTATAAAAAGGTTGAATACATATTTTATATGTTTGCTACATATATATATGTTGAAACCTATTGCATGATATTAAGAATTTTGAGTACATTTCCTTCTTTGTCAATATTTCACGTTCTGAAAAATACAGGTGCAAACAATATTTTTCATGAATTCCTAAGTATAACTATGTATAATGCTAGACCGTGCTGATGCACGGGTTGATGACTAGTAAACCATAATCTTCGGGAGTTCTAGAAGCACCTCAAAATTGATATTGTTAATGCAATAAAAACATAAGTATAACCAGTGTCGTCATCCTTGCATCTCTGATCGCCTACATTCAGGAGGCCTTCACCTCGTTTGAGGACGATGGCGCTCCTCACATGTACATGTTTGTTAATTTTAGTTATGATATTGTAACTGCATGGTTCTCATATTTCTAGGATTTCATTTGCCCGTTGAAGCAATGAAATGATTATATGGAATGCGGCTGATATGCAAAAGTTGCTTACAAGTTCTAGATCAGCCTTTTAACTGTATATAAGTTAATCATGCTCTCTAATAAGATAGGTCAAATATATAAGCTTCCTTTTGTCATTACTGTAATACATCTTTGTTTATTATAAACATGTCTTCTTGAGCTAACTCAAAACTTATCATCTTGCAGGACCTCTTATTATGAATTGCTTCATGCTTCAAGTATTTATACAAATTTCTCCTGTTTTATTTATTGAACAAATGGAAGGGCTTGCATAACAGTAGACAATGCCAACTAATTATGTGATTCCATGTTATACTGGGGTATTACTACTTAGTGTTGCTATGTCAGATATTGCTTCATTGATTGCTAATATCGTCTATCAGGTTATGTATCTTGTACGCTTGACTAGTGCAATACAATACAACTATTTGCACCTTTTAAATTTCAACAAAAAAAATTATAACCATCTTTCGACACTTTATTTATGCTTAATAATTCTAAAAGTTCCAATTATTCTATTGTAAAATAGACGGGCGCGGCAACGCGCGCCATCAATGATCTATTAGGACAGTAAAACCAAGCCTAAAGCGAGTCCTCTCAGCGATTTGCATTTCTGGCTGTTCATTTTCTCCGCCGGATTCGATCAGTGTGCCATGTTTTCCGTTACATGGGCCAGCTGTCCTAAGGGAGGCTACTTTGGCGAAAAAAACATAGTTCGCTGGTTAATTGGGCTATTGGGCCGAAGGGACCGGCCCCTTGGGCAGCGAGGCAGAGCGAGGTGGGCAAATGCGACCGCTACAGTTCACTTGCGCCCACCCCTCCTCTCTCGCGCTAGAAGACCTAACCAAGGCGGTGACACTGGTGATGCCACCGTTGAGAGGAAACCTCCCTGTACCCCACCTCTCCTGACAAGCACGTGCCATGGTTATCCCCTCTTCTCCTTACTCCCCCTCTGGTGCGCCACCGAGCGCGACTTGGAGCGGCGGCGCCCACCATGATCCGCTTCGTCCTCCCTTCACCTAATTCATCCATGTGGCCATGGTGTCCACTGTTGCGTTTAGGTACGTACGCTGTACGCGCGATCCCAACCCTTCCTCTGCTTGCCCTGTGTGACATGTGCGCCACCAGGACACCAGCCGCGCCTCCGGGTCGTCGGTGCTGCAAGTCAGGTCCACCTCCCGGCTATGAGAATTTCCTCAACACCCGTCCGCTCCAGTTTCAGGCATGGCGGCCAGTTCTTCAGCCTGACCCTGCCCATCTTCCTAGTTCGCCGGCTCCCGATCCGAATAGTGCCTGCTGGCTCCCGAAAACTCATCACTTTGCAGTTTGTACTGACTTCTCGTATTTGGTCTAATGTTATCCGATAAGAAAAATATATACTCTTCTGCGGTTTACATGTTACTTCAGCTCGTGCGATCGTTGTATTCTCTACAACTATTTGAATCAGTAACATATGGAAGCCGACTTACCATGGAAGATTTATCATTATTTAGAGACAGGATTTATCATGAACGTCGATAATTGTCAAACGTGTGGCATAATGAACACCCGACCACACGATCCTGTGTGGCCTACCCAGCATGCATCCCACACGACCCCTGTGTGGGCGAACATTAGAACTGCCCACATGTCCGGGCGCAGCTACTTCGTGCCACACGCCGAACTAACAACAACTACTCACTGCCACCCCGCAAATGTGGCACGAAGCAATCCACCCTTGGCATTTTTTGATGGCAACTTTAGTTACCCGGGGATGGCAACTTCTCAGTTTTGGATGACAAGTTTCGGTTTTTTGGGTTTTCGTTCAGGTTAACTAGAGTTGCCATGTCTAATTAACAGTAGTTGACACGTGTGATCAAACCATAGTTGCCATGTGTGATTAACTAGTTGCCCTATGTGGTCAAAACATAGTTGCCATGTATGGTCAAATGTAGACAGGAATCTGAGGAGACTCCTGAGCCTGCCATTCCTATGGATTATTAAGAACAAACACATGATGAAAATCCTGAGGAGGATGGCGAGGAAACCCTTGGTAGGGGCAAGAGACAAAGGACTGCAAAGACCTTTGGTGATGATTTCTTCGTGTACCTCGTGGATGATACTCCCACTTCTATTTCAGAAGCATATGCCTCTCCAGAAGCTGATTACTGGAAGGATGCGCTCCGTAGCGAGATGGATTCCATCATGGCTAACGGGACATGGGAGATCACTGAGCGTCCCTATGGTTGCAAACCATTGGGATGTAAGTAGATGTTCAAAAAGAAGCTTAGGCCCGATGGTACGATCGAAAAGTACAAGGCTAGGCTTGTGGCCAAGGGCTATGACCAGAAAGAAGAGGAAGATTTCTTCGATACTTATTCACCTGTGGCTAGACTGACCACCATTCGAGTATTACTCTCATTGGCGGCCTCGCATGGTCTTCTCGTCCACCAGATGGATGTTAAGACGGCTTTTCTAAATGGAGAGCTAAATGAGAAAATCTACATGCAACAGACAGATGGCTTTGTGATAGATGGTCAGGAAAGAAAGGTGTGTAGGTTGCTGAAATCTTTATATGGCCTGAAGCAAGCACCTAAGCAATGGCATGATAAGTTCAATTCAACTCTGACATCTGTTGGCTTCGTTGTTAATGAGGCTGACAAATGTGTATACTATCGCCATGGTGGGGGCGAAGGAGTTATACTGTGCTTGTATGTTGATGACATACTGATATTTGGAACCAACCTCAAAGTCAATGAGGAGGTCAAGTCGTTTCTATCTCAGAACTTTGAGATGAAAGACCATGGTGCGGCTGATGTTATCTTGAACATCAAGCTAATGAGAGATAATGAGGGTGGGATTACACTTCTGCAATCCCATTATGTTGAGAAGGTGTTGAGCCCTTTTGGATACTCGGACTGCAAACCATCTCAAACACCATATGATCCTAGTGTGTTGGTTCGAAAGTTCGAAGGCACAGCTAAGGATTAACTGAGATACTCTCAAATAATTGGTTCAATCATGTACCTAGCTAGCGCAACGAGGCCGGACATCGCGTTTGCTGTGAGCAAACTGAGCCGGTTTGTTTCCAACCCAGGTGATGTACATTGACATGCTATTGAGAGAGTTATGCGCTATCTGAAGGGTACTATGAACTACGGACTTCACTATATGGGATACCCGTCGGTACTTGAAGGGTATAGTGATGCGAATTGGATCTCTGGTGCTGATGAGATGAAGGCCACGACTGGGTATATGTTTACTCTTGGAGGTGGCGCTGTTTCCTGGAAGTCTTGCAAGCAAACGATCTTAACGAGTGTCGGTGTCAAAACCGGCAGATCTCGGGTAGGGGGTCCCGAACTGTGTGTCTAAGGCTAATGGTAACAGGAGGCGGGGGACACAATGTTTACCCAGGTTCGGGCCCTCTCGATGGAGGTAATACCCTACTTCCTGCTTGATTGATCTTGATGATATGAGCATTACAAGAGTTGATCTACCACGAGATCGTAGAGGCTAAACCCTAGAAGCTAGCCTATGACCATGATTGTTGTCTTGGTCTTACGAACTAAACCCTCCGGTTTATATAGACACCGGAGGGGCCTAGGGTAACACAGAGTCGGTTATAGAGAAGGAGATCTACATATCCAAATCGCCAAGCTCGCCTTCCATGCAAAGGAGAGTCCCATCCGGACACGGGACGAAGTCTTCGATCTTGTATCTTCATAGTCCAACAGTCGGCCAAAGTATATAGTCCGGCTGTCCGGATACCCCATTATCCAGGACTCCCTCAGTAGCCCCTGAACCAGGCTTCAATGACGATGAGTCCGACGCGCAGATTGTCTTCGGCATTGCAAGGCGGGTTCCTTCTCCGAATACTCCGTAGAAGATTGTGAACACGAGTCGTGTCTGGCTCTGCGAAACAAATTCCACATAACACTGTAGAGAGAATATATTTCACAAATCTAATCTGCTGACAACTTTTCATAGCGTGACATCACGCCGCGGCCCGATCATTATTCGAACCGTTTTCTCCCTGCCTGCCATAACACGTATTGCGAGGCGGTTTTATTGGCACGTCTTGTCGAAGCAGAGATCGTGTCCCCTTATCACGGGATTCTCATCAATACGGGCGTGGGTAACCCAATTGTGTTACTGATATAACTCCACGGTTTTAGGCAAGTTCCAAATGGTCACGCGGAGGACGCTTGATATTCACCCCCTTTATAAAGAGGTCCAGACCTGTCCTTTTCTTTCCACGCCCAATCCTTCCCTTCCCTTACCTCGAGTTCCAACACCCAAGGCTCAGGCTAAGCGATTCGGACCTTCAATCATGTCCGGATCCAACCTTCAAGGCTGGTGGATGGCCTCTTCTGTGACAGAGGAGGATATCAAGAAGCTTACGGAGGCTAGGTATCTGACTGCCGAAATCTCCCACCGGCTACCTGCTCAAGGGCAGGTTATCCCCACTCCCGAACCCAGCGAGAGTGTCGTATTCGTTTCCCACTTCCTTCGAGGGCTTGGCTTCAGTCTTGATCCCTTCATAAGAGGGCTCATGTTTTATTATGGGCTGGATTTCCATGATCTAGCTCCAGATTCCATCCTTCACATCTCGTCATTTATCGTCATGTGTGAGGCCTTCCTCCGCATTACCCCACACTTCGGCTTATGGCTCAAGACCTTCAATGTGAAGCCGAAGATGATCGAGGGGCGACACGCAGAGTGCGGAGGCGCTATAATAAGCAAAGGTGCCGACGCCCCATGGCCGAAGGGTTCCTTCCCGGACGTGTCCGAATTATGGCAGCGGGAGTGGTTTTACATCACTGCCCCCCGGGGTACAAAGTGGGTGGCCGCCCCAGCCTTTCGCCCGGGCCCTCCACCTCAATTGGCGTCATGGGTCAACAAAGGGCTGGACTGGGGGCCAATCAATGACGTGCTGACATTGCAAAGCCGCATCCGAGATCTCCTTAGGAGGGACGTCAATCTCGTCCAGGTAATGCAGGTAATGCTGGTTCGTCGGGTCCCGCCGTGCAAACGTCGCCTTCTCCGTATGTGGGAGTTCAACCCGGAAGGACCACGAACTATTCAAAACTTCTTCAGTATGACGCTCGAAGGGATGTATCAATTATTATTCGGATCACGAATAAAGTGTACGGACACCATCGAGGATGCAGGTCTGAACTGCAACCGTCCAGATACCCAAGTAAGTAACCCTGCGACCGAACACACCGTTATTGTGTTTGTTATAACATCATTCTGATAAACCACCCTCGGCCAGGATTGGATAAGGAAGGCGGAGAGGATCAGGTGTTCGGCCCCTCTTCCTGAAGGCTCGCCGAATCCTGTTCTAGCCAGGATGCTGGAGCGCGCACCCTACCAAGTGCCACCAGGAGAAGATGAAGGGAGGCGTAGAGAAGCCAAGAGCGGACTTCATGCATTACACATCCAAACCGGGGGAATTGGTACCTCCGCAAAGGAGGATGATCGGGGAGGTGAATCAAAAATCCCCTCTCCCCATGGGAAGAAAAGGGGCGCCCCTGAAGATTTTGAAAGGAGGCTTCCAAACGAGGGAAGAAAACTTCGCCAGGGGGCCCCGGCCCGGAGAGCGTCCTTGCCGCACGGCACCCGCAAGGGGGCCAACCATCAACCGAGCCGTAAGTGAACAAAGACACTTTGACAAATATATCTTTTTTCTTCTATGAGAATAACGACCGGGACACATGTTTTGCAGTCCGGCTCCTAGCCCTTCTCAACAAAGTTCGTCTTCGGAGGATCTTCTTCCGGAGATGACGGAGAGCGAGACGCCTTCTCCTGCTTCCCCGCATCGCGAGACGGACAACCCTGAGGTGTCGTCGCGGAGGATTTCTCCTGATCCGCAGAGGCCAGAATGTAACTCTTCGGCCGCCCGAAGCCCGGAGTATCCGGCTCCCAAGGAGAGCAACAGAAAGAGCCCGGGACTGTCTGGTGCCCAACCGGACACATTGATGGGTCGTTTGGAGCAAGCGGCTATCTCAAAGGCGCATCGTACCTTAATGGGTACGGTGATTGATAGGATTTCATCTGCTAAGAGTGGGTTAAATGAAGATTTTTTACAAGCCTGCTAAGAGGCTTTGAGGTACGCAAAGTAATATATATATTTTTGACTGTACCGCACACGATAGGTGTGCTCTGTGTAGATAGTAGGCCCTGAGACTCTGGTTGCTGACCAGCGGCGAACAGAGGATCATAGTCCCAGGTAATGACCGCGCTGCTTTCATGTGTAGGCGGCTGAGGATCCGGAGGCTGACCGGACTGCTGATTTTGCCAAACTGAGGCGGCAGCTTGACGTGGCCGACGCCGACATCGTGCTTGTGAACAAGCGTCTTGACGAGGGACAGGGTATGTATTTTCTGGTGTTCGGCAAATATTAAGAGGAACATGATGCTAGTATCTATAATATGCTTTGATTGCAGATGGAGCTACTGCCGTGGAGACCCTGCGGGCGGAACTTGCCCGAGCCAAGGAGCAAGCCAGAAGAAGTGATGCGGCTGCCCTGAAGGCAGCCGAAGAGTTGAAGGCCGAACAGGCTGCTCATCGTCAGAGCGAAGAGAAAATAGCCAACATGGCTCTTGAGCTGCAAAATGCCACCAGCCGCTATGAGCTCCTCGAAAGGGAGAACCAGACGAAAGCGGCTGACTTGAAGAAGGCCTTAGAAGCAGCCAAGGAAGCGCGCTCTGGAATCAGAGCGGCACGGGAGGAGCTTCGCCAAGCCGGAGATATCACGGCTGGGAAGCCCTTCCTATTACGGACGAAGTTCGGCGATCCAAAGTATGCCCCTCTGGATAAATTATGGAGTGCTGCAGACGTATACCTGGACTTAGCAAAGAGTGCTGCTGATGCGACTGAGTATTTCAAAGATCAAGAGGATCATGAGGTGGAAAAGTTGTTCTGGTCGCAGTTCAGTGCTCCGAAGCGTCCGCTGCTGTTAAATGAACAAATGGCCGAGTGGGCCGAGCCCCATAGGTTGTCCGAGCTTGCCATGAGGTCTGTTGTGGATCATCTCTGGCCGAAGGAACCATGTCTGGCAAGTTATTTATGTTTAGTGCAACGATTTCTTCGCGCTGTGCCGCATATCGACGCTATAAAGAGGTCGGCGTGCATAGAGGGTGCGCGGATGGCTCTTGCCCGTGTTAAGACATACTGGGCAGAAATGGAGGCCACCGCCATTGCAACTAGGGGTCCGACCGGAGGCCAAGACTCGCCCGAGCACTATTTTGAAGAAGTCCTAGAAGGTGCCCGTTTAATAGAGGCTCAGTGCTAAAAAAGTACCATGTTCTAATGACATGTATCTTGATTGTAAAAACAATGCTATTTTGATTATAAATGCTATTTTTATACTTTTGCCTGTAAAGTATTAAGTGCCTCCTGTGCGGCCGTTTATGTGTGTGTGTGTGTATATATATATATATATAACCTGAAAGATTGCGGTCGTCGGCTTCAGCCCCCACGCATATAATGCGGGGGTGTTCGGTAAAACGCATAATCACACTTAATCCAACGTCTTGGTCCGTTTGAGGAGGTGATAGCGCGGCGAACAAGGCAATCGGAGTATATCGCTTTAACACTTTCACTTAGCCATAGGAGTTTGACGGTGGGGCTACTATATAGCCCCTGGTATGTCCGCGCTCATCCGAATACGGTGCGCGTACATGGCCGGGAAACGGCCCTTTGTTAATGCAGAGGAATCCCGAAGATTTTGATGAGTCGTCGAGTGGTTGACCAGTCTCTCGCTTTATCATGACAGTCAGTTTTCGGCTTTCTCTACTGAGGTGCTCGCCCAGATGAACCGGGGCACAATCGTAGTAGTTCTCCCGGTTGCACCTTAGCCGATAGAACGGAACGTAAGGTATCAAAACACGGGAGCCGGGCAAACCCAACATTTGACCAAAGACATGATTCGGAGTTGATGCATATAAGGCCAAACTCGCGACGCCGAACACTCCCTAAGGTATTCGGACTTTACAACATATTCTGGGCTGAGTAACGCCCCCGATAATGAACCCTAAATTTCCAGGTACGTGCATTAATCTTGGCGTGACGAAATGCCAATAACGCCGTTATCCCACTCGGTTGTGTAAAGTACCCGGAGGGTGTGAATCAACAAGAGACATTAAAAAAGGTCTACGCAGGGTCTTAATCTAAAAAGAAACCTTTGACCGGGGCCCTGCTGCACGTCTGCGCCTTTGTCTCCGTTGTGCCGTATCCTGGAAGGGCGAAGCACGATGATTATCTGTAAAGAAAAAGAAAACCCAGGTGAGAGAATCTGGTAATCATGCGAAAAGTTGGTTATTCTTAATGAAACATAAAAATGCAATCTATTAATTTACTAATAGGATCTAGCCGGATTATGAGCCTTTATACGTGCGGGCAGCCCCTAGCACCACATGTGGGGGCGTGTCTGCCAACCAAGCTCAGGTTTATCTGGGCTGCTATAACTAGTGGTGCACCGGACACGTCTAGCCGCGGCCGTGGTCTTGACGACCGATCATTTATTCGGGTTGGGGAGCTGGTTCGGCTATTAGAGCCGCCGCATATTCTTCCGCTCGTAGGCAACGCTCTGTATTTCCGCTAATTGAGATGACGCCACGCAGACCATGCATCTTGAGTTTAAGATAAGCGTAATGCGGGACTGCATTAAAACGGGCGAAGTCCGTTCTTCCGAGTAGTGCATGGTAGCCGCTTCGGAATGGAGCGATGTCGAAGGTTAGTTCTTCGCTTCGGAAGTTGTTGGGAGAACCGAATACAACCTCTAATGTTAGAGAGCCCGTACAGCGGGCCTCTACGCCTGGTATTACTCCTTTAAAGGTAGTAGTGCTTTGGCTAATTCTTGATGGGTCTATCCCCATTTTGCGGACAGTGTCCTGATATATCAGGTTAAGACTACTGCCGCCGTCCATAAGGACTCGGGTGAGATGGTATCCGTTGATTATTGGGTCGAGCACGAAGGCAGCCAAACCTTCATGCCGGATAATAGTCGGATGATCCCTGCGATCGAAAGAGATCGGGTAGGCCGACCATGGGTTGAATTTGGGGGCGACAGGCTCTACAGCGTAAATCATGTTCACTGTTTTGACCTCTGGCGGAAATTTCTTCTGCCCCCCAGTGTTCGGCTGGCGAGGCTCATCCACGTCTTCACTTGGCGTCTCCTTCCCCTTGTGTTCGGCATTTAGTTTGCCGGCCTGCTTGAAGACCCAGCATTCTCTGTTGGTATGATTTGCAGGTCTTTCGGGGTGCCATGAATCTGACATAATTTGTCTAGAATCCTGTTTAGCCTAGACGGTCCGTCTCTACTGCCTTTGAATGGCTTCTTCCGTTGACCGGGTCGAGAGCCCCTGAATCCGGCATTGACCGCCGTATTGTCTGGGCTGTCTTCATTATTTCGACGCTTAATTTTTATTGCGCCGTGGCTTTCCATTGCCATCCCTGACTTCTGATGTGCCTGGGTCGTTGGTACCGCTACGGGCCAACCAACTGTCCTCGCCCGCGCGAAAGCGGGTCATAAGGCTTGTGAGGGCTGCCATTGTCCTTGGCTTTTCCTGGCCGAGGTGTCTGGCGAGCCATTCATCCCGGACACTATGCTTGAAAGCCGCTAAGGCTTCGGCGTCCTGGCAGTCGACGATTTGATTCTTCTTAGTGAGGAATCTGTTCCAAAGCTTTCGTGCTGACTCTCTGGGTTGTTGAATTATGTGACTTAAATCGTCCGCATCCGGAGGTTGGACATAGGTCCCTTGAAAATTAGCCCTGAAAGCATCCTCAAGTTCTTCCCTACTTCCAATTGAGTTTTCGGGGAGGCTTTTCAACCAATGCCGAGCTGGACCTTTCAACTTGAGGGGCAGATATTTAATGGCGTGGAGATCATCTCCGCGAGCCATGTGGATATGAAGGATAAAGTCCTCAATCCAGACCCCAGGGTCTGTCGTTCCGTCGTATGCTTCTATGTTTACGGGTTTAAATCCCTCTGGAAATTCATGATCCATCACATCATCGGTGAAGCACAGGGGGTGTGCGGCACCCCTATATTTGGATGCTTCCGACGGTTGTGGTGTTCGGTTTTGATTCCGAACTGTTCTTCGATCAGTATAATCGTTTGGGCGCCCCTGATCCTGTGTCGGAGCACGCTTCCTAGATCCATAGATGGACCTGGCCATACCGGCTTTTTTGTCCAGGTGCTCACGCAAATCATGCACTGACTTGTGTGCGGCATGGTTAGCCGCTTTGTCTCGGCCGCGGAGTGGTCGGTCTGGCCGGTCGGCCGTATTATTTTTCGGCGGTATGGGCTTTATAACCTCGTCGTCGAATTCGGGCAGAAGCTTGCGTTTTGGGTAGCTCTTGGTGTGGCGATCACCGCCATATTTTTCTTCAGTGTCGAGCACTTTGTTCCATTTGCGGTTGAGCGTATCCTACGCGGCATTAAGCCTTTGCTTATGCTTTCTTCAAGCTCCTCGCGGTGGCAATGAACACTTCGCGAAGGTCTTCTTGTTCCAATTGCTTTTCCAGGATGATGAATGCGTCGTCGTCCGGACTGTTCTCCTCTCCAGAGACAGGTTTATCAGTTTTATCTCCGCCGTCATCATGATCGGACAGCAGCCCCGGATTATGTTCGGCGTCCCCCGGCGCATCCTGCTCCATCGCTGGGTCCATAGAGGTCGTCCAGGGTATTATTTATTTTTGCGCCGTTATCGTTGTTTTTACTGTGACGGGGTTTGGAGCGACGCCGACGCCGTCGCTTTGGTTGCTCTTCAAGGGGATTATCCTCCGTTGCATCCTTCCGTTCCTCGCCGTCACTTTCTCTGGGTGTATCCACCATGTATATATCATATGATGAGGTGGCTGTCCAGCGCCCTATGGGCGGTGGTTCCTGTTCTTCTCCAGCATCGTCGTCCATACCATCGATGTCTTCGGAGTCGAAATCAAGCGTGTCGGTTACACTAGTAAAAAAAGACACATCCGTGACATTTTGGGCTGAACGAAATTTTTTCTGTCATACATATGACACTTCTATGACGATAATTGTGACAAAACCCGGTATCATCATAGATGTGGTGGGCTCCTACTTCTATGACAAAAAATCATGACAGAAAATGGGCTTTTCGTCCTGGGCGGGCCGGAGACGCAGCTGCATGACATTCTTTGGGCCGTCCATGACGGAAAAAACCGTGGTAGAAGCGAGGGCAAGGAAAATTTCAGGGAGTTCCCGGTTATGGTGGGAGGTCGGGGGCCGAGCGATGCGCGTTTCTCTCGTAGACGTACGCGTGTGTGTGCGAGGCGTTGGATCTAACTGAACCCGAGCGAGGCGTTGGGCTCTAACTGAACCCGAGCGATTGCACTGCAAGCTACGCGTTACTGAACCCGAGCGATCGATCGATGGCTGTTAACTGAAGCCGATCGAGCAATTCCTTCGCTACTGCTGCTAACTGAAGCCGATCGATGCGGTCTCTGGATGAACAGTGAGCGTTGCGGGGGGGGGGGGGGGGGTTTGGATGAACAATGAGCGGTGGCGTTGCCTCTGGATGAACAGGACCCCGTGGTGTGGTGGAGGGCTGGATGAACAGTAGACGGTGGAGGGGTGCCCGTGGAGGGGTGGTTGAACAGGACCCCGTGGTCTGGAGGGCTGGATGAACAGTAGACGGTGGAGGGGTGCCCGTGGAGGGGTGGTTGAACAGTAGCCGGTGGAGTAGCGCGCGGTGGAGGCTGGATGAATAGGAGCCCGTGGAGGCTGGAGGGGGTCGACGGTAGCCCGTGGAGGCCGGAGGAGGTCGACGGTAGCCCGTGGAGGTTGGAGGAGGTCGACGGTGGAGATGAACAGTATCCCGTGGAGTCCCGTTTTGCGGTACGCCACACCCCTCCCGATCAACAGGACCCCCGTTTCGACCGTAGGAGGTCCGTTTCCTCCGTTTTGCAGTACGCCACACCCCTCCCGATCAACAGGACCCCGTTCCGAATGTAGGAGGTCCCTTTCCTCCGTTGTGCGGTACGCCAGGCCTCGTTTCCATCGCCTGTTCCGTCCAAGCCCTCCCGATGAACACGACCACGCATTCCGTTCCGACCCAGCCGGTCGGCTCCCACGCGTT
Organism: Triticum aestivum; assembly: GCF_018294505.1. NCBI lineage: Eukaryota > Viridiplantae > Streptophyta > Magnoliopsida > Poales > Poaceae > Triticum > Triticum aestivum. The sequence goes on from NC_057814.1 coordinate 639,156,000, forward strand.
CCGTTGCCTCCCGATGAACACGACGCATTCTGTTGCCTCTCCATGAACACGACGCATTCCGTTGCCTCCCCATGAACACGACGACGACGCTGTTTCTCCGTTCCGACCCAGCCATGTACACGAGCCCTGGCCGTACGTATGTGCGAGTAGGTGTTCGAGACCCCGCCCGTATGTACACATACGTGGCCGTATTTTCTTTCTTGCACCCTGGCCGCTGTACGTACGTGTACATGCTACGTGCGCGCCTCTACTATGACACGTACGCGCCTCTACATCAACCAGTATATATGTACGTACACATTCACGACCAGAATGACAACGCTACGTACGCTTCGACCAGGTGGGTCCCGACTGTCAGGCACTTCCTTGCCTGCGAAGATGTAGCTGGTGGGTCCCAGCAGTCAGGGGGGCGAATCATTTTTTTGCCAGGACGCACTTCCTTGCATGCGAAGATGTAGCTGGTGGGTCCCAGTAGTCATGGGCAAACTTTTTTTCACGAAATGCGGTGGCCCGTCCGGTGGGTCCCCGCTGTCAGGTGGAGGAATAATTATTTTGCACGTAATAAGGAGGCACTTCCTTGCTACGGCCGTGGACTCAGCTGTCAGCCTGTCCACGTACAGTCCACGTCCGATGGAAGCCGTTCATTGACCATGTTGACCACGCCGCGCCGAGAGCACCAGGGCGGTGGACGACGGCGAGGCCTAGGAAGGGGACGACGCGGAGCCGGGGAAGACGCGGCAGTGGATGCCCACGCGTAGAGGAGTACGAGGGTTCACTGGTTCGCTGCGGTGTGAGGCTGCCATTGCCTCAGAATAACAGGGGGTGTGGGTGAGTAGAGGGATGGCCTGGCCAGCGGTGGGAGTAGTAGGGGGCGGTGAGGCCTCCGCCGCATCGCAGCCGGCCACGGGAGGCAGGAGCACGAGGCACGACCGGCGTTGGTTTGGGTGGCTGGAGCAAGAAGACCATAGGTTGAAGAAGCACTACGGCCGTTGGATGGACATCGTACGGTCACTAGAGCTAGAATCGTGCATATTGACTAAGTTGACAAAGCCCTCCGTCCCCGTCAACTTAGTAGACCCACAAGTCAGCCTGCCACTATACTGGGTCCCAGCTAACAGGGGGAGTATTCAATTTTTTGTGCGTAATAAGGAGGCACTTCCTTGCGTGCGAAGATATAGCTGGTGGTTCCGAGCTGTCAGCGGCGGTAACATTTTTTTCGCGAAATACAGAGGCCCTTTCGGTGGGTCCCTGATGTCAGGTGGAGGAATCATTATTTTGCGCGTAATAAGGAGGCATTTCCTTGCGTGTGGCCGTGGACCCAGCCGTCGGCCTCTCCACGTACAGTCCACTTCAAATGCATGTCGGTCATTGACCACGTTGACCAGGCCGCGCCGAGAGCACCAGGGTGGTGGACGACGGCGAGGCCTAGGAAGGGAATGACACGGAGGCAGGGAAGACTCGGCAGTTGTTTCCCATGCGGAGGGGAGTACGACTGTATGAGGGTTTACTGGTTCGTCTTCCGTCGCCAGAGAATAACAGCAGGTGTGGGTGAGTAGAGGGATGGCTAGGCCAGCGATGGGAGTACGGTGGGGCGGTGAGGCCTGCGCGGCAGCACAGCCGACCGCGGGGAGGAGGGAGCAGGCAGTCCTGCCGGCGCTTGTTTGAGCGGCTGGAGCAGGAAGAGCAGAGATTGAAGAAGCACGACGGCCGTTCGATGGACATCCAACAGTCACTGCTTGTGCGTCAACCTTTTTTTATTAGAAAAGCCTCAAATCTGTGGAAAACAGCATACAACCCATCTGCCATTATTTCTAATAATTTACAGCCCATTTGCTAATTCTTAAGGTTTTTTGGAGCCCATATTCTTTTTGTTAGCATTACAGCCCATATTGTGGCCACGGTTAAAAAATTATACGAAATTTTGCACAGTTTGGTGCGGTCCGAACTGTTTTTAATCCCGAAATTTCGACTCACATTCAAATTGATTTTAAAAATAAATGTATATCAATATAAAATCCAACAAATTCTCCACGCATAAAAATAATGTAATTTAAAATCTTGAAATGAAAAAAAGATATTTGAAACTAATTGCCGGTTTGATGTGTTTTAAAAATGTACAACCCATTTCTCATTACTGATAGGCCATTTTCTCGGCCAGCCGAATGAAGCTCTCCTCGTCTTGAAAGATTTGCAGCCCAACAGGCCTGACAAAGCGACTTACTTGGCAAATCACAAAAAAACTGGGCTGTGGCCGTGGACCCAGCTGTCAGCCTCTCCACGTACAGTACTCTTCCGATGGAAGTCGGTCGTTGACCACATTGACCATGCCGCGCCGAGAGCACCAAGGTGGTGGACGACGGCGAGGCCTAGGAAGGGGACGACGTGGAGCCGGGGAAGACGCGGCAGTGGATGCCCACGCGGAGAGGAGTACGAGGGTTCACTGGTTCGGCTGCGGCGTGAGGCTGCCGTCGCCGCAGAATAACAGGGGGTGTGGGTGTGTAGAGGGATACCCTGGGCCAACGGTGGGAGTAGTAGGGGGCGGTGAGGCCTCCGCGGCATCACAGCCGGCCACGAGAGGCAGGAGCACGCGGCACGACCGGCACTGCTTTGGGCGGCTGGAGCAAGAAGACCTGAGGTTGAAGAAGCACTATGGCCGTTGGATGGACATCGTACGGTCACTGGAGCTAGAATCGTTCATATTGACAGTTGACAAAACCCTCCGTCCTCGTCAACTTAGTAGGCCCACAAGTCAGCCACCCACTATGGTGGGTCCCAGCTAGCAGGGGGTATTCATTTTTTGGTGCGTAATAAGGAGGCACTTCCTTGCGTGCGAAGATATAGCTGGACCCAGCTGTCAGCCTCTCCACGTACAGTCCACGTCCGATGGAAGTCGTTCCTTGACCACATTGACCACGCCGTGCCGAGAGCACCAGGGCGGTGGATCACGGCGAGGCCTAGGAAGGGGACGACGCGGAGCCGGGGAAGACGCGGCAGTGGATGCGCACGCGGAGAGGAGTACGAGGGTTCACTGGTTCGGTTGCGCTACCATCGCCGCAGAATAACAGGGGGTGTGGGTGAGTGGAGGGATGGCCTGGCCAGCGGTGGGAGTAGTAGGGGGTGGAGAGGCCTCCACGGCAGCATAGCCGGCCACGGGAGGCAGGAGCAGGCGGCACGACCGGCGCTGCTTTGGGCGGCTGGAGCAACAAGACCAGAGGTTGAAGAAGCACGACGGCCGTTGGATGGACATCGTACGGTCACTGCAGCTAGAATCGTTTATGTTGACTAAGTTGACAAAGCCCTTGGTACGTCAACTTAGTAGGCCCACAGGTCAGCTTCCGAAACGGTGCGCCCCAGATGTCAGGGGGAGGAATCATTTTTTGGGCCAGTGAAGCTAGAATATCCGAGATTGAAGAAGAAGCACGGCATCCGTTGGATGGACATCCAACGGCCGCTGCTGCTAGAACCGTGTGTTAACTATAAGTTGACAAAGCCTTGCATACGCGTCAACTCTGTTTTTTTAGGGGACGCGTCAACTTAGTAAGGCCAGAAGTGTGTGGCAGAGAACTTATAGCCCATTTGAGATTTGTAAGAATGTGTAGCCCATTTTTGAATTCTAATGGAATTTACTACAGCCATTTACAGTTTGTTAAAAGTACAGCCCATTTCAACCAACCGTTCAAAATAGAATTCAATAAAATTTCCCACATTTTGATGGGATCCGAAATATTTTTATCCCGAAATTTCTAGTCAGATTAAATACAATTTCAATATAAATTTATATCACGTAAAAATCCAACGAAACATTGCGCTCGCAACAATTAATGAAATTAAAATTTTCAATATCCAAAAATAATATTTTATAAAGTAATCACATGTTTGGTGCATTTTTTTATAGTTACTGCCCAGTTTTTATAATTACATCCCATTTATTATTTCTTAAAGCCCATTTTCTTGTTAAGCCTAATGCATCCCTCCTACGAAAGATTTGCAGCCCAGCGGGGCGGAGAATAACAACTTGACCTTGCCTGGGTATTCCTAAAAAAAGTATAGCTGGGCTAGCCATTTTCAGCTTGAAAAAAATTAATATCTGGGCTGGATATCTGGCCTGGGCTAGACGGGCCACAGCCCGCCCAGTTAATACCTGCAGCGATGTTTTCGTTGTTGTTCAGAGGAGAAAAATTAATATCTGGGCTAAACATCGAAAAACTCTACAGTGCTCACACCTCAAAAACACAAATACTGCTCGAGCTGCTTGGTCCCAGCTGTCGGCCGCTTCTTCTGCAATTCTCTTGTTTATTGACTACTACATTGGTTGACAATGGTGTGGGACCGTGATGTCAGGAAACCAGGAGGAAGCAAAAAAAAATAGTTATATATATATATAATAAGGAGGGACTTGCGTACGTGAGGCTATGGACCTGGTGGGTCCCCATTGTCATCCTCTCCAAGTAAAGTCATCTCCTCGCCCGTGCGCGCTTTCCGCCCGAAACAGTCTGCGCCGCCCGCCCCGCTTCCCGGTGCAGGCGATTGCTCCGCCTTCAAACGACACAAGTGCCGTCCGTCCGTCCATCTGCCGCCCACATTAATGATACGCGGTTGTCGAGGCGGCTACTCCGGCGCCACACGTCCGTCCCTCCGCCCGCCCACCATTGCTATATAAACTTCTGCGCCGGCCATAGCCGTAGTCATCCGCATCCGTTCCCTTTCTCCTGTCCACACCACTACTGCCCACCATGGCTTCCTCGCGGTCCAGCACTCTTCGGGACGGGGCGGACGACGGACCACAAGGAGATGGCAGCCATTGCTGCCGACCAGCTGGCCGGCAGGCAGCCGGAGGACGACGACGTCCCAATGGAGAACATGGTAGTCGACGATCCGGCGCCAACCCCCTCCTCCGCGCCATCCTCACCGGTGCATTGCACCATGACCATCGGCGAGGCCCGTGCCCAATATATGGACAGGGTGAGGCAGATGCGTGAGGAGCAGTTCTGGGAGGCGCAGGCCGACGCCGCCTACAACCACCATCTCCTCCAGGAGCACCTGCAGGCGGAGGAGCAGGTCGCCGCGGAGCGGGCGGAGCAGGAGGCGCTGCTTGACTCGTACCACTCCGCGCGCAAGGGCCGCCTTGAGCGCTGGCGGTACCGCATGCGGGTGGCGGAGGCTGCGGCCGCCTACAAAGAGGCTAGCAAAGAGGACGATGAAGCGGGTGAGGCGCTGTTTGGTGAGACCGAGGACGAGGCAGAGGACAATGCCGTCTCCGACGAGTCCCTGCTCCGCTGGCGTCGACGAGGCCCTGCTCTGCCGAGGCCCCGCGGTGCCAACAACGAGGCAGAGGACACTGCCAGCTCCGCCTAGGCCCCGCCCCGCCAACAACGAGGCAGAGGACATCGCCGGCTCAACCGAGACCCCACCCTGCCGGCAACGTGGGGGAGGATTTCCACCGCTCCGCTGAGGCGCCACCCGCCGGCAACGAGACAGAGGACATCGCCGGCTCGGCCGAGGCCCCCCCGCTGCCAATGAGGCTGCGCCACACAGAAAACGAGGAAGAGTAGAACACGGTAGGTCGCTGTCGCTCGGGTCCAAGTAAGGCCACCGCTGCTACCCTTCGGTTGAAGCCAAGCTAGGCGGGTTGACCATTGACGGCCGGTTAGCTTCTTGGCGGCGACGTGGAGTCGGAGAGCTGCGCTGGAGAAGATCGTTGCTTCTACTTAACTGCTGGTGCAGTTGGCTGACTGACACGTGGGCCCAACAGGCCACATGTCAGTTACGCAACTGCACCTGCAGTTAAGTCACTGAAGCTTCTGTTCGGCTCAGCGGGACACAGGTGGGTAGCTTCAGTTAATTAATTATACCTCCAGCACACCCCTTTTTAGTTGAAGAATGTATGAAATGTAATGAAATCCAGCATGTTTATATGAAATCCGACCGCGTATGAATGAATTTATTTCGATTAGTTCGAATTCCTGTATCACTGGCATTGGATGAACATGCAAAACAATACGTACTAGCATTATCCCTAGGGTGATCACCTCGTTTGCAGCAGTTTCACATGTACTCCCTCCGGTCCTTTCTAGTCTGCATACAAGTTTTGTCTGCAGTCAAAGTATCTCTACTTTGACCAATCTTATGCAAAAAAGTATGCACTTTCACAATGTGCGAAGTAAAAAGGAACAGAAGGAGTACAAAGAGTTTGAGCAGCTTTTTAGCGTTTCCGTACATTGCAATCAAACACACAGGCCTGGCAATTCATAGAGAACATTCAAAACAATCGATGATTATGCATCTCAGCGACTCACATGTCAGAGGCAATATTTACTTCACAAATAAAGAATAAATAAAAAAATTGATTGACGTTGCTGACAGCAAAGGGCGTCCCATTCGAAAATATCAAACGCATGTCTTGCTAAAATCAATGAGCAAAATTTGACAAGGTTGTCCCATTCCAAAATATCAAATGCCTACGATTGTGGAATGGGCAGGGTTTGCCATCAGTTCGGACATTGACATGGCACCTCGTGCTAAATAAAACAGTTGTTCTTTTTGTGCAGTTCCACCAAAATCAACCAAATTCGCGCGTAGCTTGTATGATTTCGCCCTCATATGTTGCAACGCCTTGAACTTATCGGCACCTCCTTTTTCTGGTGGAAATGAATGATTCGATGTATTCATGAACATTTTGTGCAGTTCCCATTGAAATCAAGCTGAGCACCCCTGTTTGAACAAATACAAAAAAGTGATTAGTATAAAGCAAACTGTACTATGAATTGACAGTTTCAACAGGCACATACATGGTCCATGTAGAGCACACTTTTAGAAAAATGGAACTCACCAGAAAGAATCCTAGAACAACATTGTACTCGCGCATCACAGCAAAAAAATGGAGATTTGTCAGTCCTTCTGAGCTGAAGTTAGTTTGGTCTTGTGGGGAGTAATGTAACCATCCTTCAACTGCTCCTTCTGATGAGAAGATAGACAGGGCTTCTTCATCCTGGCATAATTGGAACTAGTCAATTCACGTACTCCATATTCTTCTTCAGAGGAAGATGATCCTGTTGTGCAAAGACAAGAGGACTACTAAATGCTAGCATCCCTGTTTGCTCGAAAAAAAGGAAAGGAAATATTTAAAACAGCACAGATGAAGCACTTCTCAAGGACAATACCACTTTTTCATGACAGTATCTAAACAGTAGCACAACACCAATAGAGATGACAAAGCTCAATCATATGGATGAAATCAGTGGGCGAGTACCAACCTTTGTCAGGAGGCTTATTGTGTAGAGCATACAGATGAAGCACTTCTCCGGAACCATCTGTTGCTATCCCTGTTTGCACAAGTAGAGATAATTACATATTACATTAAGAGTGGCATCAAATCAGTGGCAAAAAAATTGCTCGTTCCAGCCATAGCAATAAATTAAGATGCAAAACTATATCATTACTTGTGTCATCACAGTTCCAGTGCTTCATTACAACACCGGGAGTTGATTTTTGTTTTTCTTCCGCTTGTTCTTCCCCTTCATCACTTGGTTCAATAACAGACAAGCTTCACCTTCAATGTAAGATTTGGCATGTCAATTAGGGAGCACAAGTATAGTACTAAACTTAATTTTCTGATGAAAGTGGCAAAATACAGGCCAGCAGTTGTGAAATATCCTTATCTTACCTCAATGGGATATTACCGTGCACATACAGATTGGAAGTCTTGTCTCCATTTGTGCAGTTCACTAAAATCAAGCAACATTATCGTACAAGTAGCACAACATATGAAAGCACACTGCAGAATCATGTGAAAGAAGGCTAGTACTGACCTCTCATGATGCGGAATTCAAACAACTCACAAGAAGAAGATCTGAACCAAATTCGCCTTAACGGATAGGAAGTAAGATCTCCTCTTGTGCAATTCCACTAAGATCAAGCAATCAAGCAACGTTGTCGGTGTGACATTTTGGTTGAACTGCACAAAACACTCTTAAAACAAAAGTGTTTTGTGCAGTGCAACAAAAGGTCACAATGGCAATGAGGTGAAGTAGATAACCCTGTTTATACAGAGGTGCAAAGGAAACAATTAGTGGTCAATAACGGTGGATGACACAGAAGCCAACAAAAAGAAGCATCTACCTTATCTAAATGGGAAAGAAAGCAAGACAGTAGCATTTCTCAAACGGTGGCATTGATTAATATTAACATAGAGATTATATTAACAATAAAATTCATTAAACATGTAATTTGCTTTTAACTGTGGCATTGCATCAATTTTCCAGCGGCATTATTAGAGGGTGTTTGTTTACAGGGACATTTTGGTGTAGGGACTAAAAAAACTCCGTGTCAGTCCCATCTAAACCAAACAGGAGGGACTTTTAGGGACTAAAAGTGGGCATTTGGGACTAAAGAAAGAAGACCCCAAGGGAGTCTTTTTGGGACTTTTTCCAACAGTTGCCCCTGCCACGCATCGCACCTTGTCTCTATTAGTTCATTACTAGGGGTAACATGGTCTTTTAGCATGTCATTTAATAACCTCTAGTCCATGTTTAGTCCCTCGAACCAAGCAGGTAGGGACTAGGGAGTTTTTAACCAAACAGGGCCTTAGATTAACAACAGCTAATGAGTTGCACGGGACAGTGGACGCACCAGCACCATGTGCATCTACCGATGTACTGTGGTCATGCACAGTCTGTTGCAACAAAGAACAAACAACCAAGGAGCATATTTGTGTTGGTCCCAGTTTTGTTATCTTTAGACGCCTTTCCCTATGTGAGCGTAGCAAATCTAGTCCTGCTCAAACTCTACAGCCTTGTCCCTTCCTTTCCTTTTTGAACTAGTACTTTCGCCCCTTCGTTTCCTCTTTGAACCACGTCCTAGATTTATGCGATACAACTTTCCCCACTACTTTCTCCCATTCCTTTCCTCTTTGAACCACGTCCTAGATTCATGCTATACAACTTTCCCCCTTCATTTCCTCTTTGAACCACGTCCTAGATTCATGATATATACAACAATTCCCACTACTTACCCCCACTTCTTTCCTCTTTGAACCACGTCCTAGATTCATGGTATACATGCAGCTAGAGCAATGCATGTGGAGTAAGTAAATTATACCTTAAGGTTCTTGGGGCGTGGTTCGGTGGGCGACGGGACGGCGGCGAAGAAGAAGGGGTCGGAGGCCCTCCCGCGTCGCCGCTGGGTGGAAAGTGAACAGCTGCGCCGGTAGTCCCTCGCCGACGGCGACATCGTTAAGGCTCCTTCCCTTCCCGACGGACGGATCCTGCCGGCTCTTTGAGCAGTAGTGAGGGGAGAGAGAGGCCAACGAAGTCTTGTTTAGATCTGGAGAGGGCGAGAAAGTGTGAAGAGAGCAACTACAAGCGCTGAGGCTCCAACGGGAGAGGGCGAGAGAGTGTGAAGAGAGCAACTACAAGCGCTGAGGCTCCAGCGTGTATATATATACTGGAGAGAGAGCGTTAAGCGTGCAAACCCTAGAAAACATTTTGACCAGTCAAAGAATCCTCCTGGCACAAATTATGCTCAAGTGTAGTTATCAAACCCGAGACCTCAAGTTTGATGAGCGAACAGGCTAACCAGCTACACAACCCTCCCGTTATGTTCAATGAGAGAGAAATAACCTTTTATACATTCCTGCATTCGTGTGACAAGCATGCCGTGTTTTTTTTGTGTGTGTGGGAGTCATTGGGATTTCAATCATAATCGTGTCATGTGGCTTTGGTGGTAAGACTATCCACAGTGGTGCAGAAATAATGCAGCCTTAGTCACCTTACCTCTCTCCACGTAGTATGTTGGGTCCCACCAGTCAGAGGGTGAAACAAACAAATTAATAAGAAAAATTAAAAGCGCCAGCGGTGTATCTTCCCTCACACATCTCGCTACTGCTCGGGAACACTGTCCAATTGATCCCTCTGTTCACTCATGTACTATTTTAAGTGAATCCTTATTATAACATGCACACAAATTTTGGGCACTTGTATTCGACTTAAGTCAGTGTGCCACCGTATCTCGTATACTTACTACTCCCTCCGTCTAGGTGTAATAAGTCACGTTAGAAGGTGCAACGGGACCAAGGTGCGTGCGTGTGCGTGTGTGTGTTTAACAGCATGTGTGTGTTAGAGAGAGCGACAGATCGACGTACTCCACAGAGAGATGTTGTGTAGTGTAGTACGATTTTAGCCGCGAGAGTCGGTGCATCCTCTCGTTTCCGGGCGTGTCCGGTAGGGACATGTGGACAGCTGCCACACCCGCTCCTGACCAGCCTGGCCCACCCAAAGCCCCTCCATCGCCCGCGCGCGCTTCCCGCCTGAAACGGTCAGCGCCGCTGCAAAGAATCGGTGCCGCATTCATGCCCGGGCAGAGCGGACGCGACCTCTCACTGGCGCAAGAGTGATGGTTGCTTCGTCCGTCCAACTTACTGCTGGGTCTATGTGATTTGACGGCTCATTGGTCTTTATTACTGAGGTGGTAGGACTGCTGGATGTCCCACGCTTCGGCGAAAGGAGGTACTACTACTAGATTACAATTTTCTCCATTCTTACAGCGGAGGCGTGCAAGAGCAGTGAAAACACACAGGCTGAGTGATTACATGGCCCACCTCACACTATCACCGTGCGACACCTAACTCTTTACATAGTACTCCCTCCGTTCCTAAATATTACTAGATGAGTCCCCGCGCGTTGCCGCGGAACAGCGGTATATCTCTCTGCGCAAAATTATCGATTTCATAGAACTAAAAAAAACACTATAACCGCATGAAAAATGTGGTAGCCAAACTAAATAAACTCCCATCATCATTTAGATCATCCCACGTAAGGAAAAAAGATCAGCCAACTCCTACTGCATAATGGGATTATATTTTTCTTTTTGACATGTTAATGGGACTTAAATGCTCACTTACATGCATGCTACCGGTGCATGCTTGCATGTAGACATGTTGATGTGATTTAAAACCCACTCACGTGCATGTGTCACGGTATTTCTGCATGCTTGCATGTGGCTTAGTGCGGAGCCTCTCAACGTCTAGATCAGACGGCTATTATGGACTGATTTACTTCATCTAACGGCTACATCAATTTTGATGATGTGGCTCAAGGAGAGGATAGAGAATTCCTAGTAGTGGGGGCTAGCTATTACTAGTAGATAAGTCTTTGTAGAGATTCCACTACATACGGAACAAAATGAATGAATCTACACTTAAAATGCATCTATATACATCCGCATGTGGCTCATGGTGAAATCTCTACAAAGACTTATATTTAGGAACGGAGGAAGTACTAGTATAGTACGTACTGTAATTTATCAGCGAGATAAATTTGTACAATGCTATGAAGCTTTCAGCTTCTGTTACATGTATCTTGCATCCAAGGTTGCCCGTTGCAACATTTCATCAAATACAAAGGAGACTAACATGCATGCTATTGCATCTCAATGATTGACTGATCATAGCAAATATGTACTCCCTCCGTTCCAAAATAAGTGTCTCAACTTTGTGCAAACTTTAGTACAAAGTTGTACTACTACTAAAGTTGACACTTATTTTGGAACAGAGGCAACTAAAGAAAAAAACGACCCATGCAGTCCCTAGCCCTTGAACCGTGAACCCTGACCTAGCTTCAATTTTCTGGCAACGTTCGAGCTTCCTAATAAATGAAGTTTGCAACCTTTTGACCATTAGATCATTTTGTGCTGTTTCACCAAAATCGAGATGAGCATCCCTGTGGCAAAGAAATTGAAGAAGCGTGATTAGAATAAGATTATTGGGACTAGTTGATGAGACATAAACTCATCACAAATACAGTACGTAGAAGCCAGTAGAGGTATGTGCGGGGCAAAGAAGTAGAGAAATATCCACAGGGAGTGATGTGGGCAGCTGGAGCAGTGGTGCAAGCCGGCTATAAAGGGAGTTGTACCTGAGGGACGTAGCTCAACCTTGAGGAGGGCGGCGGGAGGCGGCAACTGCCCACGTCGCGGCTATGAGCAAGGGACGAAGGCAACCTCACCGGCTTTGTGAGAGAGAACGGCGGGGAGCCCTGATCGGGACATGCCGACAGTGGGTCTTCGCCGTCGGCGACGGCCACTGCATCTACACTAAGCATCCACCCCTTCCCCAAGCGGACGTGATCCACCGGGATGTTAGAGATGTGGCCACAGTCGTTTTGTGCGAGAGAGTGGGAAGAGAGCAACCCCAGCAAGCAACCGTGTAGGCTGGCCCGTCCTGACTATGTATATATTGGAGCGGTTTCCCTTTCTCTCCATATGAAGCTATCATATTGCATACGTGCCAGTGAAGAAAAAAACTTTATTTATAAATGACGCGGCACCTACTACTCGTTCTCCTATAACCTTGCGCTTGGCATCTCCAAAATATTAACCTTGCGATTGGCTCTTCGCCTCTTCGGGAAGTCGAGCAATAATGGTAGTGCAGTATATATCGTTCTGGCTATATGAGACCGAATGAATTGCTGCACGTCCACCACGTGGGCGAGGGAGAGTGCTACATACGGAGCAAAATGAGTGAATCTACACTCTAAAATACGTCTATATACATCAGTGTTTGGAGTATGTACTAGTAGTTCATATTGAAATCTAATAAAGGACATATATATTCCAGACAATATGATATAATCTCTATAACCAAGGTAGTAGGGACGAGGAGTAAAATGGAGGGAGTAGTAAAATTTTCTCCTCATCCTGCGAGCCACCGCGTGCATGGGCGAGGGAGCGTGCGTAAGGCGGAGCAAGCTTCACCTCATCCTGCGAGCCACCGCGCCCGTGGGCGGGGGAGACGACGTACTAAGCAAGCTTATCCTCGTTCTGCGAGTTGACGGGACACATCAAAAGTACTCCAGTGTATAGAGGCTTGCCTCTAAGGTAGGCCCCACATGGTTTGCCTCTTTTTTAACATAACACGTCAAGTCGCAATTTGTTTGTTCACCCGTGGTAGACGATCCTCCCTCCACCAAGTGGACAACCAGTACACGTGCCAAATTACCACGTGGGCTGCCTTTTTCGTACAAAAATGAGCTCCACCGTGTACCCGCGCGGGTGTGGTTGGGAAAGAGACGGGAGTACGTGCACCGTGCATGCACCTCTTCTCTTCATGCACGTCCCCCACCTACGTGGGTGTGTGTGAGAGATGCAAACTGCGTTCGTGAGTGTTTTTGGTTTTGGGGTGGGGGTGGGGTGGGGGGTTGATTTCGTGAATTATTTGTGGGAATATGTGTCGATGACATCTCAAACAAATTTTTGCATGCAATGTGTGTGAAATGGAGGCCTATCCATATCATACATAGAGGGTCGGGCAATCCACGAGAAGAGAGGTTGGGGTCATAGCTATCGATAGAGTCGAAGAGAGGATCAAGTGGGTGGGTGCGAGATCGATGAAGAGAGACATCGAAATTGTGTGTGTGTGCAAGTCAAAGATATAGGGCGACTGGCCTACCGGAACGTTAGAGGGCACATGTCAAGTTTGTGTGTGGCAGGGAGACATGACTAGAGCGCTCGATGTATCGGTGTGTGTGGGGGGAGGGGGTGGGGGGAGGGGTAGGCAGAGGCCTAACTATAGAGGTAGAACGGCTCGTATATGTGTTGAGAAGGAGAGACCCAGCTATGTCTTGAGGGAGATCGGTCGACATCCATACATAACTGAAGGACGGGAAATATGATGGGACAGAGAGAGAGAGGAGAGAGAGAGGGAGGGAGAGGGGTAGAGTGCTGGATGGGTGATGGAGTTGCTTCTCGAAGATGGTGGGAGAGGCCTACTAGACAAACTGAGGGTGGAACTGCAATGTTATCAATAAGAGTGGGGATGTGTTTCTGTGTGTGCCTGTGCGTGATAGATCTGTCGGGACGCATCCATGGATGATGAAGGGGAACCATGTGTTTGGTAAGCAAACCTAACTAGATCGGTAGATCAATTGTTGTTTGTCGGAGGAAGGGAGAGACACAACTAATGAGGTAGATCGATTGACGTGTGGGTAAAAACGAGTTATAAGGACCTAGCTAGCTATATGTATTGTGAGAGATCGGTCGGTGTACGTCCATTTGTTAGAGGCAAATAAGTCCCAGTGAGACGGATAGACAGAGAGAATGGAGATAGGAGGTGGTGCGAGAGGCCCAACTACTAGCTAGATAGGGGGAGGAGTGTGCGGTTGTGAGATCGATGAAAAGAGGGGCGAGAGTTTACACGTGTGTCTGACCGTATGAGAGACATGAGGCAAGGACACATAAAGGAGGAGATTGAAGGTGTGTGTGTATGTTGTAGGTAGGCATCGCTGGAGAGGTTTATCGATCGGTGTGTGTCGGAAAGGAGTTGTGGAGACTCTGGGAGAACGACCTAAAGAAAAAAATGAATGTGCCCGGTGGATAGAATGCCGAGGGAGGGGGAGAGTGAGGAGGGCGTGCGCATGCACGAGAGAAAGTTAGTGGTAGGTACAAAGGTTAGAGGATTGTGTGGGTGTAAGAGACTAACAAAGATCATAATTTGATATGAAAGCGGATTCATATATTTGAATAGGAGATCATAGTGTTTTAAACATTGCGTGCATGAATATAGCGGTGATACACGTGCTGTGCACATGTTATACCATAATGTGGTAATGCATGGCGTTTGCAACTCACAGCTAAATGCCGAACAATCTAAACCATACTATACATCAAACAATCTCACATTTTATTTGAATTTGTGATAATGTGTGGCGTTTGTAGCTTACAACTAAATATCAAACAATCTAAACAATACTATATATCGAACATTCTCACATTTTATTTGAATTTGTGGTAATGTGTGGTGTTTGCAACTCACATCTAAATACTTGTAGGCGTAGGGGGCGGGGCACCATACATAATGTGATAAACACATTATACATATGAGACATGGTTTAGATTATGAAGATCTAGCTAGAGCTAGAAATATAATGTGATTTGAAATAAAAATAAAGTGGATTCAAAAAATCTAGTTCGAGTTCATATAGTACACATAGTTCATATGTAACTCGAGACTAATCATGTGGTGTGCTGTGAAGATAATACACAAACGATGGTTTAAATTGACAATAATGATGATTGTAGATCTTATTAAAACAGAGAAACGAATTCAAATGCTTTGACTTCACAACAATCATTACTGTAGATCTTATTCAAATAGAGAAACGAATTCAAATTTAGTTCATATTGAAGCGGTAGTATATACTAAAACGTTCATTTGAGTAGTTGGTTGCATACATTATACACGTAGCGAAATATTTTAATTGAACATAACATGAATTCAAAGTTTTGAATGACATTTGTAGTGCGCATTGATTTGGTACAATACACGTTAGGCTTGTCCGGAAATTTCAACTCGCGCCTTGTTAGCCCAAAATATTTAAGATATATCTTTGTCTCATTGTGCTCCGAGAACTCCCTCCATCTCAACCCACGCCTTGCTATTCCGAAATTACAACGCGCGCGAAAACTCCCACCTCCTGTGAAATCCTGACACGCGAAATGCCCGTGGTACCCCTGAACCGAAAGAACCGCCTCAAATCGGTGGGGGTACTTTCATCACTTACCGCACATTTCGGACAAGCGCGTCCCTAAGCCATGGTTCCAAACTGCCATCCCATCCGAAACCCCGCACCCTGCTCCGTCTGCCACCCAGCCGGAGCCTCTTCCCCGACGACGTCGTCCACAGCAACACCTCGACGACCCTCATCCACCGTACCAGATGAGGATCCGTCGTCGATCTCATCGTCCTGCCAGTTCAGTCACCCCGTCCTCCACCTCCAAGGAGCTGCCCCGACGTTCCCCTCGTCTTTTGTGCCACCTCCATTCCCACACCGCCGTCTTCACCTGCACCACCGGAAGAGCATCATCATCACCGTTTCCTCGGATGAAGCTGCGGCCTAATCGGCACACCAAAGAGGTTGTACACTGTGACGCCCCCCATTCAATCGTACATTAATCATGCATGCAAATGTGTACGATCAAGATCAGGGACTCACGGGAAGATACCACAACACAACTCTACAACATAAATAAGTCACACAAGCATCATAATACAAGCCAGGGGCCTCGAGGGCTCGAATACAAGTGCTCGATCATAGACGAGTCAGCGGAAGCAACAATATCTGAGTACAGACATAAGTTAAACAAGTTTGCCTTAAGAAGGCTAGCATAAAAGTAGCAACGATCGAAAAGGCAAGGCCTCCTGCCTGGGACCTCCTAACTACTCCTCAAAGCCGAACTCCATGTAGAATCATCCTCGGGATCTCTAGCTCCTGGACTCCAGCATCTGGTTGCGACAACCAGGTATAGAAAGGGGAAGAGAGGGAGAAAAGCAACCGTGAGTACTCATCCAAAGTACTCGCAAGCAAGGAGCTACACTACATATGCATGGGTATATGTGTAAAGGGCCATATCGGTGGACTGAACTACAGAATGCCAGAATAAGAGGGGGGTAGCTAGTCCTGTCGAAGACTACGCTTCTGGCAGCCTCCATCTTGCAGCATGTAGAAGAGAGTAGATTGGAGTCCTCCAAGTAGCATCGCATAGCATAATCCTACCCGGCGATCCCCTCCTCGTCGCCCTCTTAGAGAGCGATCACCGGGTTATATCTGGCACTTGGAAGGGTGTGTTTTATTAAGTATCCAGTTCTAGTTGTCATAAGGTCAAGGTACAACTCCGGGTCGTCCTTTTACCAAGGGACACGGCTACTCGAATAGATAAACTTCCCTGCAGGGGTGCACCACATAACCCAACACGCTCGATCCCATTTGGCCGGACACACTTTTCTGGGTCATGCCCGGCCTCGTAAAATCAACACGTCGCAGCCCCACCTAGGCTCAACAGAGAGGTCAGCACGCCGGTCTAAATCCTATGCGCGCAGGGGTCTGGGCCCATCGCCCATTGCACACCTATACGTTGCGAGGGCGGCCGGAAGCAGACCTAGCCTAGCAGGCGTTCCAGTCCAATCCGGCGCGCGCCGCTCCGTCGCTGACGTCAAGAAGAGCTTCGGCTGATACCACGACGTCGAGTGCCCATAACTGTTCCCGCGTAGCTGGTTAGTGCATATAGACCAAATGGCCAGACTCAGATCAAATACCAAGATCTCGTTAAGCGTGTTAAGTAACCGCGAACGCCGACCAGGGCCAGGCCCACCTCTCTCCTAGGTGGTCTCAACCTGCCCTGTCGCTCCGCCATAAAGTAACAGTCGAGGGCCGTCAGGAACCCAGGCCCACCTCTACCGGGATGGAGCCACCTGTCCTTTCAGCCCCCTCACCAGAATCACTTGCGGGTACTCAACGAGCCGACCCGACTTTAGTCACCACATGTGTCATGTATATAAAGTATATAGTATATACCTGTGATCACCGCCAAAGTGATCACGGCCCAGTAGTATAGCATGGCATACGGACAAGAGTGTAGGGCCACTGATGGAACACTAGCATCCTATACTAAGCAGTAGGATAGCAGGTAAGGGTAACAACTGTAGCAACAATGACAGGCTATGCATCAGTATAGGATTAACCGAAAGCAGTAACATGCTACACTACTCTAATGCAAGCAGTATAGAGAAGAATAGGCGATATCTGGTGATCAAGGGGGGGGGCTTGCCTGGTTGCTCTGGCAAGTAGGAGGGGTCGTCAACACCGTAGACGTACTGGGTAGCAGGGGCGTCGGTCTCGTAGTCTACCGGACAAGGAGAGGGGAAAGAAACAGTAAATACGGAGCAAACAAAGCATCACAAAACATAAGGAGGCAAAACGCGGTGCTAGGTATGCCCTAACGCGGTAGGAGGTGATACCGACGAAGGGGGGGGACATCCGGGAAAGTATCCCCGGTGTTTCGCGTTTTCGGACAGACGGACCGGAGGGGGAAAGTTCCATGTTCGCTATGCTAGGAACGTGTGGCTGACAAACGGACTACGTATTCGGATTTGTCTCGTCGTTCTGAGCAACTTTCATGTACAAAGTTTTTCCATCCGAGCTACGGTTTATTTTATATTAAATTTTAAAGATTTAAATCATTTTTAGAATTTAATAAATTAATTTAATTCGAAATTTAATTAATGCATCAGCATGACGTCAGCAGTCAACGTTGAACCGTTGACCTGGTCAACCTGACAGGTGGGTCCCACTTGTCAGGGACTGTTAGCTAATTAACAGTAGTTAATTAGGTTAATTAGTTATTAGGTTAATTAATCTTAATTAGTTAATATAAACAGTATTAATTAAGTTAATTAATTATCTTTATTATTTATTTATTTATTTTTATTAATTTAATTTTTTTAAATCTTTTTTATTAAAACGTTCTCTGGGCGGGGCCCATGTGTCATAGGCACAGGGGGCCTTAGCGGGTTAGCAGGCAGGAGGGCGACAGGCAGGCGCCCGTTAACGGGCGAATCCGGGCGGCCGCCTCAGGCGCGCGCGCCAGCGCCGGTGAGGCGGGCTGGGCGCCGGCTGGAGGCGAGAGGGGAGGCAGGCCATGGCAGGGCAGGGAGCCAAGGCGGGGCGTGGTAGTGGGGGTGAGCCGCAGCGAGGCAGAGGCGAGGCCAGGAGGGCGCGGGCCGGCGCGAGGGCGCGCTGCTCGCTGCCAGGGCACGGGTCGGAGTCAGGGAAGCGGAGGGAGGTCGAAGGAGGAGCCGCGTGACAGGGAGCGGGCTAGGCGCGGCGTGCGCGGCGGCGTGCGCGTGGGGGACGGCGCGGTCGCGCGGTGACTGGGCCAGGAGAAGGGGAGCTCACAAGGGGCCGTAGGGAACTGGCAGTGGGCTCGGGGAAGAGTCGAGGTCGCGTCCGGCGAGGAGGAGACGAGGACGACGGGGCGGCGTCGTGGCATCGGGGAGGCGGGCGCAGTCCGGTGGGGAGGAAGACGGGGATGCGGTGCAGGAGGTTGGGAGCCGCGAGGAGGAGGCCGGGGTGGCGGTGCTCGGCGCCGGCGGGCGGCGGCCTCAGGGGAGCGGCGGCTCGGGTGCCCGCTCCATTGGGTGTGCATGCGTGCGTGTGGCGGCGCGGGTGAGGGGACGAGGGGAGCGATGGGGAGTCGAGTGAGTGGGTGGATCGGGCTAGGGTTTCGGGACGGGGAGGACAAGGTGAGTGTGGGGGGGGGGGGGCGGCTTGGGCCAGTGGGATGGCCGGCTGGGCCGTCTGGCCCGGTTGGCCAAGGGGGCTTTTTTTCCTTTTATTTTGTTTTCTGGTTTTCTTTTATTTTTATAGCTCCAAATTAGTGTTTCAAAACAACCCACTACCCTAAAAAGTTTTACCTCAAAATAAAATAGTTTATGATTTTATAAAATATCAAAGGCATTTATTTAATAGTTTTACTACTGTTTTAATCATTTAAGTGCATTTAAACCTTTTATAAAAATGTGGTTTCTCCACAATAATTACCTATGCATTATTTGGCAACACCCCAACATTTTAGTTTTAATATTTGAAAATCTTTACCATTTGACTTTAATTCAATCTTGAATTTGAATCGGTTTTGAACTAACCCGAGATTAACTACAGTGACAGAGGTGACGTGGCATCATTAGCAGGGAATTACTGTAGTCTAATTATCCGGGCGTCACAATTCTCCTCCACTACAAGAAATCTCGTCCTGAGATTTTAAGAAGGGGAGTAAGGGGGAAAGGTCTGGTTACGATATTCTAACGGATCTTCTTGTCTTGGTTGAGCTTCTCGAAGAGGTCTATCCACTATGTTGATGTCTTCACTTCTTTGCTTCAGGTCATCATGATGAAGCCGGCATCCTTTCTTATGGATCTCCATCGTACTTACGAATAGGAAAGGGGAAGCTTGATAACGATAGAACGCTACCAGGGGTAATCACCGAGGGTTATCCCACGAATGAACATATGAGTATCTCTCGAGTTGAACAAATGAAACACAGCGAGGGCAAAGTAGGACAGTGCAATAAGAAGTTTCGAGCGGATAGGCAATCGTTCATTGCCTGAAACAGAGTGTGAAAGGGGTTCAGAGCAATGGGAATAAGTATTGTGTCCGATACCAGAATTGATCACTAGGAAGGTGGCTCGCAAATTACATACGAAACGAAGCGCAAGGGATAACTTCAAACAGGGATGTACAGGTGAGTCAGGTTTCGATCCTGTGGAATTGTGGTTATGGGCCCACAATGTGGGTTAAAATTAGAAAGGGGGCTGACATGTTGCACGGTCATGATAGCAAGGCATGTCAGAGGGTAGCCTGCCAGCTATGTTGGCAACAACGCTGGTACCAAGGGCGAGGGACGAAGAGAACCATTTTCCTGCTCGTTGAACGAGGGACCAATAGGCAAGGTTCTCGTCCATCGGTGGCTACCGGAATGTCATCAACAATAGTAACAGGGTCTTATTGACAGAATTGTACACCGAGGTGTTTACATAAGTAGGAGAATATTACTTCTTAGATCATATATATCACAAGAATGGTTAATCCAAACAAGGGAAAGGAAAATATGATTATCAGATTAAACGGAACAATGGAAAGGAAAATGTGTTTAGGGGTATATCCTTCCCAAGGACAAGCAGAGCATGATATCCATGGCAGGATAGAAAGTAGAAAACCATTTCGGTAAGGGGAGAGGAATTTCATGACATAACCCAAACAACGGTGTTTTGATAATGGACAAAGAAAATTTAGCATTATTCTTCAAATGCTCTTATTGAAAATCGGAGTACCACACACATGCTTCGAGATAACATTGGCATGGTCTTCAAGCAAAGGTCAGACTTTGGATACAAAGGATCCATCGGAAACAACTTATAGAATAAGTCTTACAATTTCCTCATGGAAGAATGTATAACCTTGCTGAAAAGGAATCTATAACAATAGGGCCTCTAGGCATGATATCACCCTACTGGGTTATATAAAGACCAATGCTATGACTCTTGGAAAATGCTCCAACCATCATATCTGACCGACATTCAGATTTGATTGGTGTCAGGATACCTCAGACTCAGGATGCCTGAGAAGAAAAGGTGCAAAACAAATTGACGAGACGACATTGTAAGATTCTCGGGAAAATTACTACGAAAGCGGGTTCCGAAACAAAAGCTCATCATTAAACCAATGAAGGGAAAAGGTGGTAGCTGATGAACTCAGCGACAATTCATCGAGACTTCCAAAAGATGGGTTTCCACAATTATGTGAACAAGGAGATAACATTAGTCAGATCAAATGATATAAAGATGTATGATCGAGGAAAACATACACAGTTAAACATTGGTTGAAAGGTGCACCCGAAATATGGGCTTAAGTAGCATGATCAATGTTAGAATGGTGGTTCGATAACCAATAGTCTAAGAATGAAATATCGACCATTAACTTCGAAGCCATAGGGTTGCTACAAGTTTTGAAGTTGCACATCATAGTTCGATTGTCGGTTTTCCGGTTAGAAATAACACGGAGACCAAGGAATGAACGGATATGGCACCTGTATCAAGAATTCTTAAGAGGCGGTGAAATTCTCACGACATTCTTGACAAAAAAGATGGTAATACCCCAAGGTAAAGACGAACAAATGCTGGATAGCAAGGATCTCAAGGTATAACACAAAACACGAACAAGTTTGTGTTGAACGGAAGGCAATAAAGTGGTCAAAGATAACACAAATCATAGGGGGCAAGGGTGGTATTTCTCATCATGAATTCAAGTGCTATCCTGGAAGAGCTCAGAATGCCGATGATGATCACGACACATTTGTCGAGAGATTTCATGAAGATGTAATCGATTGGCGATGACATCAAGTCAAAGGAATGATGAAGCGAAAGGATATTGGAACCACGGGTATGAGACAAATTCGAAACCAAGCTTGCTGCTCAAGGTGAAATGGTATTATGGGGAAGATCGACGTAAGCTTTGCTCACCGTCGAAAGTTGTGCTCCGGGAAGAAGGACCGGGTGGCACAGTTTAAAATTTAGCACGATAATGATATAGCCAATCAGGCTAGGACTTATGTGATCGAGTTGAAATTCGTCAGTAATGAAGGTTACCAAGAGTTGTTTAATCGCGGTGCGAACTCGATTCAGTTATCGGTGCCTTTGAGTGTTTAATAACTCAGAGCCCGTGAAAAAAATGGAATCAGTGAGAATGTAGTACTTGGTGAAGAACTCATAAGAAGTTATGCAGTTTCGTGATAATCTCGAGATACCAGGGGGTAACACTCGACGACAGATCAAAGTAGAGGTTGGACTGGGGTATTTCTCTACAGAAGACAAGTGCTTAAACTTGCACGAGAAATGGTATTTAAAGGAGAACATGGTCGGAACCACGATTGCAAAAGACCAGATTCCAGATATAAGATGAACTTATACCAAAGGAATAATTAATTTAAGAGAAGCTTTAATGATAAGATCTACATCGTATCCATGGGCATGAACACTAAGTTCAAGGTCGACTCCCACTTCTTTAATGCATAACCTTCCATTCACTTCTCGTGTTTCAAACATGACATTAGTTGTTGAAAGTTTTACCTGGTGCCATATCAGATAAGTATGACCCGTGAAATCTTATGGGTTCAATGAGAATAGTGAAGGCGTTGGTTCAACCCATCGGGGCATATTAGGAATATATGCCACAAGCTTCAAGAGTAATTATCACCAGCTCAAAAGCAGAGCATGGTTGACAAAGCAGAGGATACAATTTACCAAAGGCTTTATATATCCATGGAAAAGCTCACAAGGTTATTTGAATATGAAGGATATTGTCGGATAAACTCCAACAAAGGATCCGGTGGTCTTCAAGGGATCTGATGTGAGCATCGGTACTCAACCAGAGGAAGAAAGAATGCAAGGAGATCCGATTAGAGAACAACTGACTAATTCAAAGCTCAATTGCAAAGGAATTTATGATTTCCAAATCAAGGGATCAAAAGCAATCGTTCTGATCGAAAATGAATAAGCTCAATAGACTTAGAAGCACAACCGATCAAGGCATTGATTGGTCAAGAACCAGCTCATGTTAAAAATGATGTCTGAGCCAGAAGGATGAATTCTAGGATCTAATTGAGGATTGCGAGCATTCGCAACATATTGAATCAATGGACTCAAAAAGATAATGACAAAGGGTGCCAATAAGATTTCGAGACTTATGGGATTAATCATAATGCTAGTAAGCAAGAATTTCAAGAGCAATAGGCTCCTGAAGATTTTCGGAAGATCGAATAGTATTTTGAAAGCTATTGTGAAATACATGAATCAACTGGGGATGAGTCGATACTCGGTAGGTGCGAGTAATTATCCGTATGGGTATTTCTGCGGCAAGGAACTACAAGGCAGGGTACAAGGGATTCTTAAAAAGCCGGAGAGCAATTCGATGTATCTGGTAATAACAAGAGAAACTCAGAGTAATTGTATGAACAACAAGTGTATGTTGTTATCCATATGGATATATCGGTAGTAGGGAATTGAAAAGGCAGAGGGCACAAGGGTCTCGGGAATGATCGAAGAGTATCTTCAACATCTTCTGGTGCAGTCGGTGACCATCTGTGATAAGGGGCTCTCTGGGAGAAATTATTTACGAGACCCTACAGTTAGTCTTTTTAGCAAAATCATTTAACCCGAATAGGAGAGGGTTCAGAGTCCCGGAGTAAAGGTCGAGGAATAAAAGATCCTAATACCACCCAATGGCGACGTGGGCCCGTAAGACACACAGCCATGTTAGTAAAAGTTTTTCAATGACTAGACTCGACTTCGGCCAAGGAGTGTGGAAGGGGGATTCCTACAGGCAGTCGGCTCTGATACCAACTTGTGAAGCCCCCGATTCAATCGTACACTAATCATGCACGCAAATGTTTACGATCAAGATCAGGGACTCACGGGAAGATACCACAACACAACTCTACAACATAAATAAGTCATACAAGCATAATAATACAAGCCAGGGGCCTCGAGGGCTCGAATACAAGTGCTCGATCGTAGACGAGTCAGCGGAAGCAACAATATCTGAGTATAGACATAAGTTAAACAAGTTTGCCTTAAGAAGGCTAGCACAAAAGTAGCAATGATCGAAAAGGCAAGGCCTCCTGCCTGGGACCTCCTAACTACTCCTCGAAGCCGAACTCCATGTAGAATCATCCTCGGGATCTCTAGCTCTTGGACTCCATCATTTGGTTGCGACAACCAGGTATAGAAAGGGGAAGAGAGGGAGAAAAGCAACCGTGAGTACTCGTCCAAAGTACTCGCAAGCAAGGAGCTACACTACATATGCATGGGTATATGTGTAAAGGGCCATATCGGTGGACTGAACTGCAGAATGCCAGAATAAGAGGGGGGTAGCTAGTCCTGTCGAAGACTACGCTTCTGGTAGCCTCCATCTTGCAGCATGTAGAAGAGAGTAGATTGGAGTCCTCCAAGTAGCATCGCATAGCATAATCCTACCCGGCGATCCCCTCCTCGTCGCCCTGTTAGAGAGCGATCACCGGGTTATATCTGGCACTTGGAAGGGTGTGTTTTATTAAGTATCCAGGTCTAGTTGTCATAAGGTCAAGGTACAACTCCGGGTCGTCCTTTGACCGAGGGACACGGCTATTCGAATAGATAAACTTCCCTGCAGGGGTGCACCACATAACCCAAGACGCTCGATCCCATTTGGCCAGACACACTTTTCTGGGTCATGCCCGGCCTCGTAAGATCAACACGTCGCAGCCCCACCTAGGCTCAACAGAGAGGTCAGCACGCCGGCCTAAATCCTATGCGCGCAGGGGTCTGGGCCCATCGCCCATTGCACACCTGTACGTTGTGAGGGCGGACGGAAGCAGACCTAGCCTAGCAGGCATTCCAGTCCAATCCGGCGTGCGCCGCTCCGTCGCTGACGTCAAGAAGAGCTTCGGCTGATACCACGACGTCGAGTGCCCATAACTGTTCCCGCGTAGCTGTTTAGTGCGTATAGACCAAATGGCCAGACTCAGATCAAATACCAAGATCTCGTTAAGCGTGTTAAGTAACCGCGAACGCCGACCAGGGCCAGGCCCACCTCTCTCCTAGGTGGTCTCAACCTGCCCTGTCGCTCCGCCATAAAGTAACAGTCGGGGGCCGTCAGGAACCCAGGCCGACCTCTACCGGGATGGAGCCACCTGTCCTTTCAGCCCCCTCACCAGAATCACTTGCGGGTACTCAACGAGCCGACCCGACTTTAGTCACCACATGTGTCATGTATATAAAGTATATAGTATATACCCGTGATCACCGCCCAAGTGATCACGGCCCAGTAGTATAGCATGGCATACGGACAAGAGTGTAGGGCCACTGATGGAACACTAGCATCCTATACTAAGCAGTAGGATAGCAGGTAAGGGTAACAACTGTAGCAACAATGACAGGCTATGCATCAGTATAGGATTAACCGAAAGCAGTAACATGCTACACTACTCTAATGCAAGCAGTATAGAGAAGAATAGGCGATATCTGGTGATCAAGGGGGGGCTTGCCTGGTTGCTCTGGCAAGTAGGAGGGGTCGTCAACACCGTAGACGTACTGGGTAGCAGGGGCGTCGGTCTCGTAGTCTACCGGACAAGGAGAGGGGGAAGAAACAGTAAATACGGAGCAAACAAAGCATCACAAAACATAAGGAGGCAAAACGCGGTGCTAGGTATGCCCTAACGCGGTAGGAGGTGATATCGACGAAGGGGGGGGGGGGACATCCGGGAAAGTATCCCCGGTGTTTCGCGTTTTCGGACAGACGGACCGGAGGGGGAAAGTTCCATGTTCGCTATGCTAGGAACGTGTGTCTGACAAACGGACTACGTATTCGGATTTGTCTCGTCATTCTGAGCAACTTTCATGTACAAAATTTTTCCATCCGAGCTACGCTTTATTTTATATTAAATTTTAAAGATTTAAATCATTTTTAGAATTTAATAAATTAATTTAATTCGAAATTTAATTAATGCATCAGCATGACGTCAGCAGTCAACGTTGACCGTTGACCTGGTCAACCTGACAGGTGGGTCCCACGTGTCAGGGACTGTTAGCTAATTAACAATAGTTAATTAGGTTAATTAGTTATTAGGTTAATTAATCTTAATTAGTTAATATTAACAGGATTAATTAAGTTAATTAATTATCTTTATTATTTATTTAATTATTTTTATTAATTTAATTTTTTTAAATCATTTCTTTATTAAAAAATTCTCTGGGCGGGGCCCATGTGTCATAGGCACAGGGGGCCTTAGCGGGCAGGAGGGCGACGGGCAGGCGCCCGTTAACGGGCGACTCCGGGCGGCCGCCTCAGGCGCGCGCGCCAGCACCGGCGAGGCGGGCTGGGCGCCGGCTGCAGGCGAGAGGGGAGGCAGGCCATGGCAGGGCAGGGAGCCAAGGCGGGGCGTGGCAGTGGGGGTGAGCCGCGGCGGCAGAGAGCGGAGCCGACGCGGTGCGTGCTCGCGCAGCGAGGCAGAGGCGAGGCCAGGAGGGCGCGGGCCGGCGAGGGCGCGCTGCTCGCTGCCAGGGCGTGGGTCGGAGGCAGGGAAGCGGAGGGAGGCCGAAGGAGGAGCCGCGTGACAGGGAGCGGGCTAGGCGCGGCGTGCGGGACGGCGCGGTCGCGCGGTTACTGGGCCAGGAGAAGGGGAGCTCACAAGGGGCCGTAGGGAACTGGCAGTGGGCTCGGGGAAGAGTCGAGGTCGCGTCCGGCGAGGAGGAGACGAGGACGACGGGGCGGCATCATGGCATCGGGGAGGCGGGCGCAGTCCGGTGGGGAGAAAGACGGGGATGCGGTGCAGGAGGTTGGGAGCCGCGAGGAGGAGGCCGGGGTGGCGGTGCTCGGCGCCGGCGGGCAGTGGCCTCAGGGGAGCGGCGGCTCGGGTGCCCGCTCCACTGGTGTGCGTGCGTGCGTGTGGCGGCGCGGGTGAGGGGACGAGGGGAGCGATGGGGAATCGAGTGAGTGGGTGGATCGGGTTAGGGTTTCGGGATGGGGAGGACAAGGTGAGTGGGGGGGCCGGCTTGGGCCAGTGGGATGGCCGGCTGGGCCGTCTAGCCCGGTTGGCCAAGGGGGCTTTTTTTCCTTTTATTTTGTTTTCTGGTTTTCTTTTATTTTTATTCTTTTTCCTTTTCTATTTTATTTTAGTTACACTTTATTCTTAGTTTAGTAAAATATGACAATAGCTCCAAATTAGTGTTTCAAAACAATCCACTACCCTAAAAAGTTTTACCTCAAAATAAAATAGTTTATGATTTTATAAAATATCAAAGGCATTTATTTAATAGTTTTACCTACTGTTTTAATCATTTAAGTGCATTTAAACCTTTTATAAAAATGTGGTTTCTCCACAATAATTACCTATGCATTATTTGGCAACACCCCAACATTTTAGTTTTAATATTTGAAAATCTTTACCGTTTGACTTTAATTCAATCTTGAATTTGAATCGGTTTTGAACTAACCCGAGATTAACTACAGTGACAGAGGTGACGTGGCATCATTAGCAGGAAATTACTGTAGTCTATTTATCCGGGCGTCACATACACTAATCGCCGCATTTTCTTCTTGATTCGATCTCACGGTGCTGTCGGCGCTCGGTCGCGAGCCGACACGGCGCGGCTCCATCCACGGCGGCTTCGCCGGCCACTTTCTCCACGGCGTCGCTCCCTCGGCGGCAACGTCCACATCAGTAGGAGCTGCTGCTGCTTTAGCTCTCGCTCGAGCTGCTACTCTGCTCTTGCTCTCGGTCCCCTGCCTGGTCTGCTCTTGCTATTGCTCTTGCTCGCGCTGCTGCTCTCGCTCTTGCTCTTGCTTGCGATGCTGCTCTGATTTAGCTACACTTCAGTCGACTGAATTGACTTTTGGGTCAGTCGATTTTCAGGGGGTGGGGGGAGGGGGCTCGCCGGAGTGAAGGAGGAACCAGCCGCAGCGGGGAGGGGGGCCTGCCGGAGAGGTACCCCACTATCTATCTTAGGGTTCAGTATGGGGGCCGTGGTCGCCGGCGGTGGCGGGGCCTTGGCGGGGCGGTGGCGTGGGGATCGCCGGAGAAAAAGCACGGCACGGGGGGGGCCTAGAGGGAAGGCCGGGGCGGCGGCGGACCGGTGGTGGGGAGTGTTTTCGGGGCGGGCAAGGCGGCGCACCACCGGCCGCGGGCGGCGGGGGGCTGCTGTTTGGCCGGTGGTGGCTGGCGGCTTAGGGGGGTGGAGGTTGAAGATGAACCACAGGCCCTTGATTTCGTATCCAACGGCTGCAAAATCGACTGACAGAGATGAAAAAGTTAGTCGACCGACGTGTAGCCTCACCTTGCTAGTGCGTTCAGTTTCGATAGAAAAATTCAGTTTCGACAGCAAAATTCAGTTTCGACAGTTAAGTTCAGTTTCAACAGTTAAGTTCAGTTTCGACAGTTAAGTTCAGTTTCGACAGTTAAGTTCAGAGATGAGCGGCTGATGTATTTTACATCTAGCACTTTGTGGTTATGTATTTTACGTCATGTATTGGAGATGCTAATAGAATTCCACTCAGGTTAACGTTGTTCGTTATCTCTCTTGTCCTGCTTCAGCCTCGGCATCGTACAACTCACCGGAGCTGCTCCAACGACGAAGCCCTCCATCACAGCGGAGCAGTACCTCGGGCTCCATCTCCAGACGCCTAAGGTCTTCTTCCCCTCCTCCGACAGCAAAGTCAGCCGGAGCATCCTCACCGGCCAACCCAATCACGCTGAGATCGACATGGCTTCGCCAAAGAGGTTGTACACTTGTTGCATCTCTTTTTTACTCTACATGTTATATATATTGTCCACTGAGCACACGGATTTGTTCCTTTAGTGTCTCCTTGAAAGAAAAAACGTAGGAATTTTAATTTTCACTTGTCCTCCTTTTCAAATTCCTTTTCATGAAGCACAAGACTAAGAGATAGTAGCATAATAGCATTATAACCGTACATTTTCTTGTGGTTTGACTTAATCTCACCATGCTTCTTTGCATCCTGTGATCTTCCAATTGTTGTGAATCAAACACCCAGATTGGCAGAAATCCTGTGTTTTTAAATTCTCTGTTTTGCACGTGCATTCCTATCCTATTCCTGTCTATTTCCTATCCCTGCATTGTTGGAATCCTCCAATTCAAACGAGCCCTTACAGAATTACTTCTCTTACAGATAGTTGTCAAAGAAAACCTTGCGTGGTTTTTCCCGCTCCTGCTGCGCCGTCGTCCACCCCAGCTCAGCTGCTCCAACGACAGAAGGGTCCAGCACAGCAGGGATCCGGCCTCCAGACTGTCTTTCGCCGCCTCAGATCTTCTTCCCCGCCACTGGCAGCCATGAAAACTGCATTACCATCATCAACCGAGCAGATGACCTCGAGGATTACACGGGTCCGCAAGAGAGGTCGCACTCTTTTGTGTCTGCTTACGTTATGCATCACTTAATATTACATGCTACTTTATCGTCCTGTTCACCGATTAGACTCTGAGTCAGCTCCAAACTAATGGTCAAACTTGAGTTTTTAAATGGTTGTTGGGTACATATCGGGGCCTCTATCAATAGTATCTATCTACTATCTGGTTAATCTCCGATGTCTACTATGAGTTTCATGTTGGGTGGGAAACAAACAGTAAAGAAGACATTATCTGTATTTTTTAACTGAAGCCATTATCTGCCTGCTATTATTGGTTTTGGGTCTATCCATAGGTTGCTACCATCACTCTGGATTTCTGCATGCACTCCTTACATAATCTCACTATGTTTTATTCCTATGCATGACAGTTATTGTAAACAATGGAACTGAACATGTAGAGCAAAAGAGACGAGCCTTGCGTGGCAATAAAATTTCATGCAGACGTCGCTCCATGGTAGGCGCAAAGGCAGCCCCCCTCCACGCATTTCGGATTGTAATTGAGAGGAAGATACCTGTTCTGAGGGGGATTCAGAAGGAGAAGACAACTCCTATTTACCCCCTGAGGTCTTTGCTCTAACTTGGCATGCTGAAGTTGGTTATATCATGCATATGGTGTCTTGCATTGCTTACTTTATACATCAAATATGTCATCTGCTTAGTTTAGACATCCTTTGTGCGAATGCCATCTGTTTAGTTTATTCATCGTTTATGTGAATTATGCAACGCCATCTTGTTTAGCCAGGCATCATATATGTGAATTTTGCAATGCCATCCTGCTTAGCCAGTTATCTTATATGTAAATTATATCAGGCCATCCTTTTTTCCGTTACATATTACATTTGTCAACAATGTTAGTACATTCAACTGCTCTTCGTGTGCATCAACCATTTGACACGGTGATGGCAAATTCTGGAGTGAAAACAAGGTCTTCAGAGCAGACTATGCTATCTGACGAAGCGCATATCTCGCTGGTTATGGATAGCTCCTCAGAGGAGGATTCAGAGACAGATGACCAGTCCTACCCCCCCCCCCCGAGGTGTATGCTCTAACTTGGCAGGGTTATGTTGCTCATATCGTGCGTATGGTGTCTCGCATTGCTATGTCATTTGATTAGTTTAGACATGCTTTGTGTGAATGCCACCTGTTCTGTGTCTAATTACCATATATGTGAATTATGCATTGCCATCTTGTTGCAAGACATTATATATGTGAATTATACAATGCTATCTTGTTGCAAAGGCATTATATATGTGAATTATGCAATGCCATGCTGTTTAGCCAATCATCATGTATGTGAATTATATCATGCTATCATTTTTTTGTATTACGTGTTCCATTTGTCGACAACGTTTGTATATTCAACTACTCTTCCTGTGCATCAGCCATTTGAAGCGGTGATGGAAGTATCTGGAGTGAAAACAAGGTATTCAGTGCAGACAATGCTACCTGCTGAACCAGACATCTTGCTGGTTACAGAGAGCTCCTCAGAGGAGGATTCAGAGACTGATGACCAGTCCTATTTCCCCCCTGAGGTCTATGCTCAAACTTGGCAGGGTTATATTACCCATGTCATGCATGTTGTCTTGCATTGCTTAGTTTTTACATCATGTATGGATTGCCATCTGCTTACTTGCTTACCATATAAATCATATATTTGAATTATATCATGCCATCATGTTTACATAGTGCATACACATCATCTATCTGAATTATGGCATGGCAACCCATTTAATAAAGACATCATATAGTTATATCATCTCATCCTGTTTAGTGTTTACAGTCATCATATTTTGAATTATGGCATTCTATCCGTGAATGTATGTGAATTATGGCATGCCAACCTATTTAATAAACACATTATATAGTTATGTCATGTCATCCTGTTTACATAGTCTCATATTTTGAACTATGTCTTTCCATATTTTTTAGTTAGCCATCATAATGTGAAATTGTGTCATGCTATCCTGTTTAGTTAGCCATCATATATGTGAAATTGTGTCATGCTATCCTGTTTGGTTAGACAACATAAATATGAATTATTTCATGCCCTCTTTTATTCCCCACTATCCATTGCACCTGTCTATCATACAATGTCTATACTTTCAATTACTTTTCTTGTTTATCAGCCATTTGAATTGGAGAGCGTGATGGCAGTATCTAAGGGAGTAACAACACGGTCGTCAGAAAAGATAGTGCTACCAGTTGATGCACATAGAACCATGGTTGTACTTGCCCAAGGACCAGATCCACCACACATAACCCAGACTCTCGCAGATTGTACCCCTACCCAGTTGGACACAGAACCAGCTACACCCCTTCTAACCCCAACCCCGGCAGATAGTAACCCAGTTCCAGTTGACACAGCACCGTCTCCACCACAGAGCACCCAAACACGAGCAGTTAGTAAGGGAACTGCAGTGCCAAAGCACGAGGACCACCACTCCGAATCCCAACTCAACGCTTAAAGGAGAAGAAGATTTGTTCTCAGGTCAGGTTATGTAGCTATGGTTCATACTCCTTTGCTCTTGCATTACTGTATTTACTCATACCAACTATTTTCAAATTTGAAGGATGGAATTGAAACTCCAGTGGCGCAACAGGTATGTTTTAAACCTGTTTCTTTAACTGGTTTGCTGTTGTAACCTGCTCTATGTTGATTTCAGTTTCAATTGAATAAACAGTTATGTTCTCATGTCATGCACATTACAAGTGTTGTTATTGCTCTATAGTTACCCACACTTATATTCTGTCTATTCTGCTTTGTCTTGAACAAATATTATTTGAACTGTGTCACTATCTTGATTTGGCAACAAAAACTAGAATGATATAGACCATAAAGTGACCATGGTACATAGATATATGTTTGTTTCATGCTGTTATCCTGTCCACTTTACTACTGAACTCATTTACCAAAATGAGTCTCATATACAACATGGTAAACATGTGATGTGTCTGCTTGTTTCTCTTTTAGAATGCAGACAAAATATTGGAGAACAGTACCGCGTTATCCAATGGTAAAGGAAGTAATGCAGATAAGGTTCAAGATAGTGAGACATCCCTGTTGGTCTCCAAGAAAGCTGATAAAAACTATCTTGACGACAGTGAGGGAACCCAAAAGTCCTGTCTTGATGTAGTGTTTGAGTTACTGGCCACTACTGCTGGCATAAGCTCTTCGAACTCGCTGCCTGAATCAGTTCGTCTTCTTGAGTCTCAACTTCAAGTTGAAAGACATCGATCAGATGTGCTGCGACAGGAAGCTGAAGGACTGAGGAAGTCCCTGCAGAATTCAGATGCATATTTTCTGGTGCAACAGCAGGCGCTGGAGGATTTAAGCGCCAAACAAGAGAAAGTTAATAAGCTTGCTAAGCATCTCGCCAGCATTATGGGTACCCAGGATATTGTTTCTTGAGATCTTCTGAAGTGGTTTCAGTTCTGGATTTGTTTTGCTGCGGCGTTTATTTGCGCTGGTCGCCAACTTTGACAACCAGTGTATATGATATGCTGCATTGTTCCCTAAATTTGCACTGGTGGCGAACTTTGATGCCCAGTGGAGGTAATATGTGTAATAGCCGTGATAGCCTAGCGTTAGTTGCTTGCTTATTTATTTCCTTGTTGTCTTGTTTATTTGTATTTTTGTAGTCATTGCAGTTCTTTTTCCGCGGTTAGCTAGTGGCTGCAATAACCTATTTTTTAAAACTAGGCCACAATAACCATGGGCTAATATTTACTGTAGTGACACTGGGCCTCCTACTGGCCGTAGAAACAATGGGCCTTCTACGGGCCGTAGAAACAATGGGCCTTCTACGGGCCGTAGAAACAATGGGCCTTCTGCGGGCCATATCATCAATGGGCCTTATACGGGCCGTATGATCGATTGGCCAAACATGGGCCAAACAGACCGCATTATGGCCGTAAACGGGCTAGAGTTGGAATCGTCCGTTCATGGGCCGACCATAACGGGCCATCGTTAATAGGCCGTATTTGATGACACTATGAAAACGGCCCAACGTATTAACGGACCACTAACGGGCCGACTTTAACCATGGGCTGAATTTGGCCCACAAGCAGAAAATGACAGTAACGGGCCGTAAGTAAACGAATGCTGGAAATGAGCCCATGAATAAATGGGCTCTGAGAAGGCCGAAAGATAACATGGGCTGGAAACGGCCCAACGGAATAACGGGCCGTTAATGGGTTATACACTGTTCATTACGGGCCAGTTTCACCACGGGCCGTTAATGGGTGTAAAGTGATACACTGTTCATTACGGGCCATTTTCACCACGGGCCGTTAATAGGCCAAGATTTACATAGGGCCTCATATGGGCCGAAAGACGTCATGGGCCATACATGGGCCAGAAGTGAAAATGGGCTGGAATCATATTGGATGGCCCAGATGACGCTACTGGGCCTAATTCGGATAGGGCATAACGGGCCTTGGGTTAGCGGGCTGTAAATGGGCTATATACGAACATGCCGTTAACAGGCTTTCCATGGGCCGACCCGCCACCTTTTGACCAAGTCAAATGGGCCGGCCTTTTCATAGGAATGGGCCTCTGTTGGGCCGTGCCACGTGTCGACGTATTATAGGCGCCTTCTGTCCAATGAGTGGATGACATCTGTCCCAACGATGAGCCGACACGTGTTTCCTCCAGCCAATGATGATTTTACACGTGGAAAATCCCCATTGGTCGGGGCTGTTAACGGGTTATCGGATCCAAAAACCTACCCGATAGCTTAACGGCGTTCCGTTACGGTGGATGCCACGTGTCGGTCACCCTTGACGAAAGCACTTCTGTGACGCGCACACTTCCGTGATGATAATTTTAGTAATGTCATGGAACACTTCTACGACAGCACAGGTATGACTATCTTGATTCTGTCATAAAATCGTCATGAATGTACATGCATGACAAAAACGCGACCTACTGTGACAAACACGTATCATCACGGAAGTGTATTTTTTTTGTAGTGTTAAGTCATCGAGAGTGGTTATTAAGTGGGTGGTGGGTGGGTAACGAATTTCTTCGTCGTCCGCTTCCCACTCGAGCCGGACATAGTTCGGCCGCGAGTCTCCTGACAGGGAGATAGACTTTAATGAATTTAGCACATCGCCCAAGGGCGAGTGCTGGAAGATATCCACGGAGGTAAACTCCATGATCGGTGTCCAATCAGTTTCTATAGGTACAGATGCATGCGGTTCGGAGCCTATAGACGGAGACGAGTCCGAAGGTCCGTTGACACATGCCTCGTTGGAAGTGAGATCTGTGTTCGGCTCTATCGCCGCTGAGTGTGCGGCCTCCGTGGCGGGGTCCATCCACCCGTCCTCGGATGGCACGATCTGCTCCGGATTGAGAGCCGGGGCGGCCGCAGGCGCGATCTTACGAACAACGTCCGATGGCAGATCTAAGTCATGCTCATCGTGACTGTTCGGCGCACCTGCCATGGGCTTGAATCCGTCGAAGATCAAGTCTCCGCGGATGTCGGCTTTATAATTCAAGTTTCCAAACCTGACCTGATGGCTAGGGGCGTAGCTATCGATCTGCTCCAGATGGCCAAGCGAGTTGGCCTGCAGTGCAAAGCCGCCGAATACGAAGATCTGTCCGGGGAGGAAAACCTCACCCTGGATCGCATCATTATAGATGATTGAGGGAGCCATCAAGCCTTATCGCGACGACACAGCGGAACTCTCAATGAAAGCACCAATGTCGGTGTTAAAACCGGCGGATCTCGGGTAGGGGGTCCCGAACTGTGTGTCTAAGGCTAATGGTAACAGGAGGCGGGGGACACAATGTTTACCCAGGTTCGGGCCCTCTCGATGGAGGTAGTACCCTACTTCTTGCTTGATTGATCTTGATGATATGAGTATTACAAGAATTGATCTACCACGAGATCGTAGAGGCTAAACCCTAGAAGCTAGCCTATGATCATGATTGTTGTCTTGGTCCTACGGACTAAACCCTTCGGTTTATATAGACACCGGAGGGGGCTAGTGTTACACAAAGTCGGTTACAAAGAAGGAGATCTACATATCCGAATCGCCAAGCTCGCCTTCCACGCAAAGGAGAGTCCCATCCGGACACGGGACGAAGTCTTCGATCTTGTATCTTCATAGTCCAACAGTCCGGCCAAAGTATATAGTCCGGCCGTCCGGATACCCCCTTATCCAGGACTCCCTCAACGAGATCAACAATGGAAGCAGAATTAACAGCAATAGACACATCTGGTGTTGAAGCAGGATGGCTTCGAGATCTTTTGATGGACTTGCCATTGGTTGATAAACCGGTTCCGACTATCCTTATGAACTGTGACAATCAGACTATCATCACCAAGGTGAAGAGTTCAAAGGACAACATGAAGTCCAACAAACACATACGAATGAGATTAAAAGCTGTCAGAAAATTAAGAAACTCCAGACTGATAGCGTTGGACTATGTCCTTACGGCTAAGAATCTGGCAGATCCCTTTACGAAAGGGCTATCATGTGTTGTGATAGATAATGCATCGAGGGAGATGGGTATGAGACCCACATGAGTTGCCATGGTGGTAACCCAACCTATGCGATCGGAGATCCTGTGAAGTAGGACCTGGGAAAACAAGCCAGTGGTGAACAGAGGAGAGTAACTATACTAACCCACTCCTTTGGAGATGCAATACTCTCGATACTGTATGGTAGGATGACTACTGTCTTAATGTGTTCCAAAGCTTATGAAAGCAAGATACTATCCTACAGAGTGATCTTTGGAGGAACACATCTATATGAGCCCGACTGATAGTCACAGTCTATGAGATTGGGGTGATCTCTAGTAAGCTCATGAATAGGCCAGGAGTGTGATTTATATGCTCCACCGAAGGGGTCAGCCTTCAGCAGCCCAGTACTAGTAAGACATGTGGTGAAGCTTCTTTACGCCAAACTGACAATTCAAGGCATAGTCCATTGTTCAGTTGTGAAGGAGTGTAGCTACTTGCTCTAGGTGAAGCTCAACCTTAACAGGTCTACACGGAAACATTGGTATATTGAAACAGCAATTGGAACAGAGGACACAATGGGCCCTCGAGATCTGGTGGGGGATTGCTGAAATTTGAGATGGACTTTAGGCCCATATAGCAATTTCTGAAAAATCTCTAAGGGCCCATGTGGGTTTATTGGCACTAGGTGTAGTGGGAAGTTTAGTCCCACCCTGCTAGTGGAGAAGGAGTTGGACCTCTTTATAAGGGATTGTCTTCTACATGCTATTGGAGCTTGAGAAGAGAAGAGGCCCTCGCGCGCTCCTCCTTCGCCGCCCGCCTCGCCACGCCACGCCTCGCCTCGCCTCATCATGACGCGGGTTGCGGGATTGAGCCGAGCCGAGACGTCGGATTGTGGGCTGTCACGGACTCGGACGTGGGTCGAGCCCACGTCTCTCCACACAGCTGCGCCTATATAAGTGTGCGGTGTCTCCTAACCCTAGCCGCCACGAACAGATCTCATCTGCTCACACGCACACCCACCGTTCGTTCCTTTGCTGCTGCTACCGTCGGTGACTCCATCCCATCCGCCGTGTACACGGTCGACGTGAGAGCAGGTCTCCGAAACCACGCCCTTCTGGTTCCTGTACGGGTGAGGGGCGAATATGTTTTTGGGCAGCGACTATGCGACTGCTCGCTTCCGATCCGCTACTTTCTCTATGTCTGCGTCGCCCTCATCATCATCATGTCCACCGACGCCGAACGTGCCGCCGCCGAGAAGCTCGAGGCCGACAAGAAGGCCGCCGAGGACACCGCCGCCACCGCCACCGCCGCGGCGGCCTCTGCATGGCGTACTAGAGGGTATAACTCGTTTATCCCGCTCCTATTGTTTTCTGTTATAGCTATGCTAGCGTTATACGTAGATGCATCTGCCGTTAGCGTAGCATGTG
The DNA here is from genome assembly GCF_018294505.1 of Triticum aestivum. Lineage (NCBI taxonomy): Eukaryota > Viridiplantae > Streptophyta > Magnoliopsida > Poales > Poaceae > Triticum > Triticum aestivum. The sequence goes on from NC_057814.1 coordinate 639,193,180, forward strand.
CTTGCGTGATCCAATATCAGCATGTTCTTAATTCTGTCAATGCCATGCTAGTAATTTATTTATGGATTAAATTAGTCAAAAATTGCATATTTACTCAGCATGGGCACGGGAAGCAGCACCGTGGGCGGGGAGACCGACGACTGGCACGAGAGTTCGGTGAAACCCCGCAAAAAAACAGAGATCGGTGAGGGGGATCAATCAGGGATGCGTACGTGCATACTGGAGACCGTGTAGCTGCCACTCCATCCTTTCTTTCAACTGCTCGGGTCAACGCCGGCACGCAGCCGTCTCTCGATGTTGCTGGTCCATGACGTTCGGATGTACAGCAGCCGGCTCGGCGACTTGCTCACAATCGCTAGAGATCGAGGGGGAAGAGATTTATAAGTGCAGATTGGTTTCTGAGTTGGTGAGTTGTACAAGAATACAACTATCATCTCGTGCGTGATAGCCGTCCCTTAGTAGTAGCTATAAATAGATTGTTTTCCTTTTTTTCATCAATCCAGACGGTGCGTTGTTTTTCCTTTTTTCATGGAGCCGGATATACAGACTTTGTTCTGCAGCGAATTTTTACCTTATATAACATGTTTGTAGATCTATTTGTAAATCTCAGCCGTCAATTTTTATGTTAACATAAATTTAATGGATATAAAAAGGTAACTTATGGAAAATTATGAAAACATCCGTCCTTTAATATTAGGTAAAAAAAAAAAGATATGCGGGTTGGCTTTGTTCATTGTGTAGTTTGATGCTCGGTAGAGCTATTTTGAGGTGTAAGAAGATGTGGACATACCGCAGATACTTGGGCTTTGATGCATACTCGTTTGCGATCTCTTGACCGAGGATTTTCCAAGTATGTGGCCTAAGAGCATGTATAGACGGACATCCCAAACCCTCTTTATATACCCGGGCATCCCGTCCGGTCATGAAAATCTGACATATACGGGCGCCTTAAACGGGCCTCAAACATTCGGGTTGACCGGCACCATTCATATCCAGCTTAAATATGAGGCGGATAAAGGGGCGCCCGAGCGCCCCCGGGCACACCCGCCACGTTGGACCCGGCCCATGCTGGCCCACCCAACCCCACATATATTCGTCCACATCCGCTCGCCGGACCAAACCCTAACTATTTCACTCCACTCCCCTCTATCACCCGAGCTCATCTTCGGCGGTCTCCGGCATGGCGGGGCAGTGAATCCGAGTCCTTCACCTCTAGATCTGTTGACCACGAGCTAATCCCACGTGGCCCCGAGGTGGAGTTGGCCATCCGGCTTGTGCTCCGCCTCTCCCGGGAGGTGGCCCGTGCACGGGAGCGCTCAGACTCTTTCCGTCTGGAAACCATTGCGTCCGCCCAAATGGCACATGGATCTGACGGTAGGACAGTCGTCGCTGGCTCACAGGAGGCCTTGGAGTCTGTCTGGCGTCCGAACACGGTGGCGGATGCGCAACCTCTTCGTTGGCGCGCCGAGCATCGGGACGCACCATGGGCCTCGTCTGACAAGAACATGGCGCGGCGCGCCCGGTGTGCGAGGCAGCGGGCACGGGACGTGACTGCATCCTTGGTGGCGGTGGACGTCGGCGAGGCGGGGTCGCATTCTCCGGCACCCCGTATGGTGCGCCAGTCCGGGCGTCGCAGCCGCATCAAGGTGGATGTCGGCTCATCCCTGGATGGATCCATCGTCGATTTGACATCCGCCGGCACCTTTAGGCTTCCGGGCTCCGATGAGGAAGATTAGAGAATGGGAGACGGTGGTGTCTTGACACTACTAGGAAAATGCTTATACATAGAAGTTTAGCAGCATCGTTTGTTTGGGCTCCCACGCTACTGGTAATTTCTTGTAGCACTGGGTACAAAGCCCGCTACTAGTATGGCCTAGCAGTAGCGTTGGTTAGCACGGGCCGCACTACTGTTAGGTGGGCCGCAGGACCAAAACGGCAGCCCACTTAGCTGTACATGGGCTGTCCACCGGCGCTACATCTAGTGAGCTTGGCAGTAGTGCCAGCCCGTACGCAGTGCTAGTACTACACCAAAAGAAGACCCCGCGGCCCCCGCACCCGTCGTCGCCGCGGTTAGGGTTCCTCCCCAAGCCACCGCGCGCCACCTCCTACCGCCGCAGGTAATGCTCCTCCCCCCTTCGCTGCTCCTCCTCCCTCTCGCCACCCCGATCTGTCGCCGCCCGCGCGCTCTCGCCGGCTGCCTCCCCACTCCCCCTGCTGCCCCACTATCCCGACCGCCCCCAACTCCACCGCCGCCCCCACTCCGGCCGGCTTGGGTCCTCACTGCCCCACTATCCAGCCCCTGAGTCTCGATGCTCGAGTCCGATGACGAGAGAGACGTTGAGAGCCCCGCTGCTCTAGTGTAGTATAGTGTAGGCTACCGATGCTCTAGCTCTGCTTTGGTTGTGGTATTTGTGTTCCTCACAGTAGTTGTTTTTTGATGCTATATTGAAGTTGGTGTACCACTGTTTTTTGATTGGGTTAATTCTAGCATCTCTAGATCCTACTGTTAGTATCACATATAAACCTGAATATATTCAGTTTGGCTTGGGTTGAGATATCTTGTGGTTAAGTTTAGGTTAGGTGGCATAACACATTTGTGTGGTTTGGTCTGGTTTAGTTTTCTTAAATTTCTCATGTGGGTTCAGGTTCGGTATGGTTAAGTTACCCAACCATTGCCAGATTTAATCACATAGGATCCTCATGAAATCTGTTGCTGACCTCATATCATCTTATATGTTATTGGATCTTATGATTATAATTGTCCATCATATGGTAGTTCTTGTTATATGTAATGTCCTCACACTGCAGAATCTAATAAGTTTTGAAATTTTGTTTAATTTTTTATATGCACAAGGTAAACAACAAAGATTGAAAACAGTAGCATTGTAGTTCTTGTTATATGTAATGTCTCACATTGCAGTTCTCATTAGCCTTTGTGACTAGATATTTTTGTCGCTTGTACGACCTGTTGCAACTTGCAAGTGTTGATGGTTTTTATGTAAATATAAAAGCTGGACGGAAGCATGTGCATGCTGTTAATTTTAGTTACTAAACCTGAATATTCTGTTTTCTGATTAAGATCGATGCATTGAGAACTTTATGTTACTAATTTTCTTTCCTGTGAAGTGGATCGTTCATCCTTGCTCATATTTCTTTTGGAAAATGGCGCCACCACCACCACCATGTCGACTGTGCAAGTCAAGGTGCGCTAGCAGCCTTGCAACTGGCACATTGTTTGGCATCTACTTCCAGCCGAGTTTTCTTCATGCGGCGGTAACAACTTATATGTAACTTGTAACGACTATTTTGTTTTTAGTGTTATTGGCATTAATGCATTGTATATATATCATTTTGCTTTTTTACACAGATCATCCCATGCAATATGAGGTTGAAATTCAACAAGCAGACCGGAGACACTATGACCTTTGAGGCTCCTGAGGGCCCCTACACTATGGAGGTGGAGAAAGGACGAAATATGTGGCAAATTGGAGGAGATGGATGGGTCCGTTTCCTCGCCCACATGGGTATCACTGGTGGTGAGTTGATCAGCTTCTCCTTTAGAGCAGAAAGACCCAAGCTGGTTATCATTTATGTCAACACGGAGGAAGATGATGAGGATGGTGAGGACCCACTTGATGAAGCCATATATGCTCAAAGAATGAGGCTGAGCGAGCACTAGTAGAAAAAGGCCCATTTGTCCCGGTTCCAGAGGGCCTTTAGTCCCGGTTCTAAAGGCCCCCCCTTTAGTCCCGGTTCTGTTACGAACCGGGACTAAAGGCCCTCCATGTGGCCGCTGTCTGGAGCTCCACCTTTGGTAACACCAACCGGGACTCCAGGAAATTTTACGATTTTTTTAATTTTTTAAATTTTTCCCGATTTTCAAATTTCAAAATTATTTTTACAATTTAATATCTAATCACCCTCATCACTGCTCAATTTAACCTCTAATCTCTAATCACCCCTCATAATTCCAAATCATCTAACTTCCCGACCGGTCACCCATCCTCTCACTTCTCCAGCCTGAGCAAACTTAACTTCCGGGTTCTATTCCCCTCGTTTCCAAGTCTGCACTTGTTGTTTTCCTGCCAATAGTAAGATGTCAATCCTATTAACCTCCAGGAGTTTAGCTTGAGCATGAAGTCACACGTTTCATTATTTAAGTTTGAAACTATTATTCTAAAAAACAATAATTATTTAGTAACACTAATATTTCTTGAATAAGTAGTTTGACCATTGTTTGACCATAGTTTGACCAGATTTGACCAAAATTCAAAAAACTGAAATAATTATTTAGTAATACTAATATTCTTGAATAATTATTTAGTAACACTAATACTTTTTGAATAAGTAGTTTGACCATAGTTTGACCAGATTTAACCAAAATTCAAAAAAACTGAAATTTGAGCATAATTTTTTTTTCTTTTAGAATCTGAGGATTCTAAGAATTTGCAAAACAGCCTACGGCAGTCAAAATCGGATGCAAAAGTTATAACCGTTTTACTTTTTCATAACACTTTTTGGCAAAACATGTCCAAATTTAAGTTTTTTAATTTTCCTAACTAGTAGAAGTAGTAATATAACTACATCTCGAAGGATTTTATATTTTGAAGTTTTTATCATTTTCTTTTGTTTTTTTTCAAAACTGAAATGGCGATACACCGGGGGGGGGGGGTAGAATTTGAGACACAAACCCCTTTAGTCCCGGTTTGAGACACGAACCGGGACTAAAGGGAATCACACCCTTTAGTCCCGGTTCGTGTCTAAAACCGGGACTAAAGGTCTAATCTTTAGTCCCGGTTTGAGATAGGAACCGGGACTAAAGGGCATCACACCCTTTAGTCCCGGTTCGTGTCTCAAACCGAGACTAAATGTCTCATTTGAACCGGGACTAATGCCTTTTGAAGGAAATATGCCCTAGAGGCAATAATAAAATTATTATTTATATTTCCTCATATCATGATAAATGTTTATTATTCATGCTAGAATCTTATCTTAGAATTACTAATTGGATGCACCATACGAAGCTTCACGGTAATCCTCATAAACTAAGCAAATTGTCCGTTCGATCTCGAGATTAATTATCTACAGCCGTCGGATGAGGTGCCTTAATTAGGAGTCCTAGGATGTTGTCCCACATGCACTTATTTATCTTTATTTAAGAAATATAAACCAAGCCAATACGTATTGCCGGTTCAACTCTACCATGTTTATACAGAAAAAAAAACTTCCTTTGAAGATTCGTTAGCTCAACGTTTCCTGCTCCATCTGTGTCAAAAAAAAAAAAACGTTTCCTGCTCCATCAACGCAGCGAAGCATCCTCGAGGAAACCCTAGCGCCGTTTTTCTAACCATGGCCTAAAATTTCAAGTTCCATGCATACAAGGCGGCCTTGCACTGGATGGCTTTGACACACATCTACACCATGGACTGGATGGCCTCCAGCCGATAGTACGTGATGGCTTATCCCACGGAGGCATGCATGGAAACTTGACGCAGGCCTCAAACTAGACGATGTTGACGCACGCGTATACCAACAGGACTGGACACGCTGGTCGGTAACGCCGGGCTCGGCGGTGGATGCATGGAAGGACGTGATGCAGGACTGCATGCTGGCGACATGCCGGGCCGGGCGGGGGGACGATACACCGGCCAGCACACCTGCGTCAGCAAGGGCGAGACCATGGGTGCACGCTGTCCTCGGCCTTAGACAAGCTCCATGTAGACAACAAGGCCCAAACAACAAAAGCGATGGTGGCCCTGATCACTTAAAACAAATTGGTATTAACCCAGGAATTTTCACACTTCATTTTCAGAATAAATAGTTTCATAATCCGGGGCAACATGTCTATGTGTTATTAGAGATAAATATGTAGGTCGTGCGCATCCTACTGATGCAAAGGTCACCCAGCAATAGAACATTCCTTTAAAACAAAGATGGATGCGACACTTCGAGAATGGTAGCTTCTTCTTTTGAGAGATTGTGTCATTTTGTTCTGCAGTTGGCAAAGACTTTGATGGTTGTACGCTATACATGCACTAGCTGATTCATATGTACACATACAAGGTTGTTGGTTAATTTATTCAAAACGTGCTTCAACCATGTCATACATTTTTCACGAGTGAGAAGATCTGGTCAATTTAATTTGGCCAGGGTTTCTTCAATCTTTGAATTTGAAGTTTCTTTTCGTCGTATATAATGAAAGTTCTACCTCAAATTCAGATTAAAAAAGTGGGTTATTTGTAGGAAACTGCTATACTTTAGTTCTGTCATCGAGGTGTCATAACTATTAATTTATTCATAGTTTATATAGAAAAGCTCATATATTTCTATGCTGCTATAGGACATGTATCTTATCTTACATATATTTACTATTCCACATATATAGGATATGTGAACCCATGCATTATTTTAGTGACGACGGAACTGAATTGTATAAGATTTGTTCGTCCACCAAATTTTACGGAACTTATAGGATTTTGATTTCCTGTCAAAACAATATTGAACAGATATACAATCTAATTGGATGAAGGCATCTAACTCCTACCTTTTATGTCTAATAAATAAATAAAAATTTACATACATATTTGACTACATACACATCAAAAATATGTTTATTATTTTCCTACACGACTAATTTAAATAAACTTTCTCATCCAATAATATTGTGCTAGCCCGTCCGGGTGCACGGGCTGACGACTAGTTGTATTAACCGGAAACTTAGTACATGTGTGAATACATAGACAAACAGGATGTCACTAGTATGCCTCTACTTGACTAGCTCGTTAATCAAAGATGGTTAAGTTTCCTAGCCATAGACATGAGTTGTCATTTGATGAACGTGATCACATCATTAGAGAATGGTGTGATTGACTTGACCCATCCGTTAGCTTAGCACTATGATCGTTTAGTTTATTGCTATTGCTTTCTTCATAACTTATACAAGTTCCTATGACTATGAGATTATGCAACTCCCGTGTACTGGAGGAACACTTAGTGTGCTATCAAATGTCACAACGTAACCGGGTGATTATAAAGATGCTCTACAGGTGTTTCCGATGGTGTTTGTTGAGTTGGCATAGATCGAGATTAGGATTTGTCACTCCGATTGTCGGAGAGGTATCTCTGGGCCCTCTCGGTAATGCACATCACTATAAGCCTTGCAAGCAATGTGACTAATGAGTTAGTTGCGGGATGTTGCATTACGGAACGAGTAAAGAGACTTGCCGGTAACGAGATTGAACTAGGTATGATGATACCGACGATTGAATCTCGGTCAAGTAACATACCGATGATAAAGGGAACAACGTATGTTGTTATGCGTTTTGACCGATAAAGATCTTCGTAGAATATTTAGGAACCAATATGAGCATCCAGGTTCTGCTATTGGTTATTGACCAGAGATGAGTCTCGGTCATGTCTACATAATTCTCGAACCCGTAGGGTCCGCACACTTAACGTTCGATGACGATCGGTATAATGAGTTTATGTGTTTTGTGTTACCGAAGGTAGTTCGGAGTCCCGGATGTGATCACGGACATGACGAGGAGTCTCGAAATGGTCAAGACATGAAGATTAATATATTGGAAGGTTATGTTTTGACACCGGAATGGTTTCGAATGAGTTCGGGCATTTTCCGAAGTACCGGGGTGGGGGGGGGGGCGGTTACCGGAAACCCCCGGGTGCTTAATGGGCCTACATGGACATTAGTGGAAGAGAGAGGAGGCGGCCAAGAGGAGGGGCACGCCCCGCAAGCCCAATCCGAATTGGGGAGGGGGACCGGCCCCCCTTTCTGTAGCGACCAGACCTCAAACAGTCTCGTCTCTGTGCATCAGTGTCATCCCTGGATCGATAATGTTGAGACGCACAGTACTTGAGGATTTATAACAGAGTTTCAATCGCACACTTATTACATCGAATGTCTCAAAAGAGAGCTTATTACAATAATATGGCTTAAGGCCATCTAAAAACAATAACAGCGGAAGGCTTGGAAGATAAAGTGAGTCCATCAACTCCAACGGCATAGCTGAGTGAACGACAACGACCTATGGCACCTTACTCGTCGTCTGAAAAGTCTGCAACATGAAATGTTGCAGCCCGAAACGGGTCAGCACCTGGAATATGCTGGCAATGTAACACACAGAGTAATGAACAGAATATATGCTATCACTACATGCATATATGGCTGGTGGAAAACTCTATAGTTATAGTTTTGCATAAAGCCAATTTTTCCCTACAACAAAGGAATAAATTTTATTTAACTATCATGGTGGTTGATAAACATTGAGAAGGTTCCTCCAACTCAGTCCCAATTAAGCATCATCATTAACCCAATCAAATTATTTAGAGTGATGAGATCAACATGATAATCCATGAACCAGATACTCAAGATGTCCATAACCGGGGACACGGTTAACCATGATTAGTTTATACACTCTGCAGAGGTTTGCGCACTTTTCCCCACAAGACTCGAACACATCCATGATCGGAGATTCGAGACATAGTCTTTCTAAAGCATTAACTCTCTACTCTGAGTAGACAGTACCACCTACAACCCACTACATCTGCTAGTCTACCTCTTCAAGAGCTTCACGCAACTTACTCAACTACGCCAGAGCCCATATTGGCTTGTGGCTGCACACGGAAATTTCCAGCATGAATAATCTTATGATCCCTTTGAGCCTGGGTGGCGAACCGTAGGATGATCACACGGTTACTCCGGGATATCCTAGAACAACACTGGATTCTCCAGGTGCCCTGACAGCCACTGGGTACTCCAGGGTGCCTCAACCAATCCACCCAGATGTGTATTTAAGTAGCCACCTTAAGTTAACCATTAATTAACAATACTCACATCTGTCATGGATACACTCACCCAATCCACCTCTACGAGCATAGCATAGCAATATAAGCATAACATAGAAGTAACTCCCAAAGGTTTGATAATAAACAGGACAATAGGTTCTACCTCATCATCTACTTCCCAAACCCACATGTTATACAGATCCTAACCATGCAATGTTTGAGGGTTGATCTAATGCATAAAAACTGGGTAATAAAGAGGTATGATCAAAGTGTTACTTGCCTTGCTGATGATCCACAAAACCTAGAGACTCGTAGTAGCACGCTTCGCACTTCGGGTACTCTATCGCAAACAAACAGTAACATACATAAGCACTCAAACTAGAAGCACAGGTAAAACTCAAATGGAAGATCTAAGCAGACAGTTCAACTGAAGAACTCCGGTTTGCTAAAAGAATCAAATCAGACGGAGCAACGAAACTCAAACTACGAAAGAAACAAGATTCGTTTACTAACCTGGACGAAAGTCAAATTTTACAGTACCAAAATCTTGTTCAAGTTAGTTAAACAGAAATAGGGCTTCGAGACGAAGATCTAGGCGCTTGAATCACCTGATTCGGATAAAGGAGCGAAAAGATAAAGTAAAACAAAGATCAGGGCAGAAATCGCGATCGAAAATAATCGCGGAAAAACCCTGGAAAAAGAAAACAGGACGAACAGGCTAACGAACGAACGTTCGCTGTCTGCGGCTAACGGACGAACAGCGTTCGTTAAAACGAACGTACGGACGAACGTCCGCTATTTAACTAAACCGAAAAAACACGAACCGATAAAAAAATAAACCTAGGGTTTCTAAAAAACCGATCGGTTTTTCCTAAGAAAACCGGCGGCGGCGGCTATACCTCCGGCAAGGTCGGGCTCGGCGGCGGGCGAGGCGACGGGGTGACGGCGGCGTCGCTGGGCTGCGCGGCGTCGCGGATCGGCGGCGGCGGCGGTGGATCGAGGCGGTGGCGCGACAGCGGGGCTAGGGTTTCGGCGGGCGGGCTGGCGGGGCGGCTTATAAGGCCTCGCCGGGTCGGAGTCCTAGCCGGACACGGCCCGGTGAGGTCGGTAACTTTTTTTAAATAATCCTGACACAGAAAAACTAATAAAAGAAATACTAAATGGACTCCAAAAATCCTAAAATAAATTTTTGCGGTCCTCGAATAATATTGCGGACAAAGTGAACATTTATTTGGGCCTCTAATGCAATTTTGAAAAATGCTTTTTTTCCTAATGCAAATAAAATAGGAATAAAACTCCGAATAAAATTCTTATTTGATTTTAATATTTTTCCTCCAATATTTATTTATTTTGGGGAAGTCATTTTATCCCCTCTCCTTTATTTTCATATTGGGAATATTCGAAGAGAATAAATAATTAAAACCAAATGATCCCGTTTTCAAAATTTGAGAAAAACTCAAATTTGAAAATAACGAAATCCCCAACTCTCTCCGTGGGTCCTTGAGTTGCTTAGAATTTCTAGGATCAACCAAAATGCAATAAAATATGCTATGCAAAGATGATCCAATGTATAACATTCCAAATTGCAAATGATGTTACAAACCTACCCCCCTTAAGATGAATCACGCCCTCGAGATTCGGGTTGGCTAGAAAATAGGTGCGGGTGGTCCTTCCGTAGGTCTTCCTCTCATTCCCAGGTGACTTCATCCTCGGTATGGTGGATCCACTGAACTTTGCAGAACTTGATAACCTTGCTGCGGGTGACTCGGCTGGTAAACTCGAGAATCTTCACTGGTTTCTCCTCGTAGGTCAAATCGCTATCCAACTGAATTGCTTCCAGTGGCACTGTATCTCTCAGAGGTATATCAGCCATCTCTGCGTGGCACTTCTTCAACTGGGAAACGTGAAACACATTGTGAACTCCTGATAATCCTTCTGGTAATTCTAGCTTGTAAGCAACTTCTCCCATACGCTCCAAAACTTTGTATGGTCCCACAAAACGTGGTGCTAACTTTCCCTTAACTCCAAAACGCTTAACAACTCGAAGTGGGGACACATGAAGATACACTCTGTCTCTGACTTCATAAACTGTCTCTTTGCGCTTAGAATCCGCATAACTCTTCTGCCTGGACTCGGCTACCTTGAGTCTATCGCGAATCAACTTAACCTTCTCTTCAGACTCCTTAAACAAATCTGGTCCAAACAACTGACGGTCTCCAACTTCATCCCACAACAACGGTGTCCTGCACCTCCTTCCGTACAAGGCTTCGAAAGGGGCCATCTTCAAACTGGCTTGATAACTGTTGTTGTAAGAGAACTCTGCATATGGCACATTGTCGTCCCAACTAGATCCATAATCTAGCGCACAAGCTCTCAACATGTCCTCCAAAATCTGATTGACTCTCTCAGTCAGTCCATCTGTCTGTGGATGAAAGGTTGTACTGAACTCTAGCCTGGTACCCAAAGTTTTGTGCAACTGATTCCAGAACTTTGAGGTAAATTGGGTTCCTCTATCTGATACAATGGTCCTCGGAACTCCATGCATACATACGATCCTGGTCATGTATATCTTTGCCAACTTAGCACTGGTGTAAGTGGTCTTCACTGGGATGAAATGAGCTACCTTCGTCAACCGATCGACTACAACCCATATCGAGTCATAGCCTGAACGAGTCCCAGGCAATCCCATGATAAAATCCATGCCTAGCTTATCCCACTTCCATTCGGGTATCGGCAATGGCTGTAGCAATCCTGCTGGCTTCTGATGCTCTGCCTTCACTCTTTGACATACATCACATACCGCTACATACTCGGCAGTATCTTTATTCATTCCGGTCCACCAGAAACTGTCCTTCAAATCCAGATACATCTTGGTATTTCCTGGGTGAATCAAATACGGCGAATCATGGGCCTCCTACAAAATCAACTTCCTGATCTCCGGGTCATTACGCACATATACGCGATCTTCAAACCATAAAGTATCATGCTCATCCTCACGAAATCCTTTAGCCTTTCTTTTGCTCATCCTTTCCTTTATCTCGGCAATCTCCTTGTCAATCTTCTAAGCTTCTCTGATCTTATCCATCAAGGTAGACTGAATTTCCAATGCTGCTACATAGCCTCTCGAGACTATCTCCAAACATAGCTCGCGAAGATCCTCGGCTAATTCCTTGGGTAATCCTCCGGTCATGAGTGTATTGACATGACTCTTGCGACTCAATGCATCGGCTACTACGTTAGCCTTTCTGGGATGATAGTGCAACTTCATATCATAATCCTTAATGAGCTCCAACCATCTCCTTTTCCTGAGATTCAACTCCTTCTGCGTGAAGATATACTTCAAACTCTTGTGATCCATGTACACCTCACAATGGTTTCCGATGAGAACATGTCTCCAGGTCTTCAACGCATGCACTACGGCTGCTACCTCCAAATCGTGTGTAGCATAATTTAGCTCATGAGGTTTAAGCTGTCGGGAGGCATATGAAACAACTCTTCCCTCCTGCATAAGCACTGCTCCAAGTCCTCGACAAGAAGCATCGCAATACACTTGATAATCCTTGCGTTGATCTAGCAGAATCAACACTGGGGCTGTAACCAACCATTTCTTCAACTCTTGAAAATTGGCCTCACAATCCTCAGTCCATTTGAACTTGGTATCCTTCTTCAACAACTCCGTCATGGGCTTTGCAATCTTAGAAAAATTCTCAATGAACCTTCTGTAGTATCCTGCGAGTCCAAGAAAACTCCGGATCTCTCCAACAGACGTGGGTGATTCCCATTTAGTCACAGTGACAACCTTGGTGGGGTCTACTGCTATTCCTTCTCCGAATATAACATGTCCGAGGAATCCAACTTCCTTCAACCAAAACTCACATTTGCTAAACTTTGCATATAACTGATGTTCCCTGAGCTTCTCGAGAACCAAACGCAAATGCTCCTTATGCTCCTCTTCATCCTTCGAGTAGACCAATATATCATCAATGAACACTACTACGAACTTATCCAAAAACTCCATAAACACCTTGTTCATCATGTTCAGGAAATATGCAGGTGCGTTAGTCAGACCAAATGACATAATGGTATACTCATATAGCCCGTACCTTGTGGTAAAAGTTGCCTTAGGTATATCCTGCTCTCGAATCTTCAGCTGGTGGTATCCTGATCGCAGATCGATCTTGGAAAATACTTTAGCACCTTGCAACTGGTCAAAAAAATCATTGATCATCGGCTGTGGGTACTTTTTCTTGATCGTCACTTCATTCAACCCACGATAATCAACAACCATCCTCAATGTTCCAACCTTCTTCTCCACTAGAAGTACTGGTGATCCCCAAGGTGACGAACTTGGGCGAATATAGCCTTTATCCAGTAACTCCTTAATCTGCTTCTTAATTTCCTTCAAATCCTTTGCGGGCATCGGATACGATCTCTTAGATATTGGCCCTGTGCCTGGCAAAAGATCAATCAAAAACTCAATGTCTCTATCCGGTGGCATGCCTAATATTAGATCCAGTCCTTGTGATTCCAATACTATTAGGTCTGAGGGAAACACGTAGTTACCAATCCTTAATGGTAACCGATCACACCATAGGCTAGCCATATATTCTGCTCCTGGCGAGGTTACTAACATGGGTGACCTAAGGGCTTGGGTTGGCAGGTTATACTTATCCACAAATCCCCTTGATATGCACGAATGCGATGCACCAGTATCAAAAAGAACGATTGCAGTAAATGACTTAACCAAAAACTTACCTATAACTGCATCGGGTTGCGCTTCAACCTCCTCCACGCTAACGTGGTTCACTTATCCCCTGTTGAAAGGGTTGGGCTTCTTCCCAGAGCTTCCATTGCCATTTCCATTCTTTGCTTCAGAACACTCCGTGGCATAATGTCCATTCTTCCCGCACTTGAAACAAGTAATGTCACTTAGATTCTTCTTGGCGGGCGTTGCTGGGTTTGAACGGTTCTGGCCGTTGCTTCCTCCATTCCCATTCTTGGGTCCACTATGGTTGTGCGAACTTCCTCCATTGGAATTATGGCTTCCATGGTTATGGTGAATGTGTCCTCCCGAGTTCGGGGTGAAACGGGGCCTCTGCTGATCTCCTGAATTGTACTTCCCTTGTCCATACTTCCTCTTGCGGTTGTCAATCTACTGCTGCGTCCCTTCAATCATGAGAGCTCTATCTACAAATTCCTTGTAATTGTTGAATATTGCCACCATCAACTACATGCTCAGCTCATCATTCAGTCCTTCCAGGATCTTCTCCTACTTAGCGGCATCTGTAGCTACGTTATCAGGGGCATAACATGCTAACTTACTAAAATCATCCACATACTGGCCCACCATGCATCCTCCTTGGCGCAAGTTGCGAAACTCACGCTTCTTCATGGCCATAGCTCCTGCTGAAACATGGGCAGTGCGGAAAGCCTGCTGAAACTGATCCCATGTAACAGTGTTAATGGGATAAGTGGCTGTGAAATTCTCCCGCCATGATGCTGCGGGTCCATCAAGCTAATGTGCGGCAAAATGCACTCTCTCCGCATCTGTGCATCCTGCAGTGGTCAACTCCCTTCCAATCTTGCGGAGCCAATCATCTGCAACAATCGGCTCGGTGCTACTAGAGAACACCGGCGGATTCAGGCTTAGGAAACGGGATAAGTGATCAACAGGTGGTGGTGGTGGGTTGTTGTTGTTGTTGTTGTTGTTGTTCCCTTGGTTCTGATTCTGAACTAGTAGCTGAATCAGGGTATTCTGTTGCTGGATCAACTGATTGAGCTCCGGTGGGAAAGCAAATCCATTGTCACGTCTCGGAGGCATCTGATGGGTTTAGAAAAGGTGAGAATACAGAATAGAATGAGGTCTAGAGGGAAAACACTACCCATATGCACATGAGATAAACACAATCATATCACTTCAATCAATTCAAACAAGGGCATACAATCGGTCTAACTATCGTTACAAAAGTGCTCGGACTATACTATATACATGGGGGAATACTACTACTAATATGGTGGTCAACTAGAAGTTTTTAATCGGTAGAAGATTCCATGATATCCGCTCTAACTTCATCAACATAGTCATCATCGCTATCATCGGGGTCCGAGTCGGTGTCGTCGATGATGATGTAGTCCTCCGAGCGAATGTCCATGGAATCGTCGTCATCTCCTCCTGGCGCGGGGTCTCCCATGAATACTCCTAGCTTCCTTGTTAGATCGTCATTCTTCTCCACGAGTATCGTCATTTCCTCCTCATATCCATCACGTGTAGACTTGAGTTCTTCCTCCAGCTCCGTGATCCTGATCATTGCTTTCTTCAGATCTATCATGCCTGCGCACATCTGGTTCTCCTGGCGACGAATGTGCTGGTTTAACTCCTGGATGAAAGCTGCAATGGACCTATCCCTCCTGGTGCTAATCGTCTCCCATTGCTCATCTTAGCGCCCACAAATCTAGTATATAGTATCCTTGAGATCCTTGTGGTAAACTTCTCCAATGCGTCCCATGGTGATGTGGGCTGCCATGCTCTTTCCTAGACTCCAGGTTGGTGCATCAAAGGAAAATTCTATGGGCTCAGTGAATGGCATGAACGTCCTTCCTGGAACTTGAACTCGAATCATCCAACGCTCCTCTTCTGGTAAAGTGGCGATGTAGGTCCCAGTGAAGCTTGGTATTCCAATGTTCAGGTACCTAGTAACTTCCTTCAAGTGTCGTCCAAAAGGAGTGTCTTCATCCGGTTGTGTAAACTTGTTCCTTGCATCCGCCATCCTATAGAGTAGAAAAGAGGAGAGGAGTCGGAAATGAGAAGAGAGTAGTGATCTAGGATTTTAGCTTAGTGGTCGTGTCCTACAGTCAGCGTGTGCTCTGATACCATCTTGTAGCGACCAGACCTCAAACAGTCTAGTCTCTGTGCATCAGTGTCATCCCTGGATCGGTAATGCTGACAAGCACTGTACTTGAGGATTTATAACAGAGTTTCAATCACACACTTATTACATCGAATGTGTCAATTGATAACTTAGTACAATAATATGGCTTAAGGGCATCTAAAAACGATAACAACGGAAGGCTTGTAAGATAAAGTGAGTCCATCAACTCCAACGACATAGTTGAGTGAACGACAACGACCTATGGCACCTTACTCGTCATCTGAAAAGTCTGCAACATGAAATGGTGCAGCCCGAAATGGGTCAGCACATGGAATATGCTGGCAATGTAACACACAGAGTAATGAACAGAATAAATGCTATCAGTACATGCATATATGGCTGGTGAAAAGCTCTATGGTTATAGTTTTGCATAAAGCCAATTTTTCCCTACAACAAAGGAATAAATTTTATTTAACTATCATGGTGGTTGATAAACATTGAGAAGGTTCCTCCAACTCAATCCCAATTAAGCATCATCATTAACCCAATCAAATTAATTTAGAGTGATGAGATCAACATGATAATCCAAGAACCAGATACTCAAGATGTCCATAACCGGGGACACGGCTAACCATGATTAGTTTATACACTCTGCAGAGGTTTGCGCACTTTTCCCCACAAGACTCGAACACATCCATGATCGGAGATTCAAGACATAGTCTTTCTGAAGCATTAACTCTCTACTCTGGGTAGATAGTACCACCTACAACCCACTACATCTGTTAGTCTACCTCTTCAAGAGCTTCACGCAACTTACTCAACTACGCCAGAGCCCATATTGGCTTGTGGCTACACACGGAAGTTTCCAGCATGAATAATCTTATGATCCCTTTGAGCCTAGGTGGCGAACCATAGGATGACACTGGATTCTCCAGGTGCCTTGACAACCACCGGGTACTCCAGGGTGCCTCAACCAATCCACCCAGATCTGTATTTATGTAGCCACCTTAAGTTAACCATTAATTAACAATACTCACATCTGTCATGGATACACTCACCCAATCCACGTCTACGAGCATAGCATAGCAATATAAGCATAACGTAGAAGTAACTCCCAAAGGTTTGATAATAAACAGGACAATAGGTTCTACCTCATCATCTACTTCCCAAACCCACATGTTATACAGATCCTAACCATGCAATGTTTGAGGGTTGATCTAATGCATAAAAACTGGGTAATAAAGAGGTATGATCAAAGTGTTACTTGCCTTGCTGATGATCCACAAAACCTAGAGACTCGTAGTAGCACGCTTCGCACTCCGGGTACTCTATCGCAAACAAACAGTAACATACATAAGCACTCAAACTACGCCAGAGCCCATATTGGCTTGTGGCTGCACACGGAAATTTCCAGCATGAATAATCTTATGATCCCTTTGAGCCTGGGTGGCGAACCGTAGGATGATCACACGGTTACTCCAGGATATCCTAGAACAACACTGGATTCTCCAGGTGCCCTGACAGCCACTGGGTACTCCAGGGTGCCTCAACCAATCCACCAGATGTGTATTTAAGTAGCCACCTTAAGTTAACCATTAATTAACAATACTCACATCTGTCATGGATACACTCACCCAATCCACGTCTACGAGCATAACATAGCAATATAAGCATATCGTAGAAGTAACTCCCAAAGGTTTGAGAATAAAGAGGACAATAGGTTCTACCTCATCATCTACTTCCCAAACCCACATGTTATACAGATCCTAACCACGCAATGTTTGAGGGTTGATCTAATGCATAAAAACTGGGTAATAAAGAGGTATGATCAAAGTGTTACTTGCCTTGCTGATGATCGACAAAACCTAGAGACTCGTAGTAGCAAGCTTCGCACACCGGGTACTCTATCGCAAACAAACATAACATACATAAGCACTCAAACTAGAAGCACAGGTAAAACTCAAATAAAGGAAATAACTAGAAAGTTCAACTGAAGAACTCCGGTTTGCAAAAAGAATAGAATCAGACGGAGCAAAGGAACTCAAACAACGAAAGAAACAAGATTCTTTTACTAATCTGGACTAAAGTCAAATTTTATAGTACCAAAATCTTGTCCAAGTTTGTTAAACGGAAAGAGGGCTTCGAGATGAAGATCTAGGCGCTTGAATCACCTGATTCGGATAAACGAGCAAAAAGATAACTAAAACGAAGATCAGGGCAGAAATCGCGATCGAAAATAATCGCGGAAAAACCCTGGAAAAAGAAAACGTGACGAACAGGCTAAAGAACGAACATTCGCTGTCTGCGGCTAACGGACGAACAACGTTCGTTAAAACGAACGTACGGACGAACATCCTCTATTTAACTAAACAGAAAAAACGAACCGATCAAAAAATAAAAATAAACCTAGGGTTTCTGAAAAAAATGATCGGGTTTTCCTAAGAAAACCGGCGGCGGCGGCGGCTATACCTCCGGCGAGGTCGGGCTTGGCGGCGGGGCGGTGGAACGGCGGCGGCGGCGGTGGCTCCTCCGGCGGCGGTCGGCGGCGGCGGGCGAGGCGACGGGGGGGGGGGGGGGGGGGGGCGCCATCGCGGGGCGACGCGGCGTTGCGGCGCGGCGCGTATCAGCGGCGGCGGCGCGGTGGCGGGGCTAGGGTTTCGGCGGGCGGGCTGGCGGGCTGGCGGGGGTGGCTTATAAGGCCTGGCCGGGTCGGAGTCCTAGCCAGACACGGCCCGGTTAGGTCGGTAACTTTTTTTTAAATAATCTTGACACAGAAAAACTAATAAAAGAAATACTAAACGGACTCAAAAATCCTGAAATAAATTTTGACGGTCCTCTAATAGTATTGCGGACAAGGTGAACATTTATTTGGGCCTCTAATGCAATTCTGAAAAACACATTTTTTCCTAATTCAAATAAAATAGCAATAAAACTCCGAATAAAATTCTAATTTGATTTTAATAATTTTCCTCCAATAATTATTTATTTTGGGGAAGTCATTTTATCCCCTGTCTTTTATTTTCATATTGGGAATATTCGAAGAGAAAAAATAATTGAAACCAAACGATCCTCTTTTCAAATTTGAGAAAAACTCAAATATGAAAATAACGAAATCCCCAACTCTCTCCATGGGTCCTTGAGTTGCTTAGAATTTCTAGGATGAACCAAAATGCAATAAAATATGCTATGCAAAGATGATCTAATGTATAACATTCCAAATTGAAAATTTGGGATGTTACACTTTCCTTCTTCTTCTCTTCGCCTTCCTTCCCCCTCCTAGATGGAATAGGAAAGGGGGGGCGGGGAAACCAACTCCTAGTAGGAGTAGGAATCCCCCCCTTGGGGGCGCACCATGAGGCCGGCCGGCCCCCTCCTCCCCTCCTTTATATACAGGGGAGGGGGCACCCCATAGACACACAAGTTGATTCTTAGCCGTGTGCGGTGCCCCCCCCACTTATTTCCACCTCGGTTATACTGTCATAGTGCTTAGGCGAAGCCCTGCGTCAGTAACTTCATCATCACCATCAACATGCCGTCGTGCTCACGAAACTCTCCCTCGAACTCAGCTGGATCTAGAAGTTCGAGGGACGTCACCGAGCTGAACGTGTGTAGATCGCGGAGGTGTCGTGCGTTCGGTACTTGATCGGTTGGATCGCGAAGACGTTCGACTACATCAACCGCGTTACATAACGCTTCCGCTTTCGGTATAGGAGGGTACATGGACACACTCTCCCCGCTCGTTGCTATGCTTCTCATAGATAGATCTTGCGTGATCGTAGATTTTTTTTGAAATACTATGTTCCCCAACACCTTTAGCCACTCGAACTGGGACTAATGCTCACATTAGTCCTGGTTAATGTGTATATTGAGCTGTGACCAAAGCCCTGTTTTCTACTAGTGGAGGAGGAGGTGTGCAACCCATGGGACATAATTCCGCCAGGTGCTGATTTTGTCGGGGTGCCATTCGTGACCCGGGTCACAAGTACCATGGTTGATCGGCATGTCATGGTATGTTATACCTACTGTAGTAATTTGAAGATATGCTTTATTATTATACTTACAAATGCAAATTATCCAATTATATGCTTAGTGAATCCGATGATATGCTTAGTGTAGAGTCCAATGATATGCCGTATGAAAGCTAGCCGATGATATGCTTTAGTGTAGAGTCCGATGACATGCTTAATTAATGTAGAGTCCAATGACATGCTTACTGTCCGATCGATGATATATATGCTTTAGTGTGTAGCTAGAGTCCAATGATATATATGGTTACTGTAGAATCCGATCGATGATACACTAGTAGAAAACAGGGCATTGGTCCAGGCCGGGTAAGCCCCTTAATCTCGGTTCACTCACGAGCCGGGACCCATGGGGGCATCGGTCCGGGTTCGTGAGGGCAGGGCGCCGGCCGGGCCTCGTGGGCCATTGGTCCCTATTCGTCTGACCCCTTTGGTCCCGGTTCCAGACACGAACCGGGACCAATGGGACTCGCTCCTGGCCCACAACCATTGGTCCCGGTTTGTGGCTGGAACCGGGACCAAATGGTGCCCTTTAGTCCCGGTTTTGGCCACAAACTGGGACTAAAGAGTGGCCTATATATACCCCCCACCGCTCACTACTCTGTTTTTTCCCGCCTATGCACATGAGGTGTGTGTTGCTCTTGGTCACCTCCTATGCACATGAGGTGTTCGATGAAATGCCCGAGCCACACTACTTAAGCTTTCTCCTCTCTAAGCTCGACCTCGAGGCTCCATTTTCCTCAAGATTTGTCTAGGTTAGGCTGTCCATCACGTCCCGTCCCTGTCCTCACCGCCGTCGATAGCCCGAGCCAATCTCGTCGCCGGCACCACCGTGGTGAGCCTCTTGTTCTTATCTTCTTTCTAAAAGAAAAAATGCCATTCATACCGAGGCTATGTATCATTATGCCATTGGATCAATTGTTACCTTAGTTGTGATTATGATCACATTTGTTGTTGCATTGAAATGTTTTACATAGTTTCAATGTATGGTTTAATTAGATGCTCTAGAGAGCTATATGTTGTTCAACGAGAACTATGTATGTACATTGGTTTTAATGTGATGACGAACTTCTATTAATTTGGTCACTTCTCTATTCATGATGTTCTGTAATGGTTTTTGACACGCTTAATTATATATAATGCACGCAGATGAACCAGCAATGGATGTACGGTAACAAACGCACCTCCAAGTACATTAAGGGCATGAATAATTTTCTCAGAGTGGCTGGGCAAACAAGCAGAATGGTTTTATGTGTTTTCCATGCCCTATATGTGGGAATACGAAGTCTTACTCTGACCGGAAAATCCTTCACACCCACCTACTTTATAATGGTTTCATGCCACACTATAATGTTTGGACCAAGCACGGAGAAAGAGGGGTTATGATCAAAGACAACAAAGAAGAAGAGGATGCTGACAACTATGTGCCTCCTGAGTACGGTGATGCTGAAACGGGGGAAGCTGAAGATCAAGAGGAACCATACGATGTGCCCGATGATGATCTTCGCCGGGTCATTGTTGATGCAAAGAGACAATGCGAAAGTGAAAAGGAGTAGTTGAAGTTTGATCCCATGTTAGAGGATCACAAAAAAGGGTTGTACCCAAATTGCGAAGATGGCAACACAAAGCTCGGTACCACACTGGAATTGCTGAAGTGGAAGGCGGACAATGGTGTATCTGGCAATGGATTTGAGAAGCTACTGAAAATATTGAAGATGAAACTTCCAAAGGATAACGATTTGCCCGACAGTACGTACGGAGCAAAGAAGGTTCTATGGCCTCTAGGACTGGAGGTGTAGAAGATACATGCATGCCCTAATGACTGCATCCTCTAGCGCGGTGTGTACGAGGATTTGAACGCATGCCCAGTATGCGGTGCATTGCGGTATAGGATCAGATGAGATGACCCTGGTGATGTTGAGGGCGAGCGGCCCGGGAAGAGGGTTCCTGCCAAGGTGATGTGGTATGCTCCTATAATACCACGGTTGAAACGTCTGTTCAGAAACAAAGAGCATGCCAAGTTGATGCGATGGCACAAGGAGGACCGTAAGAAAGACGGGATGTTGAGAGCACCCGCTGACCAGTCGCAGTGGAGAAAAATCAAGAGAAAGTGGGGGGACTTTGCAGGTGACGCAAGGAACATATGGTTTGGTTTAAGCGCGGATGGCATTAATCCTTTTGGGGAGCAGAGCAACAATCATAGCACCTTGCCCGTGACTCTATGTATCTATAACCTTCCTCCTTGGTTGTGCATGAAGCAGAAGTTCATTATGATGTCAGCTCTCATCCAAGGCCCTAAGCAACCCGGCAACGACATTGAGGTGTTCCAAAGGCCATTAGTGGAAGAACTTTTACAGCTGTGGAATGGAAAAGGTGTACGTGTGTGGGATGAGCAAGACCAGCAGGAATGTGACCTACATGCGTTGCTGTTTGTAACCATCAATGATTGGCCCGCTCTCAGTAACCTTTCAGGACAGACAAACAAGGGATACCATGCATGCACGCACTGTTTAGATGACACCGAAAGTATATATTTGGACAAATGCAGGAAGAATGTGTACCTAGGGCATCGCCGATTTCTTCCGACCAACCATCAATGTTGAAAGAAAGGCAAGCATTTCAAAGGCAAGGAAGATCACCGGAAGAAGCCGATCGTCCGTACCAGTGATCACATACTTGCTATGGTCAATGATTTACATGTAATCTTTGGAAAGGGTCCCGACGGACTATCTGTTCCGAATGACGCTGAGGGACACGCACCCATGTGGAAGAAGAAATCTATATTTTGGGACCTACCCTATTGGAAAGACCTAGAGGTCCGCTCTGCAATCGAGGTGATGCACGTGACGAAGAATCTTTGCGTGAACCTGCTAGGCTTCTTGGGCATGTATGGGAAGACTAAAGATACACCGGAGACACGGGAGGACCAGCAACGTGTGCACGAAAAAGACAGCGTGCCTCCAAAGTAGTATTATGGTCCTGCCAGCTACGCTCTTACCTACACTAAAAAAAAATACACTTCCGTGATGATACGTGTTTGTCACAGCAGGTGACTTTTTTGTCATGCATGTACATCCATGACGATTTTATGATAGAATCAAGATAGTCATACCTGTGCTGTCGTAGAAGTGTTCTATGACATTACCAAAATTATCATCACGGAAGTGTCCACTTCCATGACGATAAATCACATGTCACAAAGTGCTTTCGTCAAGGGTGACCGACACGTGGCATCCACCGTAACGGGTCGCCGTTAAGCTATCGGGTCCGGTTTTGGATCCGATAACCCGTCAATGGCCCGGACCAATGGGGATTTTCCACGTGTAAAATTCCGATTGGCCGGAGGAAGCATGTGTCAGCTCGTCAGTGGGTTAGATAGGCACCTATGATACGTCGACACGTGCGACGGCCCACCACTGACCCATTTAGCTTACAGAGGCCAGCCCGTTTTACTTGGTCAAAAGTTAGCAGGCTGGCCCATGAAAAGCCAGTCAACGGTCTCTTTGCAAATAGCCCATTTTACGACCAAGTAACTCATGGCCCGTTAGGGCCTACCCGAAATCGGCCCAACAACGTCATGTGGGCCATCGAATATAACACCAGCCCGTTTCACTTCCAGTTCATATATGGCCTGCAATGCCTTTCGGCCCATATGAGGCCTTTTTATCTTTAGGCCCTTTAGAGGCCCACGGTTACTCTAGCCCATAATGAACAATAAATTTCTTTGTACCCATTAATGGCCCATGATTCACATGGGCCGTTTCCAGCCCGTGTTAGCTTTTGGCCTACTGACGGCCCATATGTTCTTGGGCTCCTTTCCGGCCCTCGATTACTTCCGGCCCGTTGCTGGCCTGTTCCCCTAATGGGCCAAATTTGGCCCGTGGCAAGAGTCGGCCCGTTTGTGGCCTGTTAACCCGTTGCACCGTTTCCAGCTCATCCTATATTCTGGCCCACTAATGACCCGTTATGCCTGTGACGGAATTAAGACTTTCCTGTTGTCTGGCCTGTTAACGGCCCGTTACCGTGCTGGGCCGATACCAATTATGGCCGTTTACGACCCATGTAGACCTATTTATCCGACGGCCTGAGGCCCACTGATTCTACGACCCTGTTGGAGGCCCATTTATCGACAACCCGTAGGAGGCCCATGGATCCTACGACCTGTAGCAGGGTCATGGTTACCACGGTCCGTATATGGCCCATGGTTGTTGCGGCCACTAGCAAACCAGGGAAAAAGAAGACTAGGAAATAAATAAGCCTAAAACTAACGCTAGGCTATTAAGGCGATTGCACAGATTACATTGATATGTCTCCGTCGTATCTATAATTTTTGATTGTTCCATGCCAATATTATTCAACTTTCATATACTTTTGGCAACTTTTTATACTATTTTTTGGGACTAACATATTGATCCAGTGCCCAGTGCCAATTCCTGTTTGTTGCATGTTTTATGTTTCGCAGAAACCCAATATCAAATGGAGTCCAAACGGGATAAAAACGGACGGAGAATTATTTTGGAATATTTGTGATTTTTGGGAGGAAGAATTAATGCGAGACGGTGCCCGAGGTGGCCACGAGGGTGGCCCACGCCACCACTTTAAGTGGGCGCGGCCCCCACCCTCGTGGGCCCCTCGTAAGGTAGTTGATGCTCTACTTTGGCCGCAAGAAAGCTAATTTTTGGAAAAATATCTGGGCGAAGGTTTCAATCCAATCGGAGTTACGGATCTCTGGATATAAAAGAAAGGGTGCTAGGGCAGAATCCCAGAACGCAGAAACAGAGAGATTGATCCAATCTCGGAGGGGCTCTCGCCCCTCCCACGCCATGGGAGCCAAGGACCAGAGGGGAAACCCTTCTCCCATCTAGGGAGGAGGTCAAGGAAGAAGAAGAAGAAGGGGGGCTCTCTCCCCCTTGCTTCCGGCGGCGCCGAAACGCCGCCGGGGGCCATCATCATCACCACGATCTACACCAACACCTCCGGCATCTTCACTAACATCTGCATCACCTTCCCCCCTCTATCTACAGCGGTCCACTCTCCCGCAACCCGCTGTACCCTCTACTTGAACATGGTGCTTTATGCTTCATATTATTATCCAATGATGTGTTGCCATCCTATGATGTTTGAGTAGATTTTCGTTGTCCTATCGGTGATTGATGAATTGCTATGATTGATTTAATTTGCTTGTGGTTATGTTGCTGTACTTTGGTGCCCTTCATATGAGCGCGCGCGTGGATCACACCATAGGGTTAGTTGTATGTTGATAGGACTATGTATTGGAGGGCAAGAGTGACAGAAGCTTCAACCTAGATAGAAATTGATGCATACGGGATTGAAGGGGGACCAATATATCTTAATGCTATGGTTGGGTTTTACCTTAATGAACGTTAGTAGTTGCGGATGCTTGCCAATAGTTCCAATCATAAGTGCATAGAATTCCAAGTCAGGGATGACATGCTAGCAGTGGCCTCTCCCACATAAAACTTGCTATCGGTCTAGTAAAGTAGTCAATTGCTTAGGGACAATTTCACAACTCCTACCACCACTTTTCCACACTCGCTATATTTACTTTATTGCTTCTTTATCTAAACGGCCCCTAGTTTATATTTACGCGTTCTTTATTATCTTGCAAACCTATCCAACAACACCTACAAAGTACTTCTAGTTTCATACTTGTTCTAGGTAAAGCGAACACTAAGCGTGCGTAGAGTCGTATCAATGGCAGAGAATATTTGTTCTACCTTTAGCTCCTCGTTGGGTTCGACACTCTTACTTACCGAAAGAGGCTACAATTGATCCCGTATACTTGCGGGTTATCATACGTCCACTGGGCATCAAAGATCGCCACTAGTGCAAATATAGGGAACACCCTACACTATACAAAAACTGCCTGCTGTTTTCTTCAGCTAGTGGCTGCAAATTAGGAACAAATTTTGTATCGCTACAAAACAAATTACAACTATAAAACAAAAGGAAGGTTGGCATAAAAGTTAACAGTCTGGCAGATAAATGCACCACCAGAAGTGTTGGGGATATGACTACTGGATATGACCCGCCCAGGAGGGGCCGGGTTATCCTGATGGCGGTTCACCTAAGACAAAGCTCAAGAGTATGCTAATGATGGCGGTTCATGAAGGAGTCCTATTAGAGGGCCCAAATCGAGAAGCGGCTTAAGGCCCATGAGTATAAACCACCATGTATGTGTTACTTGTGTTATAAGGCATGTAAGATAAGTCACCGAGCCGGACACTTTGTATGAGCCAGCCGGGACTCTGTAGGCCGCAGGGCATCAACCCATGTATATAAGGGGACGACCCGGCAGCGGTTCAGAGGGAGAGAACAAATCGAAAGCCGGGCAAAGCATATTCGCTCCCTGGCAATCGAAACCCTAGCAATGCCACCTCAAACTGGATTAGGCTTTTACCTTCACCACAAGGGGCCGAACTAGTATAAACTCCTGGTGTCCTTTGTCCCATTTTAACCCCTTTAAGCTAACCTCGTCGCAATGGATCCACAACTAAGTCCTTCCATGAGGACATCTGCCGTGACACTTCCACGACAGTTGGCGCCCATCGTGGGGCCCGTGCACGGTGTTTTCGAGTTCTTGAAGGGCAGCTTCGAAGCGATCAAGGGATACACAGTGGGCCGGATGAACAAGAGTCGTCGCGGCAAGCTCTACATCAATGACGCAGGCTGGGGCCCTGAGGCCGGCTCAATTGAGTATGGGTACCGGGCCCCCTTCGGCGGAATCCATGTCTTCATCGCCAAGATCGGCGAACCGGGCCCTGAGCCGGACATCTGCACCGACATCATCGAGACGGCTCAGCGTGCACGAGTCGCCATGTCCGACCCGCCGTGAAGCATGACTTTGTTGGATGTATTCATGGAGCTGAATTGGAAGGCTCTGTGTCTGGCGGTGAGACGACCATCTACTCTGATGGTGAGTCGTCCACGGGCGAGACCGACTCATTGTATCAGCTACAAGATGGACGGCTTAGGGGCTGTTCCGATGGCAACAGTATTTCGGATCCCCATGAGCCGCCGAACAGGGTGGCGATCTTCATGGCTGGCACACAGCGGGTTCTCGGCTCGACAGCCGCCGGGGCCATGACTTCTAGTGCAGCAGGTGCTGGCGGTTCAACGCGCCCGCCGGCTCAAGTTTTAACAGATCTGTTGGAAGCTCTGGCGACACTAATGGAGACAGATGTAACTCCAGACAACCAGGAGCAGCATAAGGCGGAAGTGGCCAAGTTGCGGGATGAGATAGCGCAAGCTAAGGCAGAATTGGCAGCGGAAAACGCTAGGATGGCTGCAGAACGGGCTGTCTTGAATGCCCAAGCACAGCGGATTCAAGCAGATTCATACCGGCTTATGCTGGATCAGAACGCTTCAAACGAAGTCTTGAGGAGAAAGCGCCAGAGTCATCTGCCGTTGATTTATGAGTCAAGGAACCTCTTTAACACACCAGGAGCAGGAGCTAGTAACCTGCCGGTGATAAACCAAACAGTTGAGACACCAAGAGGTGGAGTGCCCGGTCAGCCGCGCGTGGCAGGTTCTCCACACATGAATAACACCTCGCCTCGGCACGTAATAACGCCACCGGGTCATTACTCCACCCCTCTAGACAACATGATTGCTGCAGCTACGCAATTGGCGGCTCTGCCGGTCGAGGGGAAGACTCCAACGGCGATTGAAACCAGAAGGGCCAGGGAGCTTCTTCAAACGGCTTTGGTACAGCAGCAAGCTTATTCGTATAGTCGTGTCCGGATTCATTCAACCCCTCGTCCAAGCCGGAGCTACGGTAGGAACATTGACTCGCCAGTAGTTTTGGGTACTGAGCGGCGTCGTATTCAACCTCACGGTCATGACCCGACATGCAATGGTGCCAATGCACAGGATTTGGTGGACCAGGGTAGAGCACGCCGGGAGGTCGAGCTGGCGGCTCACCAGCATGCGCCGGTTTACCCGACGGCTTCAGTTGAGGTGGTTGTAACTTCTAGGGCTTTCGGAGTGCCGTGTCTGATGGCGGCTCTACGGAATGAGCTTCTGCCCAAGGACTTCAAAGGCCCTCACAAGGTGCCCAATTACACAGCAGATCAGCCCCCTGAGGCTTGGGTGGAAAGCTATGAGATGGCTATGGAGATGCTGGATGTTAGTGAGGCTGCATACGCTAAGTACTTCACCATGATGCTGGAGGGGACGACTCATACCTGGTTGAAGGGGCTGCCGGCTAACTCCATTGAGTCATGGGCAGAGCTGAAGGCCCGGTTCATCCAGAATTTCAAAGATACATGCAAGCAGCCTATGTCAATCGTAGATTTGGTTTCTTGTGTTCAGGCTGAGGGCGAGTCAACGACCAGCTGGGTGCACCGGGTCTGGACTATTATACATTCTTCAGATAACATCAACGTCGGCTCGGCAGTTCTAATGTTGGAGAAAAATTGCTGTTTGTTCCGCTTAAGCCGAAGCTTGGGCGGCTTAAGCGTCATTGCAATGACATGGGGGAGCTTATGGCGGCTCTTGTTAAGTATGCCGACTCTGATGGTACCAAGGACCCTGACTCTGAGGATGAAAGATCGGGAAAGGGAAAGAAGAGTAGTGGCATGAAGGGACAGCAGTACAACCCTACCAATCAGGGTGGCAATGGTAAGCGTAAAGCTGATGATTTTGTGGCTACCACCGGTGTGCGCAATTATAATCAGCATCGTAACGGACCGCCGGATTAAGGGACAAGGTTTGACCTCGACGAAATGTTAAATCAGCCATGTCCAAAACACGGAACGGATCAGAAGCCGGCTACTCATTTGTGGAAGGATTGTAGCATAATGAGACACTTTAGGGAGTCTATCCAGTGCAACCATGGCCCGAACGGTGGATCAGGGTCCGGCTCTCGCGGTCCGGGTCATGGAGGCAGCGGTTCAAATTCCGGGTTTCAAGGCCACAACAACCAGCAGAGTAATCATGGGAATCAAGAGCAGCAACAGTCCGGTTATTAGAGCAACCTAAAGCAATTGTATAGTTGACAGTATCACGTCTTCACCACCAGCTTGTCTAAGCGTGATCAGAAGCTTCATACGAGGGCAATAAATGTTGTTGAGCCAGCGGTGCCGCGTTATTTGCGGTGGTCAGAACAGCCTATTGCGTGGAGTCGGGAGGACCATCCACCCCGGGTTGATAATCCGGGTCACTTGGCTCTGGTGGTGGTGCCTCAAGTTGGGGGCTATAAGTTTACTATGGTACTCATGGATGGAGGCAGCAACATTAACATACTTTATTATGAGACCTTCCGTCGCATGGGACTGACTGATAAGAATCTTAAGCCGTCAAACACTGTTTTCCATGGTGTGGTGCCAGGTAAGTTAGCCTACCAAGTGGGTAAGATATCTTTGGAAGTTGCATTTGGAGATGAACATGATTCCAGGTCTGAGACTTTAACTTTCGAGGTGGTCAAGATCAAGAGCCCATATCATGCTCTATTTGGGCGGCCGGCTTATGCCAAGTTCATGGCGAGGCCTTGTTATGTTTATTTGCGGCTTAAGATGCTGGGTCATGAGGGCAGCATCATCGTGAATGGGAGTCAAAAGGTGTCTTTGGAGTGTGAAGAAGGTGATGCGGCATATGCTGAATCAGTTTGTGCAACGGAAGAGCTGAAAATTTATAAGGATAATGTTGACCCGGCAGACATGACGTCCTTGAAAAAGCCAACTACATATAATGATCCTTCGTTAAAGTTTAAGTCGGTGGATGACACTAAATTGATTGACTTCGTCCCTGGCGACTCATCTAAGCAGTTCAGCATCAGCGCCAATCTGGATCCAAAATAGGATAGCGCGCTCATCGAGTTCATCCGTGAGAACCGGGACATCTTTGCATGGAAGCCTTCAGACATGCTGGGTGTACCGAGGGAACTCGCTGAGCACACTCTTAATATTGATCCAAAGTTTAAACCGGTCAAGCAGTTTCTTCGTCGATTTAACGAGGAGAGGCGGAAGGCCATTGGTGAAGTGGTGGCCCGGCTCTTAGCGGCCGGGTTTATCGTTGAAGTTTTGCATCCTGAGTGGTTGGCTAACCCGGTGTTGATGCTTAAGAAGAATGACACTTGGCAAATGTGTGTGGATTACACGGACTTAAACAAGGCTTGTCCGGCTGATCCGTTTGCTCTCCCTCGTATTGATCAAATCATTGATGCTACGATGGGTTGTGAGCGTTTGAGTTTTTTGGATGCTTATTCTGGTTATCATTAGATCAAGATGGCAGTTAAGGACCAGGAGAAGACTGCTTTCATTACTCCATTTGGAGCCTTCTGCTGTGTGTCTATGCCTTTTGGGCTCAAGAGTGCCCAGGCGACTTACCAGCGGTGTGTGCAAAATTGCCTTCACAATCAGATTGGGCGTAATGTTCATGCTTATGTAGATGACATTGTGGTGAAATCCAGGAAGAAGGAGACCTTGATTGATGATTTGAGGGAGACATTTAACAATCTCCGGGTCTACAACATGATGCTTAACCCGACCAAGTGTGTTTTTGGCATACCAGCAGGCAAGCTCTTGGGCTTTTTGGTTTCTAACAGAGGCATTGAAGCTAACATGGAGAAGATCAAGGCCATTACTTCGTTGGCTAAGCCGGCGTGTGTTAATGATGTTCAGCGTCTGGCAGGTCGTATTGCGGCTCTCAGCTGGTTCATAAGCCGGCTAGGTGAGAAGGCTATTCCTCTTTATCAGATGATGAAGAAGACAGATCATTTTGTTTGGAGTGATGCTGCTAATCAAGCATTTGAGGATCCGAAGAAACAGTTGGTTGAGCCGCCCGTGCTTGCTGCCCCTATTGATAAGGAGCCTCTGTTATTATATGTGGCTGCTAATAGCCGGGCCGTCAATGTAGCTACTGTGGTGGAAAGGAAAGAAGCAGGCAAAGAATACTACATCAGTGAGGTGCTTATTGAGTCCAAGCAGAGATATCCACATTGGCAGAAGCTTATGTATGGGGTTTTCATGGCAAGCCGGAAGCTTAAGCAATATTTTCAGGGTTATCCTATTACTGTGGTTAGCTCTGCTCCTTTAGGAGACATCATCCAAAACAGGGAAGCCATAGGCCGGGTTGCTAAATGGGCCATTGAAGTTGGACCTCACGGTTTAAAGTATGTGCCTCGTACGGCCATCAAGTCCCAAGCACTCGTGGATTTCATCAATGACTGGACAGAGTTGCAGGCGCTTGAGGAAAAGCGGGATAACACATATTGGACTATTCACTTTGATGGATCCAGGCAGTTGGAAGGCTCGGGGGCTGGAGTTGTCTTGACTTCCCCACGAGGTGATAAATTTTCTTATGTTCTCCGGTTAATGTTTCCTTGTACTAACAATGTAGCTGAGTATGAGGCCTTGCTCCATGGTCTTCGGATGGCTAAAGAGATGAATTTAAGCCGGGTGAGGTGTTTTGGCGATTCAGATCTGGTGGCTCAACAAGTCTCTGGCACCTGGGATTCTAAGGATCCACTCATGGCGGCTTATCGCCGAGAGGTTGATGCTATTGCAAGTCATTTCAAGGGCTAAGTTGAGCATATTGATCGCAGGAAGAATGAGGTGGCTGATAATTTAAGCCGGCTAGGGTCTCAGCATAAGCCGGTGCCACCTAACACGTTCCTGGATATTTTGCTTAACCCTTCTGTCAAATTACCTACAGAAGAGGATCTTGTTGTCCCTGATCCGGAAGCACAATTGGTGGTAGCTCTTCATGCTATTCCTGATTGGACAGTTCCATATTTGGCTTACATGACCCGGGGTGAGTTGCCAGAGGATGAAATCTTGGCCAGGCAGATAACCCAGCGGTCTAAGTCAATGTCAATTGTGAATGGGGAGTTGCACCATCGCAGCGTCACAGGGGTGTTTCAGCGTTGCGTCTCCCCTGAAGAAGGTTGTGCGATTCTGTGAGAGATTCACGAAGGAGATTGTGGTCATCATGCCGGCTCTAAATATCTTGTAGCCAAGGCTTTTCGTCATGGGTTCTATTGGTTGACGGCTCATGCTGATGCTGAGGATTTGGTAAGCAAATGTGATGGTTGTCAGAAATTTTCGCGACGAGCTCATGTACCGGCTCAAGAATTGAGGATGATTCCAATTACTTGGCCGTTTGCAACTTGGGGGCTTGATATGGTTGGGTCTTTTAAGAGGTCCAAGGATAAGAAGGCCCACCTTTTGGTGGCAGTTGATAAGTTTACTAAGTGGGTCGAAGAAGAGCCGGTTAGTAAGTGTGATGCAACAACGGCGGTTCAATTCATGAAGAACGTGATCTTCCGTTTTGGCTTTCCACGCAGCATTATATCCGGCTTGACGTTTCCTATGTGGCTCACCCTCAGTCCAATGGTCAGGCAGAACAAGCAAATCAAGAGATTCTGCGCGGTATCAAACCCCGGCTTATGGTTCCTTTGCAAAGAACGCCAGGTTGTTGGGTAGAGGAGCCCTCAGTGTTACGGAGCATCAACACGACCCCAACATGTCTACGGGTTACACACCCTTTTTCATGGTTTATGGGGCAGAGGCGGTTCTCCCTAGTGACATCCGTCATGATTCACCCTGGGTGGCGGCTTACGTTGAAGCTGACAATGGAAAGGCACGTAAAGATGCACTTGACCTATTGGATGAGGAGCGTGATCTCGCGGCGGCTCATTCGGCGATTTATCAGCAAGACCTACGACGTTATCACAGCCGGCGGGTCAAAACCAGAACCTTTCAAGAAGGCGACTTAGTGCTCCGGGTACAGAAGGTTGCGGTGGTGGAAAAGTGGTTTCGTGGCTCCCCCTGATGTGTTTAGGGTATAAGAGTATATATAGGTGAAGAAAGTACATCGGTGGAGCTACGAGGGGCCCATGAGGGTGGTGGGCGCGCCCTCCTGCCTCGTGGCCACCTCATGGCGTTCGAGACATCAACTCCAAGTCTTCCGGATTGCTTTCGGTCCAAGAAAGATCATCACGAAGGTTTCATTCCGTTTGATATTCCTTTTGTGCGAAACACTAGAATAGGCAAAAAAACAGAAACTGACACTGGGCCTCCGGTTAATAGGTTAGTCCCGAAAATAATATAAAAGAGCATATTAAAGCCCATTAAACATCCAAAAAGATAATATAATAGCATGGAACAATAAAAAATTATAGATACGTTGGAGACGTATCAAGCATCCCCAAGCTTAATTCCTGCTCGTCCTCGAGTAGGTAAATGATAAAACAAATTTTTTAATGTGGAATGCTACCTAACATAATTATCAATGTAATTTTCTTTATTGTGGCATGAATGTTCAGATCCGAAAGATTCAAGACAAAAGTTTAATATTGACATAAAAATAATAATACTTCAAGCATACTAACAAAGTAATTTTGTCTTCTCAAAATAACATGGCCAAAGAAAGTTCATCCCTACAAAATCATATAGTTTGGCTATGCTCCATCTTCGTCACACAAAATGCTCAAATCATGCACAACCCCGATGAAAAGCCAAGCAATTGTTTCATACTTTAGTATTCTCAAACTTTTTCAACTTTCACGCAATACATGAGCGCAAGCCATGGACATAGCACTATAGGTGGAATAGAATGGTGGTTGTGGTGAAGACAAAAAAAGGGGAAGATGGTCTCACATCAACTAGGCGTATCAATGGGCTATGGAGACGCCCATCAATCGATATCAATGTGAGTGAGTAGGGATTGCCATGCAACGGATGCACTAGAGCTATAAATATATGAAAGCTCAACAAAAGAAACTAAGTGGGTGTGCATCCAACTTGCTTGGTCACGAAGACCTAGGGCATTTTGAAGAATCCCGTCGTTGGAATATACAAGCCAAGTTCTATAATGAAAAATTCCCACTAGTAAATGAAAGTGACAAAATAACAGACTCCCTATCATGAAGATCATGGTGCTACTTTGAAGCACAAGAGTGGAAAAAAAGGATAGTAGCATTGTCCCTTCTCTCCTTTTCTCTCATTTTTTTGGGCCTTCTCTTTTTTTATTTGGCCTTTCTATTTTTTTATTTCCTCACATGGGACAATGCTCTAATAATGAAGATCATCACACTTCTATTTACTTACCACTCAAAAATTACAACTCGATACTAGAAAAAACTATATCTCTATATGCGTGCCTTCGACGGTGTACTGGGATGCGCAATGAATCAAGAGTGACATGTATGAAAAAATTAAGAATGGTGGCTTTGCCACAAATACAATGTCAACTACATGATCATGCAAGGCAATATGACAATGATGGAGCGTGTCATAATAAACAGAACGGTGGAAAGTTGCATGGCAATATATATCGGAATGGCTATGGAAATGCCATAATAGGTAGGTATGGTGGCTGTTTTGAGGAAGGTAAATGGTGGGTTTATGGTACCGGCGAAAGTTGCGCGGTACTAGAGAGGCTAGCAATGGTGGAAGGGTGAGAGTGCGTGTAATCCATGGACTCAGCATTAGTCATAAGGAACTCACATACTTATTGAAAAAATCTACAAGTCACCAAAAACCAAGCACTACGTGCATGCTCCTAGGGGGATAGATTGGTAGGAAAAGACCATCACTCGTCTCCGACCGCCACTCATAAGGAAGACAATCAAAGAAATACCTCATGCTTCAAATTTTGTTACACAACGGTTACCATACGTGCATGCTACGGGACTTGCAAACCTCAACACAAGTATTTGTCAAATTAACAATTAATTCACTAGCATGACTCTAATATCACCATCCTCATGTCTCAAAACAATCATCAAGTATCAAACTTCTCATAGCAGTCAACACACTTTTTATGGAAGTTTTTATTATACCCATCTTGGATGCCCATCATATTAGTACTAGTTTTATAACCAAAGCAAATTACCATGCTGTTCTAAAAGGATCTCAAAATAATATAAGTGAAGCATGAGAGATCAATAATTTCTATAAAATAAAACCACCACCGTGCTCTAAAATATATAAGTGAAGCACTAGAGCAAAATTATCTAGCTCAAAAGATGTAAGTGAAGCACATAGAGTATTCTAATAAATTCCGATTCATGCGTGTCTCTCCCAAAAGGTGTTTACAGCAAGGATGATTGTGGTGAGCTAAAAAGAAAATACTCAAATCATACAAGACGCTCCAAGCAAAACACATATCATGTGGTGAATAAAAATATAGCCTAAAGTAAAGTTACCGATAGACGAAGACAAAAGAGGGGATGCCTTCCGGGGCATCCCCAAGATTAGGCTTTTGTTTGTCCTTGAATTTTACCTTGGGGTGCCTTGGGCATCCCCAAGCTTAGGCTCTTGCCACTCCTTATTCAAATATTTACCCAAAAACTTGAAAACTTCACAACACAAAACTCAACAGAAAATCTCATGAGCTCCATTAGTATAAGAAAATAAACCACAAATTTAATGTACTGTAAAGAACTCATTATTTATTTATATTGGTGTTAAACCTACTATATTCCAACTTCTCTATGGTTCCTACCCCCCGATACTACTCATAGATTCATCAAATAAGCAAACAACACACGAAAAACAGAATCTGTCAAAACAGAATAGTCTGTAGCAATCTGACGAAATCGAATACTTATGGAACTCCAAAACTTCTACCAAATTAGGACGACCAGGGAAATTTTTATATTATTCTACTGCAAAAAGAATCAGGGCAAAATCTCTTTTCTGTGATTTATTAAAATTATTTTCGTGAGCACAAAGTTTCTGTCTTTTTCAGCAAGATCAAACAACTATCACCCAAGAAGATCATAAAGGCTTTACTTGGCACAAACACTAATTAAAACATAAAAAAAAGAATCATAAATTTAGCTTGATGAATTATTTATTACTAAACAGGAACAAAAAGTAAAGAACAATAACAAAATTGGGTTGCCTCCCAACAAGCACTATCGTTTAACGCCCCTAGCTAGGCATAAAAGCAAGAATAGATCTAGGTATTGCCATCTTCGGTATGCAATCCATACGTGTCTCTCATAATAGATTCATAAGGCAATTTAATTTTCTTCCTAGGAAAGTGTTCCATGCCTTTCCTTAACAGAAATTGGAATCTAATATTTCCTTCTTTCGTGTCAATAATTGCACCAATCGTTCTAAGGAAAGGTCTACCAAGAATAATATCACATGTAGGATTGCAATCTATATCAAGAACAATGAAATCTATGGGCACATAATTCCTATTTGCAACATAAGAACATCATTAATCCTTCCCATAGGTTTCTTAATGGTGGAATCCGTAAGATGCAAATTCAAAGAACAATCATAAAATTCATGGAAACCTAGCACATCACACAAAGTTTTTGGAATTGTGGAAACACTAGCACCCAAATCACATAAAGCATAGCATTCATAATCTTTAATCTTAATTTTAATAGTAGGTTCCCACTCATCAAAGTTTTCTAGGGATAGAAACTTCTAGTTCAAGCTTTTCTTCATGGGATTGCATTAAAGCATCAACGATATGTTTAGTAAATGCTTTATTTTGATTATAAGCATGAGGAGAATTTAGCATGGATTGCAACAAGGAAATACAATCTATCAAAGAGCAATTATCATAATTAAATTCCTTGAAATCCAAAATAGTGTGTTCATTGCTATGTAAAGTTTTGACCTCTTCAATCCCACTTTTATCAATTTTTGCAACAAGATCTAAAAACTCCGAATCATTGGGACGAATTTTAACTAAAGTTGACTCATCTCCAGTCGCATCTTTATCAAGATTCATATTGTCAAACAAAGATTTAATAGGAGACAGATCAATTACTTTTAGATCTTCATCATTATTATCATGAAAACTAGAAGAACACGCTTTCACAAAGCAATCTTTTCTAGCACGCATCCTAGCGGTTCTTTCTTTGCACTCATCAATGGAAATTCTAATGGCTTTGAGAGACTCATTGATGTCATGCTTAGGTGGAATAGATCTAAATTTCAAAGAATCAACATCAAGAGAAATTCTATCCACGTTCCTAGCCAACTCATCAATCTTAGGAAATTTTTCTTCAAGTAAAGCATTAAAATTCTTTTGCGAATTCATACATGATTTAACACTAGTCTCAAAATCAGAGGGCATCTTATTAAAATTCCCATAAGAGTTGTTGTAGGAATTACCATAATTATTAGAGGAATTACTAGGAAACGACCTAGAATTAAATTTTCCTCTATATGCCTTGTTACCAAAATTGTTCCTATCAACAAAATTCACATCCATAGATTCATTATTATTCTCAATCAAAGTGGACAAAGGCATATAATTAAGATCAGAAGAAACACTTTTATTAGCAAACAATTTCATAAGTTCATGCATCTTTCCACTCAAAACATTAATCTCTTCAATCACATGAACTTTTTTACTAGTGGATCTTTCGGTGTGCCATTGAGAATAATTAACCATAATATTGTGTAGGAGTTTAGTAGCTTATCGTACAATGATTTCCATAAAAGTTCCTCCCGCGGCCGAATCTAAAACATTTCTAGAAGCAAAATTCAATCCGGCATAAATTTATTGTATAATCATCCACAAATTCAAACCATGTGTAGGGCAATTACGTATCATTAATTTCATCCTCTCCCAAGGTTGTGCAACATGCTCATGATCAAGTTGCTTAAAATTCATAATATCATTCCTAAGGAAGATGATCTTAGCGGGAGGAAAATACTTAGAGATAAAAGCATCTTTGCACTTATTCCATGAATCAATACTATTTTTAGGCAAAGAAGAGAACCAAGTTTTAGCACGATCTCTAAGCGAAAACGGAAATAGCTTCAATTTAACAATATCATTATGCACATCTTTCTTCTTTTGCATATCGCACAAATCAACAAAAATTTTTAGATGGGTAGCGGCATCTTCACTAGGAAGGCCAGAAAATTGATCTTTCATAACAAGATTCAACAAAGCGGTATTAATTTCACAAGATTAAGCATCGGTAGTAGGAGCAATCGCAGTGCTAATAAAATCACTGTTGTTGGTATAGGAAAAGTCACACAATTTAGTATTACCTTGAGCCATCGTGACAAACAATCAATCCAACACACAAGCACACATGAAGCAAGCGAAAAAGAGACGAACGGAAAAGGGGTGAATAAAAGGCAATGGTTTTCGAAAATCGTTTTAGAAATGGGGGAGAGGAAAACGAGAGGCGAATGGCAAATAATGTAATGCGAGGGAGAAGAGTTTACGATGGGTACTTGCACTAAAAAAATACACTTCCGTGATGATACGTGTTTGTCACAGTAGGTCGCGTTTTTTGTCATGCATGTACATCCATGACGATTTTATGACAGAATCAAGATAGTCATACCTGTGCTGTCGTAGAAGTGTTCCATGACATTACCAAAATTATCATCACGGAAGTGTCCACTTCCATGAAGATAAATCGGGCGTCACAGAAGTGCTTTCGTCAAGGGTGACCGACACGTGGCATCCACCGTAACGGAATGCCGTTAAGCTATCGGGTCGGGTTTTGTATCCGATAACCCGTTAACAGCCCCGACCAATGGGAAATTTCCACGTGTAAAATTCTTATTGGCAGGACGAAACACGTGTCAGCTCGTCAGTGGGTCAGATTGGCTCCTATGATATGTCGACACGTGCCACGGCCCACCACTGGCCCATTTAGCTTACAAAGCCGGCTCATTTGACTTGGTCAAAAGTTAACGGGCTGGCCCATGAAAAGCCTGTTAACGGTCTCTTCGCAAATAGCCCATTTTACGGCCTGTTAACTCATGGCCCGTTAGGCCCTAAAGGAAATCGGCCCAACAATGTCATGTGGGCCGTCGAATATAACACTAGCCCATTTCCCTTTTGGCCCATGTATGGCCCACGACGTCTTTCGGCCCATATGAGGCCTTCGTATCTTTCGGCCCTTTACAGGCTCACGGTGACTCTAGCCCATAATGAACAGTAATTTTCTTTATACCCGTTAACGGCCCGTGATTTACATGGGCCGTTTCCAGCCCGTGTTAGCTTTCGGCCTATTGACGGCCCATACGTTCTTAGGCTCCTTTTCGGCCCTCGACTACTTCCGGCCCATTACTGGCCTGTTCCCCTAATGGTCCAAATTCGGCCCATGGCAAGAGTCGGCCCGTTACTGGCCTGTTCCCCAAATGGGCCAAATTCGGCCCATGGCAAGAGTCGTACCGTTACTGGCCTATTACCCTAATGGGCCAAATTCGGCCCATGGCAAGAGTCGGCCCGTTTCTGGCCTGTTAACCCGTTGCGCCGTTTCCAGCCCGTCCTATATTCTGGCCCATTAACGACCCGTTATGCCTGTGACAGAATTAAGCCTTTGCTGTCCTATGGCCTGTTAACAGCCTATTACCGTGCTGGGCCGATACCAATTACGCCCGATTACGGCCCATGTAGACCCATTTATCCGACGGCCCGAGGCCCACCGATTACAGGCCCATTTATCGACGGCCCGTAGGAGACCCATGGATCCTACGGCCCGTATATGGCCCATGGTAGTTGCGGCCACTAGCAAACCAGGGAAAAAGAAGACTAGGAAATAAATAAGGCCGAAACTAACGCTAGGCTATTAAGGAGATTGCACGGATTACATCCACTCGGCATCAAAGATCGCCACCAGTGCAAATATAGGGAACACCCTACACTATACAAAAATGGCTTGCTGTTTTCTTCAGCTGGTGGCTGCACGTTAAGAATAAATTTTGTTTCGGACCAAAACAAATTACAACTATATAACAAAAGGAAGGTTGGCATAAAACTTAACATTCTTGCAGATAAATGCACCACCAGAAGTTCAGAAGCTCAGTTCATTTGACCTGACTGTTACGTTTTCATCCTGTACTGTCCGATGGAGCACCATAACCCTCGCCTTCATTTCCCCTAGGCTCCTGAACAACATAGAAAATGTCTAATAGTCCGGTTTCAAAACCATGCATATCTTGACGACATTGAGCAATGTTTCTCCTTGTTTCACAAAGGGTCTTTGTTAGGAAATGGACTTGTGTCTGGAGCACAGATACAACATTGCTTTGAGCTTGCATATCTTGATCATGAGGCAGTTTGGACGATATTGCCTTAACAACCAACCCAGTATTACGCAGGAACGTGCTTTTGGCACTGTTAGTGGACAGGTACTGACCCACTGCAGCAAGAGCTGACATTGCGGTTATAGTTGCCTCGCCACCTTCAGAAGGTGGCGGTTCCACCATTTTTTCCATAGCTCGCTGAAAAGTTGAGGTTTTACATTATTAGTACCAGAACAGAAGATATTAAGGAGGCAACAAAACCAAACAAAATAGCTTTGGTCTATATACAGAACTTATTCTGGTGAACCCATGTAAAATATTAGTTGAATTTTATTGCAAAGTACATAATAAAACCAGGTTCCAAACATATGACCATGTACCATCGCTAATGTATTGTCTATTTCTTCACATTGTATTGAGGGCTAAGGATAAAGAGACGAAGTTTATAATACGGTAAGCATAGTATGACATCATTCATATCACAAAATAACTGAGAACAGACAAACAGACAATTGTAACGTTGTGTGGGCAAGTCCAGCACGGAACTAGATTATGGGTCAAGATCAAAGGAACATCACTCCTCTCTTTTAAACCTTGTAAGGTGCAATGATACGCTAAGACAATTGTGTATAAAATTGAAAAGAGTAATAGACATTGGCTGCAAACCATGCAGTTCAAGGCACATGTCAGAGTAAGTAGTAGTTAAAAGGCATGAGGATTAAGGACTTACAACAGTGGCTTTGACTGGTGTAGCCATGCCCTTCTTCTTGCTGATGTGACAGTCCTTGAAGATTTCCACAACATTTGGTTCAGGTACTTTTTGGTCCTTGCGGGCTTTCCTCTGCATTTCGAACAAGTCAATATAGATCTGATAATATGGTACATCGAAAAGAGTGAAACATCAGCTAATTACAAGAGCCTTGCAGTGTGCAATATAGCTACGAGATCCTGTCGTCTGTTGGAATTTCACTTTCGTACGGTTGGCCTTGTTCTTTGAACAGTTCACGTACAAGAAGATAGATTTGTGTGGCACATGCGTAAATAGGACTTCTACATGTGATCTGATCACATATATATAATGTACCTGATACTTCAGATCAGACCAGTGTTTAACAAGGCCCCTCTAGTCTTCATCTGATATATTTTCCACTTGAGATGTTTGGGAAAGTTCACTGTCAGCCTTACCTTCAAAGTGAGTTTTCCTCAAGTTATACCGATACTGTCGCAGAGCAGACTTGAAAACATGGGTGCAAGCTTGTCTGGTTGCATCATCTTGGCTATCCAACTTGAACGTCATCTGTTGAAAATTATGGGAGTCTCATTATCAGCAACCTAGAAAGTATGGGACAGAGCAAGACGATATTACTAGTTTCCATACATAACCATACTTACAGATAAATGGTCGAGGAAGGTGTTGAACTAGGTTTCTTCTTTGTCATTCCTGTACTGAATCCATGTTGGGAGGATACGTACATGACACCTAACGGCAACCGCTGCCTCTGATACTAACTTGGCTGACTCTGTAGCATCACGTGGCCTTTTTAAACCTGCCTCAAAACGGATCTCAATTCTTCCTCCTCTAGATTTAGTTAACCTATCGAGCATTATCCCTGATGTTTGTTTCCTCTTGCGCCTAGGTGCTAGTCCAACAACGAACATAGGAAGTGTTAGTGTACATCAAACTGTGAGACTACATATAAAGAAGCTTGCAACTGTAACTTGACTCCAGCAACTACCTTCTTGCTGTTGAAGCTCACAAGGTTCATCTGATATTGCCAACTCGTCTTGTGTCAAGAGTGCTTGAGAAGTAGTGTCAGGTGGCAAGGGATCTTGGGAACGTGCTGCTAGCTCAGTTGACGCACGAGTAAGTCGTGCAGCTGGTAGTACTGTGATAGGTGTTGCAAGAACTAGGGCTGTCTCTGCTTGTTTGGTGACAGCTATTTGTTTCTGTTTTTGACTTTTTTTGCAACTCGTGTAGCATGGGATGCCGTGTTTGTAGAATTTTCCGCTGGACTTTGACCTTCTATTGCACCATCAGTACCAGCAGAATCTGCAGGATTCATCTGCTTCTCATTCCCTGCCATTCTGTGTTTCTTCCTCTTTCTCTGTGCCATGTTAAGTCAAGCCGACAAGAAAAACGAATAACAATTTAGTTCTTCAGAACAAATTGATGCGTGATGCAGACGAACTGAACTTTGATGTTAGACAACCACATGATAGGAGGATGTAATATGTATGAAAAACAGGACGGAAGAGATAACCAGAACTATGATGTGTAAACTAAGAAGAAGACATTTCACCAAATTAGAAGCAATGCAATGGAAGGTAGACACCATATGAAAGATGCTACAAATATCACTCTGCCAAGTTAACAGTGTCTCATCATAAATGGCATTTAAACAAATGTGAAGCAGTACAAGAAATAAATCATATGCAAGATGCAAACAACATCACACTACCATGTTAGAGGTCTCTCGTCATTAGTGCCATTGCATATTCACAGCTTATGATGTGTAAACTAACGAGAAGGCATTTCAACAAATTAGAAGCAATGAAAGCTAGACACCATATGAAAGATGCAACAAATACCACTCTACCAAGTTAAAACTGTCTCGTCATAAGTGCCATTTCAACAAATTAGTAGTACAAGCTAGAAAAGAATGTGAGATGTAACCTATATCACACTCCGAAGTCAAACGTGTCTTATGATAAGTGATTGTTGCAGGTTACACAACAGTAGTAATTTGATGTAAGAACATGGTGTGATAGACAGATATTGTATGTTCTAGAAACAGGAACACGTGTCTTATTCAAGTATAATGTGTAAAGTAAGCAGATGTAATTCAACAAAATTAGAAGCAATACAAGCTAGACATCACACATAACATGCAACCACATATAATAGTGCCAAGTTAGAGGGAGAACCGGTGATGCTGCACTAGGGGAGACGTGCTCATCATAAACACAGCTTTGTTGAGTGTCTATGCATGTGTTGTCTTGGAAATCATCTTGGGCGTGTGGAGGAGTAGAAACTGTAGAGGCCCTCCGTTCGGAAGGAGCACCTTTATCCGCTGCCTTCCTAACTTCCTTCTGCTTTATTGATTTTGAATTGTCAAGTAAAACTGACAAGAAAAAGCAATTAAATTCTCTCTTCAGAACTCATTCATGCATGATACTGACAATCACTACTTTGATGTAAGGCAAACACATGATACCAGGATGGAATATGTACGAAAAACAGGACGGCATGGCATGTTCACAACTGTTTGTGTAAA
This sequence comes from Triticum aestivum, assembly GCF_018294505.1. Lineage (NCBI taxonomy): Eukaryota > Viridiplantae > Streptophyta > Magnoliopsida > Poales > Poaceae > Triticum > Triticum aestivum. The sequence goes on from NC_057814.1 coordinate 639,236,142, forward strand.
CTAAGCAGAAACCATTCCAGCAAATAAGAAGCAATGCAAGCTAGACACCACATGAAAGATGCAACCAATATGACTCTGCCAAGTTAAAAGCGTCCCATCATAAATGGAATTTCAACAAATTAGAAGCAGCGCATGCTATAAATCATATGAAAGATGCAACTAATATCGCACTGCATATACTAAAGGTGTCTCGTCATGTTGATTGATGCGGGATACAAAAAAAACAATAGTTTTATGTAAGGACATGCTTAATAGACAAATGTACTATGTACTAAATACAGGAAGGCATGTCACATTAACAGGTATAATGTATAAGCTAAGCAGACTAGCACATGCAGTTTAACCAGATTGGAAGAATTACAATCTAGACACCATATGGAACATGCAACCACATATCACGCTGCCAAGTTAGAGCAAGCACCTGCGATGCTAGTGTAGGGGAAATGCTGTAATCAACTACAGAGCTACGTTCACTATCTTCATCTAGCATTTCTGCTTCTTGAGAATCATGTCGGGAGGCTGACGCTGCAGTCTTTAAATGAGGAGTAGTCCCCTTGCCTGCCTGCCTCGTCATAAGTGATTGATGAGGGATACACAAGAACATGGTTAATACACAGATGTACTAGTATGTACCAAAAATAGAAAGGCACGTCATATTCAAAGGTATAATGTGTAAGCTAAGCAGATGCAATTTAACCAAATTGGAAGCAATACAAGCTAGACATCCGGCTGGAGTGGTTAGCATGATCATCTAGGACCTGAGAGCCTGGTGGGAGGCAGGCTGCTTCGCCACCATCGCAGCTTTTTAGTTGGCTTCCAGGTGATACCTATCTTTGCTGGGCTTGTCACTGGCTCGGGCACTGCCCTGACTAGCTATTTGTCTTCTGGTGCTCACGGGATGGTGGTTCATGTAAAAAAATATCTTTCCTTATCTTACCGACTTCGGCCTTTCGAATACAAGCTAGACACCATATGGAACATGCAAGCACATTTGACACCGCGAAGTTAAAGCAAGCACCTGGGATGGTGGTTCATTGCGAGCGAGGTCATCAACTCCAGAGCTACGTTTATCGTCTCCATCTGCTGACACTGCACCCTTTATAGCGCTGTAACGTGTCTTGCCTACCCGCATACGAAGCTGGAGCGACTTCTCTCTTTTCTTTTTGGCTTCTCTCATGGCAGCAGAGTCTGAAATACCCTTGCATAAAAACACAATAGTGAGAGTAAGGGTGAAGTGTGTGCAGAACTAGTGCACTGTAAAAGTAGCAGATAGTAGGTGGCTGAAAAATAAATGACAGGAGACATATGATAGCTCTACAACATTGCATGGCAAACAAAATTAGATTCTACTCCGTATGATTTTGTAATATATGAGCACAGGAAATGCAGGTACTCCTCCAGCACACCACCACATGTGGTCATATCTAAGATAACAGTCGACTGAAAATAAATAGGTCAGTCGATTTTTTAATGAACTGTCCGATCTATAAGGAACGGGCAGATGGCCTTCGTCTACCTCCCGCCAGTAACTGTTGACGATCTTTCTCGAACCGCCAGCGACCACCGGCCCAGACCCCTGCCTCCGCCGCCCCGCCCTCCCATCGACATCACACCACCGCCGTGCTTGGCAGCGCCCCCAGGCCATCCCTTTCATCTCGGCCGACCTCCAGATCGGGCGCCAGTAGCTCTAGGCCGCACACGCCCCTAAGATAAACACCAAGGCGCTGCTTCCCCGGCGTAATAGGCGTACTAGCGCCTGTTACGCCGGGGAATGCTTCCATTAATTGGGAATCAACTGGCTAGAAATTGAAATTCAGGGGGTCGACGGACCTCTAGCTAAGGTGAAATAGTATATGAGGAGAAACCTTGTGCATCGCGAGTTACTAGGAACATCTAGTATCAAGAAGTGGTCAACTAGTGTCTTCTGTGGGATGAATACCGTGCAAGCAGAGACGTAAGATTTGCACGAATAAGGGAAGAGGAGTACCTTTTACGGTTGCCGGTGTGGTCACCTCCACACGTCGCGCCGATCTTCTTCTTTTTACCGGGGAAACCGATGTTCTGGAGGGTGCAGGCTTGGACGAACCCATGGCCAAATTGTTGACTGTGTTGCCGTGGCCGTATGTCGGCGGAGGGGAAGCAGATCTGAGGCGACGAAGGACGGCGTAGCAGGAACAACTCCGGTGCGGTGGAGGGTGGCGAAGTTGGAGTGGCAGCGGTGAGGCGCAGGACAGCGTGGTTGAACTGGCTCGGGTACGGACGGCTCGGCCTCGGCTTCAACTACTAGCCGTGGAGGGCGTTGCGGTTGAGGTTGCGGTGGACGACGACGTCGGGGTATCGGCTCCGGCGTGATGGAGGAGGGCGGCGGTTGATGGGTGGGATGGGGCGGCGGACGGAGGACGCCGAGGTTTCGCGGCTGGTGGAGAGTTAGTTTTGGCGCCCACGGAGTACGAATGGGAAATCGGACGGGTGGGGGGAACCATGTTTCGGTCTGGGACGCGCTTGTTTTTGGCTTTTTTGAACAGAAGATGGGACGCACTTGTTTGAAATTTAGGGAAAGTACAAACTTTGCCCCCTCTTAAATTTCGGACCTACTGCGAGTCGGGGGTAGGATGGTAATCCCAGGTGTCCCAAATAGTGGGCGGGAGCGATTTCGGCCGCGCGCATGTGTGCTTAGGCGGCCATTGTGTATGAATGTTTTTTGGAAGCGGTTGCGTGGCATCTAGATGAAGCTACAAACCTACCCCGGTTTAGACCTTTGGACGTCGGGCCGGTAGGTTTCATGGGTCGGAGTTATTAGAAAAGTAATTTCCTTGTACTACCAAACATTGGTCTCACGCGGTTTCGGGCGAGTAGAGGCTCTTTTGGCGCTTCGTTCGAAATTTTGAAACACAAGCATTCACGTTTAGAGTACTCTTGAACTATGAGGATTGACCTAAATAGACAACATTATATTTGACCTTGTATGTTTGAAAACCTCATTAAATTATCCGCTTCTTTTTTAAATTCTGACACTTGAAAATCCTATAACTACGATTATTTTGGAATGGAGGAGAAAAATTTGAATCTATTTTGTACACGACTACATATGCTATTATGTACAAAATCAGAGAAAAGATTGGTGCCGTCATAATTTAGGTATGGTTTACAAATGCCATGATATGAAATTCACATAATTGAATGGACTTCATGTTGAATTCGATTTTTTTAAACCACCTTAAGTTGAATTCAAATATATGCTAGTTCATAGGTAGCTATTTATAATGTGCATTGTGTAACTTTCGTATGTATAATGTGCTTTACACACACAACATGAAATATACTCACGTTTATATTCGATTGCTAAAGTAATGCATTGTCTGGAGTTCAAAATACTAACTATGTGGACCAATTGTGTCGAATAATAACATAGACATGCTCAAATTCGATAGAATCTAGATGTCTGATGGATCAATGACCGCTCCTTACGCGAATTGCAAATATCATGATCCCATCCTAATATTTGGATACAATTTATATCTTTAATCAATGTGTAGAGCAGTCTTTTACGTGTAGTTTCACTCTCCATCGGTGGTCTCTCACACATGCTCACACACTCTCTCCCTAGGTGTCTTTCTCGCACACATGCTCTAGATATAACCCTCCCTCCCTCTCGTAACCATTTACAACTGTTTTCACTAACCTTTATCACAGGCACTCTTCCTCTCGCAAACATACACACGCACAATCCTCATCGACCCTTTCTATATACATGGACCTGCCTACGCGTCTCATGTTTGCACATTATCTTTACGCCTGTCACTCACGCATTGTCTCACACCTCTCTTCCTAATCGACGAGTATGATTCTAGCAGAGCATTCTGTAGGATGCCCCTTAAAGTTAGGTTGGATGAATAGAAATATCAAAGATAAAGGGGTTACCTTAGTCCGAGAATCTAGGGTTACAAATCCTAGCCGGCTTTGTCAGTGGACACAGAGTCCTTCACAATTCTGCTATCTTTGTCTTGTACGACTAGTCATCCATGGGAATTCCTAAATGCGTCACGGGCCGACCAATGTGGCGCAGGACGGAACCGAACGAAGGGCCTCACCTCGACCCACCGGACCTCACGCGGTGACACACCCTCTGCCCCCACGTCTCATTATCTTCTCACACCCACACATACCAACACAAACACCACACACACAGAAAATTTCTCCTGGTGCCTCTATTCCCTCCCCCTTGCATATACACACTCAAGGAATGGAATTTCTTGTCGTGACGTCATATTCGTCTCTCTCTCTCTAGACCACTCTCATTTCTCATGCTATCTCTCCCACACCCCCCGTCGGCCCCTCTATCCATGCCTCTCTCGAATACGTAATACACACACATACCTCTCTAGGCCCCGCCAAATGCATCAACTACACATTCACACATGTTACATCACGTACCCCATTGATCTAAAAAGCCCTCTCTTCACGTTTATTTCGCATACAACATTCCTTTTGAATAAAGTGTGGCCAAAAAATTATTTTAGAGTTTCTACATATATACAACATTACAAAGTTATATGGAGGAGTACGAACGCTAATTTGCATTGCATGGTGCCCACAATGATATTTATTCCGCACTGTGAATTTGTATATTTTTATACTATATACAAAGTTAGTCATAATATAGAGAAACGAAGAGCATCTCTCTCTCCATCGCATACCCCCCCTGTACGCCCCTTTCACGTATGCACACAAAACTATCTCCAGGTCCTCTAAAAGTAAGCCCCTAGAAAATTCACGCATGTTTCATCTTTCTCTCGTGATATATGCAATGACGATCATTGTATTTGAAGCGAAAGCACGATACGTACATTGGACTTCAGAATCCACTCATTACGGTCACCATTTACGTTTAGTGGTTATTATACAGTCACGGGCTCACCGTACAACTCTGTATTTGCTCATGATATGACTAGTTGACCAGTTAAACGCTCCACGTGGTACCTCTAGTGTTGCATCACATTATCTCACTACCATCGTGCCCACCTGTCGACTTGTATCTACTCTACATCTACACTCTTATAAAATACATAAAATACACTCTTATAAAAAACAGAGTTGGTGATGATGGTGTGCCTGCCATCCTGCAATATAGGCCGTCCGATTTATATCTGACGGATAGGAAAGAAACTATGGCAATTTTGCAAAAAGGTACCCACACACCTCTCTACATTTGCAAATAAGGCCTTCCCTCGTTCATCCTTTTCTCTTACAAGATAAACAAGTCATACAAATGCATCTTGATGTTACGTGCAACGCACAGGCATCTTCCTAGTAAGAATGAAAACAAACGACAAAAAAATATTTGGACGGTGGTTCGAAGTCATGACCGCGGGCACAGCGGACAAGGTGGCCTTGTATTGGTATGCTGACTCGTCTGTTTTAACACACAGGAGCTGGTGTGGTGGTTATACACACACGCACGCATGCACACAAACTGCATCCACGCAACACTCACACAAACACATGCACCCACGCACGCACGCAACACTCACACGTACACACGCAGCCACGCACGCACGCAACACTCACTCACACGCACGCACGCAACACTCACACGCACACACGCACGCATGCATGCACACACCAGTACACCACACGACCAACACACACTCTCACGCTCAAGTGCTCGACCTACACGTGCATGCGCACACATCAGGCCCTGACAGACACATACACAACCAGGTGATTCCCGCGCACAGGTTGGAGCCTTGTAGCACCTGCGTAAATTTGTGTTTATCTGACCTTTTGCCTATGCGAACTGACAGGTGGGATCCACAAGGATTGTGGTCAATTTAACTAGTCAACATGGCGCCACGCAGATTATTTGGCCGGTCAACAGAGTGCAATCCGATGCTGAACTGTGAGCAAGTGACCGTATAATCACCGCAAAACGTATATAGTGACCGTAATCAGCTTATTCTGAAGTTCGGTGACCGTATTACGCTTTTGTCTCTGTAGGCCCTCCAAAACTACATCTCTACACGTTCTCGCATGTTACATCTAACAACTATGCAATACAGCACTACTACTACACTCTAACACAATAAATCATATGTGTTTTTAGTTTTACTAGATATCATATTGTTACTTATAATTATTCAGATTGCATACATTAAAATTGCCTTTGAAATGTATGGCCAGTATCATCTACCGCGCGGGAAAAATCCCGCCCTTTCCTGTTTAACCGGGTTTGTATCGATGGATCGTGCGAAACAGCAAAACTATAGTACTATACAGTACTACAAGTGACAGTTCACTGGGTTGTCGTGTCGTCTACTCCTTCGTCGTAAGAGTGGAGCGCTCGCTTTCATATATCTTCTAGTCCCTTTCGCCGACATGTGGGACATCAAGCTACCGGGTCCATGTGCCATACCGGAATACAGTGCAGAGCAGCCGGGGTGAAGCACCCCAGTCATGGCGCCGGCGTAGTAATGAGCAATGAGGCGTCAAATCACAAAGCTGCACCTTTCCCGCAGTTAAGTTGGAGGGACGTAGCAACCATCATTTCACTCGTTGCTGAATCCGCTTCTCCCTCATCTTCTTCAACTTAACCACGTGTTGCTTCTGCCGTTGTTCTGCCTCATGTGGGACGCGGATCGGCTTGGTAAAGCACTGACACGTGGGACCGCATGTAAGCAAACCGCCAGGACGACGTCCTCCGAAAATAAGAAGCCTAATGCTAGACTTACAAATGGCTACGTAGCTGCTACGTATACTTTCCATCTAATCTATATATGCCCCCCCTGATTTTCAGGTCGGGTGGGCCTAATCCTCTCCTTTAATCCAATCAAATAGTCCCACATCACATCAGTTCGTAACTTTACGTAAACCATTACATGGATGTAGCATTGCTCAAATAAGAAACCCCCCCCTCCTTTTTACTAATCTTGATTCTATAATTTTTTAGATCAATATAATTGAGATTTGTATAGATAGCATACAGGAGCAAAACCAAGTGGTACGGTTAAGGGCATCCACAATGTGTAGCCAAATGTGAAAATAGCTTTTGGCATCATGGGAACCATTGTGGACGGTGTTGCCAAAGCCAACAAGATGGAACCGAAGCTCCATGATTGATTGATTGAAGGAATAGAAAAATGCAACGTCTCTCCTCTTTCTCCCATGCTTGGACACATGTAGTATAGTATAGAGCACAGAGTCTACTCCCCTGTCCCTTCTATCACAAATCACAAAGCAGTGAGGCGTCAAATCACAAAAGCACGGACGAAGCAACCATCATTTCACACTTCGCTGACTCCGCTTCTCCATCGTCTTCTTCGAGAAACCATCTCACCGCACTAGTACTCCTAGTAGTACTAGTAAAGGACTTCCTGGATGCAAATAAGGAGGTTGTCTCGGCTTGTAGGCGGCACTTGCGAACGACTTACCGTGGTCTCCCTCAATGGTGTTCTCCGTCGAACGCACTTCGCCAAACCACCAAAAAAAAAGATATCGTCGACGTCACCGCAATGGGGAAGGAAGTCAAATATAGTTACTACCTCCATTTTTTTGTACACAAGGCCAGTATATCAAAATTGCAATTTGCAAAGGGCCACTAACACTAATCGAGGCAAAATTGATGGGGTTAGCAACCAAGGACATTAATATCCCCTGCATGCATGCGGAAGTGAGAAGGTTGGTTTGCACGGCGCTGCATTAATCAAGCGATGAGGAGTGAGATAGTTAGCTCTTTGGTCTTTGGAGAAAAAAATACGCATTAATTGACACGTGAAACGAGGATTTGTATCGATTAAATCCCGCGAAGGAAAACCGCGCCTTTCTTTTTTAACACTAGTACTCCTAGTACGTACGTACTTATCCTGTTTGGGTCTAGGCCTTGCATTGCCAAACTTCGCCACACATTTTTCCAAGCTTGCCTAAAGTTTTCAAAATGAGAGGTACACTTGCGCACGGCTGTCACGGTCGCACCGCACCCTCACACGGTCGCTCCTGCACGCCGCGGTCGCACCGCACCCTCCCACAGTCGCTCCTGCACGCCGCAAACCAAACCAAGGGAACGCACCCTCACTGACACGTGTTGTCGCATGTGAACAAACCAAACTCAGCCATCCTATCGCTGACACATAATTTTCGTTCATAGAGTATGTTTATCCAACCGCATGTTGGGGAGTATCCGTACGGCCCGTGCGGTGGTCTGTTGGGGAAGAAGAAGAGGTGAGGAAGAAGGAAAGAAGGGTTAGGAGATGTAGGATATTCATCCAACCGCCTGAAATGGTAGACTGACCCAAGTCAGGCGACTTGCATAAAAAATATATGTTTTTACACAGCAAAAGATCCATAAAAACAACAACATAAAGAAAAACTATCACTGCTCGCGGAAAGAGACGGCCTCGTCATCTTTGGCTGCCGGCGCGAACCAGCCGTCGCTGCCGACGTGTGTCTCCGCACCGTGGTTGTCCTCGGCCTCCAGCTACTCGTTCAAGCGGAGCGTGCGGGCGCTCTGCACGGACGAGAGCACAGCCCGGTTCAAGTCAAGGACGTCCGGTTCCGCCTGCAGAAGGGCCTCGATGGCAGCGGCATCCGCGCGCTCCGCGTCGAGTTGAGCCTCCGCTGCCCGGTTCAAGTCCAGGACGTCCGGTTCCGCCTGCAGGAGGGCGTCGATGAGAGCGGCATCCGCGCGCTCTGCGTTGAGTCAAGCCTCTGCCGCCCGATTCAAGGCCAGGACGTCCGGTTCCGCTTGCAGGAGGGCCTCGATGGCAGCGTCATCCGCGTGCTCCGCCTCAAGTTGAGCCTCCGCCGCCCGGTTCACATCCACGACATCCGGTTCCGCCTGCGGGAGAGCCTCGATGGCAGTGGCATGCGCGCGCTCCACGTCGAGTTGAGCCTCTGCCTCCCGGTCCTCCTTTAGTATCGCCATGTTTTACCGCTGGTCCGCCTGCACCATGGGGGACTCGGACGCTGGCACGAAGTCGACGTCCATCGTCTCATACCCATCGGGGGCCTTCTGCGCCGCGACCTCCGCCATGAACATTGGATCAGCTTCCTCCTCCTCGTAGCTTGGCTCCAGAGAACTCGGGGATTGGCCCGCCGCAAATCGAGCTTGGGAACGGAGGTCTGTGGCGCCGACCGCCGCCGTGATTTCTGCGTGGCGCTCAGGCATCAGCATCTTGTAGTAAGTGATCTGGCGGAGCACCATGGCTTTCCGGCGAACTAGGGGACGCTTGATGCGGGCTAGGGGATCGAAAGGTGGGGGAAGGGGCTGGAGATTTGGAGTGGTTTTAGGGTAGTGGCTGGCGTAGGCCGAGCAGCGAAGGTTCTGGTGTGAATAGTGGTTCCGGTGACGACCGGTCAATCGGTTTTGACTGTACGTCGCTCTTGTCGCGTTCGCGTTGCAGCCCGGCATGCTGGACCCTCCACGTCGCTCACCGAATGGAACACGCTTCGTTTTGCATTTTCGCTCGCTTGTGGGACCGCAGTTGAGAGCAAACCGACGTCCCTCCCCCTCCCCCGCCCGCATCATTTATTAAACCACCACTCCCTCCGTTTTATGCGGAGTAAATAAAAACAGAGGGAGCATACTACGGATGAGGATCCCCTGACGTGGCCGAACCCATTGCGTAACTGACATGTGGGGCCTAGCAAGCATGGGGTCCGCCAAAAGGGAGGGTAAGGCAGGGATACCTACGTCAGAGGATCCACTTCCACTATACTACTTTGACCAAATGTTAGAGTAATAATATATGACATGCAACTTACACAAATGTTAGAGTAATAATATATGACATGCAACATACACAAAGCATACATGGTCTAATGCATTTTTCGAGGCTAACTTTGACCAAATGTTAGAGTAATAATATCTGACATGCAACTTACACAAAGCATACGGTCAAATTCGTATGGGAAAGGAGTTTCTAATGATATAATTTTCACATTATACATCTCATGTACTATTAATCTTGTCAATAGTCAAATTGGAAACCATCTCGAGTACAAACCTAGGAGTACGTACGAATCTAACAATATTGATTGGGCGTTGTTGAATGTTGATACCTTTTTGATCAAAGTAGAGATACTTTGACTACACATAAAACTTATATGTAAACTAGAAAGGATAGGGGGAGTATATTGTACGTTCAAAAACGAAACGAACATTGAATAACCTTTATATATGATTTGCGGATGCTATGATCACCGGTTCAAAATTTTGAATCCGCCTTAGGTATCACGTGCCCCCACTCGTTCCCTCTCGATTTCATCACGGGGTCCGGAGATCTATTGAAAGAGGACTAGGGTGGGTACATGCGAATGATACTCGGCGGAATGTTCAAATGAGGCATGCGGGAGGATGGACTCGACTGGAGGGCGACATGATCGATGGAGAAGAGGGTTGGAGAGGAATGAGAAATAAGCAAACGCCACATGATTATACTTGAACGGCTCAAATAAACAATAAGTTGTCTCGCTTGGCCTACATAGTGAAAGGCCTAATGCGCAACGCAGAGCACTAACGCTCGAATATGGCCGGGAAAACAGGGAAACCGACATGTGGGGCACACCCGTCGGGACAACGTAGCGCAGACTAGTCCAATGGAGGAGCTGGCCCACGACCTCCTCGCCACCGACAACCGTTCATGTGGGTCGTTGGGGCCAACAATGGGGCGCAGCACCAGCACCGCCTCTGGACACGGCGACCGCGGTGAGCGACACGCTCATATCGTCGCTAGACACGGTCGGTTTCAGTGTGCCGAGGGTGGCGTTAGTGCTGTGGCACGACCAACGGTATGTTCGGTTTGTGCCCAAGGTTGCCCCATCAAAGCATTGGGTAGCCAAAATTTTGGTTGAGGTATTGGTTGCCCATGATTTGGCCGACATTGGCAAGAAAAATGAACTAGAGTTCATTGGCATGCCAAAGAAATGGCAACCATCCAAACAAAGACCAATCTTTGGGTCATGACCAAAATTTTGGTTGAGGTATTGGTTGCCCATGATTTGGCTGACATTGGCAAGAAAGATGAACTAGAGTTGGCTAGAGTTCATTGGCATGCCAAAAAAATGGCAACCATCCAAACAAAGACCAATCTTTGGGTCATGACCAAAATTTTGGTAAGGTGCACTTTGGCCACAATCCAAACACACCCCAACACCCGGCTCGTCGAGGATGCATGGGGCGCCGCGACGCGTCCGCGGAGTGGTGTAGCCCGGCCAACTGCATCCTCTGGACCTGAGACCATGCCGGGTCGTCTTGCTTTTTCAATGACATGCGGGGATCGCATGTGAGCAAAGGGCATCTCCAACGTTGCCACGACCGCAGCTGACTACCCTGGCACACAAAAACCCTCGTCCCTCGCGCTGTCGCGTGGTGCGTTCCCAGCCGGCGCCAGCTGCCCGCATTCATGCCGTCCGTTCGTATGTCATCGTTAAGAGGCTCGGTGCCCGGGGAACCAACTCCGGCGACTTAATGACGCACCCGGACGCTTGGCCTCACCGGAATGCGCTACTTAAAGCGGCAACACCCAGCTAACCTCCACACCATAGCGCATCGTCCTCCTACCTGGCACCACATCCGCCATGACCGCAAGTGCGAATGCTCTACGGGAGAGCTTGTCTTCGGGGATGAAGCTCGAGGTCGCCGCCCTCGCTCAAGTCGCCTCTCGCGTAGCCGGATGCAGACGCGACCGTACAAGCGGTGGCCACGCTGGCGGCCGACGACGTGAGCACCGTTAGCCACGCGTCCTACTTGCCGCCGTCCAACGTCCGGCACCGCCGAGGTCGGGGACTCCTCCGAGGATGAGTAGGGCATGGGAGGCGGCAGGGCATGGTGTGCCAACTGGCCGGTCCGTATCCCGTGTTCTACCCTTCCTCGCCGGAGACCGCACCTTCACTTCACGGGTCTTGAACCCCGCCCCCGTACATAGAGATCGCAGATGGAGGACGTCGGTCGCTGCCGTAGAATAGGTTTAGGGTCAGGTTTCTTTTATTTTTCTGTCCTATAAAAGTTCGAAATGTAATGAAAATCCACCGTGTTTGCATTAATCTCGGCCGGTGTATATGAACTTTCACAATAATATACATATTGTAGGAGTACTAGCAAGATGCCCGTGCGTTGCACGGAAGATCAAGATCTTGTGGGAGAAAAGGATGAACGAGGGAAAGCCTTATCTGCAAATGTGGAGAGGACTGCGGGTAAATTGTCATAGTTTCCTTCCTATCCGTTAGATATAGATCGGACGGCCTATATTGCAGGATGACAGGCACACCATCATCACCAACTCTGCTTTTTATTGAACCGAGACAAATCTAACATGCGAAGTAAAATAAACACATAGGGTCTATACATACACAAATTATCTTAGGCACTCCAATAGTATGTCCACTACACATTCACGCATTTCACATCTTTCTAAATCTACGGGAACCTACGAAAGGGTTAACGTAAATTGCCTCTCTCTCTCCTCCCCTGATTTTCATGGTGGTGGGCCCCTCCCTCCCCCCAATCTACAATCAACAACTCACACGTTTCACATTACGTTAATTACGTAACTGGGATTACGTAGGTGTAGCATTACTCGTCCCAAAAAACTCAACTAAGCCAACCTCCCAGCATATCGCGCGGGAAAAGACCCGGCCGCGCCGTTTTAGTCGGGATTACCGGATTACTAGTAGTAGTATCGATGGATCGCGCGAAGCAACAGATTTTTTTTGAGGGGGTGAAGCACCTAGTTTAAAAGGAAAAAAGGCAGTACACTCATACCACTCCTGTCGCGGTCGCATTGCACCCCACACACGTTCGGTCCTGCACACGGCTCACACAAAAGGAACGCGCTTCGGCTTGCCTCTTCACTGACACGTGGGACTGCACTTCGAGAAACCGACCATGCGCCAAACTCCCCCCGCCCACCGCGCGAAAATCCTC